>NW_020664435.1:7473074-7598942 GCF_002925995.2 Terrapene triunguis | reverse complement strand
GTGCTTCAGAAGGAATGAACAGAACAGGTAATCATCAAGTGATCCATCCCCTGTTGCCCATTCCCAGCTTCTGGCAAACAGGCTAGGGACACTCAGAGCATGGTGTTGCATCCCTCCCCATCCTGGCTAATAGCCACTGATGGACCTATTCTCCAGGAATTTATCTAGTTCTTTTTTTAATCCTGTTATAGTTTTGGTCTTCACAGCATCGCCTGGCAAAGAGTTCCACGGGTTGACTTTATGCTGTGTGAAGAAGTACTTCCTTTTGTTTTTTTAAAACCTGCTGCCTATTAATTTCATTGGGTGACTGCTAGTTCTTGTGTTATGTGAAGGATTAAATAACATTTCCTTATTCACTTTCTTCACACCAGTCAAGATTTTATAGACCTCTATCATATCCCTCCTTAGTCGTCTCTTTTCTAAGCTGAAAATTCTCAGTCATTTTAATTTCTCCTCCTGTTTCATACCCCTAATCATTTTAGTTGCCCATCTCTGTACCTTTTCCATTTCCCACATATCTTTTTGGGGATGGAGTGACCAGATCTGCACACAGTATTCAAGGTGTGCACGTACCATGGATTTATATAGAGGCAATATGATATTTTCTGTCTTATTATCTATCCCTTTCTTAATGATTCCCAACATTCTGTTGGCTTTTTGACTGCCGCTGCACATTGAGTGGATGTTTTCAGAGAACTATCCACAAATCTCTTTCTTGAGTGTTAACAGCTAATTCAGACTCCTTCATTTTGTATGTATAGTTGAGATTGTTTTCCAATGTGCATTACTTTGCATTTATCAACATTGAATTTCATCTGCCATTTTGTTGCCCAGTCACCCAGTTTTGTGAGGTCCCTTTGTAGCTCTTTGCAGTCTGCCTGGGACTTAACTATCTTGAATAGTTTTGTATCATCTGCAAATTTTGCCACCTCACTGTTTACCCATTTTTCCAGATCATTTATGAGTTTGTTGAACAGTAATGGTCCCAGTACTGACCCCTCAGGGATACCATTATTTATCTCTCCCCATTCTGAAAACTGATAATTTATTTTTGTTTCCCATCTTTTAACCAGTTAATGATCCATGAGAGGACTTCCCTCTTATCCCATGATGGCTTATTTTTCAAAAGTCAATTTAAATTAAATACATTTTTTAAAAAAAAAAATATATTTTTTTAGAAATCTAGACCTGTTATGTGTTTTGGTGTAACTTGCATTATCCTTATGTTAAATTTGCATTATCCTAACAAAACATTTACTTTATTCATATCTCTTTTATACATCTCATGGGCCCTGACATCCCCCCCTGTAAATTCGAACACCCCCCCTAATTTCAATTCCTGGGGAAACCACTGGTTATAATTTTTAAGCAAGTTCGAAGCCTATCAGTGCCATCAATCATTATAATAAAATTTATAGAATTGCAACTCAGCTGAAGCCTGAGCCCGAGCTGCCCAGGGCTATCAGTGGTACCCGCCGCTGCCTGGCGCTGTCAGCGGGAGCCCCAGCCCCAGCCCGGCCACCCAAGGCTCAGTCTGTCAACTCTGGTTCAGTTAATACAGAGAGCCAGATAATGGAGGCTGGATAAATGGGTTTCTACTGCGTATGTTTTTATTTTTTCTGTAAAAATGCAAATTCCACGTTTTTTCCATGGCAAATGGATTTCAAGGATCCCTGATCATTAGTTAGAGATGGGCTTATGGCCTGACGCATGAGGTTTAATAGCTCTTCTAAAATTCGTTAGCATTCATTTATTGTCAAATCTAGCCTGTGCTTTTCAGGACAGTGACTGAGCCCTTACTTGGGAGGGACCTAGCTTATCTTCTGAGTGTTCAGTAAATAATAGATATTACTCATCATGAGCAGATTCATCTATATATCACATAGAGACATTATGTTCCTATAAGGCTGATCAACTATCCACCTCCAGGGGTTAGGAGAACTTCCTGGTATAAGTTTAGGAGAAAAATGTGCCCCTAGCTGTTAATATCTTACATTTAAAATTGAATGTGCAGTTGTAACTTTGGTGGTTTTTATTTGGCTTAATTGTTACCCTGTAGCATATAAAAATTAATGATTACACTGTGGTCTGGATAATTCAGCTCTTTTGTGTAAGTATCTCAGAGCCAAACTATATTTAGGAATGAACACTTGGTATTGTATAGTGCAACAGCAATAATTACCCTGCGTTCTTACACACTTCATTCAACCAAAAAAGGTCGGGACAGGAGTGTCTATATGACAGTATAGCTAGGAGTTTGGGCCTGGGCAATGCTCCCAGATCAGATCTCTATGGAGCACAAAGCCATGCACACACATTCACCCTCTTAAAACCACGCATGGAGAAAGTTTCCAGATTCTTATGAAGACATTACAGACTGGAGTGCACAGGGTAAGAATGACGCTGTAACACAGCCAGGGCTGCAGGAGCAGAATGAAAAGATTTCTGCAGCAGATTGCCTGTAAAGAGAAACATGTCTAGAAACTTAGCCTGCAACCCTTCCCCAAACATATTGGGTCAGTTATTCAGCTAGTGTAAACTGATGTAAGTGGAGAAACCTCAATTTATACCAGCTAGGATCTGACCCATTGACTTAACCGAGCCTACTGATGTGAATGACGGTTACTCTCATGAATAGGGGTTGCAGGCTTAGGCCTATTGTCTGTCAATACATGGACTATTCATGGGCAAGCAGCACAAGATTTATTTTCTGTCCACTAATTTAGGTCCATTTAGGACCAAAAACCATTCAGGCATGTGATGGCTGGCTGCTGCTTGGCAGGTTGCTGTGGTGTAGCCAAAGGTGAAAAATGCTGCTTTTGCTGACATTTGGCAAAGCCCTCCTGCTTGAAAGTGCTGCCTCCAGGACATACCAGTAGTTGATGTAATTCTTCAAGGACTCCTGTGATAGATTTAGAATGGCTTCCTGAGCAAGGCCAGTATCATGGGGGAATGCTATTTGTTCAGTGCTAGCAAGCTATTTGAGGAGGAGGATCTGGTTCATGCCAAGGAAATAGTTAGATTTAGGAAAGAACATGAGCCGGTACTGTCAAATAGTCTGGGTTAGGGAACTGTTTTCCATCTTCAGCAACGGCATGGTAAGGACTTGATTGATTACAATGGGACCTGAGTGCATTGGTATTTCAGAATCAGACCTATGCCAAATTGCTTCTCACAACACTGAATATCCTAGAGGACATTCTTTACATTAACTTACAGCAGAGGTGGGCAAACTACGGCCTGCGGGACCCTCCTGCCCGGCCCCTAATCTCCTGGCCCGGGAGGCTAGCCCCCGGCCCCTCCCCCGCTGTTCCCCTTCCCCCGCAGCCTCAGCTTGCCACGCTGCCGGGGCAATGCTCTGGGTGGCAGGGCTCTTGCAGAGCAGTGGCCTATCCTGGTGCTCTGGGCAGCGTGGCTGCCTGTCCTGGTGCTCTGGGCAGCGCAGCTGTAGCGCCGCCAGCCACCCATGCTCCAGGCAGCGTGGTAAGGGGGCAGGGAGAAGGGTGGGTTGGATAAGGGCAGGGGAGTTTGGGGTGGTGGTGATCGGGGGTGGAGATGTGGATGGGGTCGGGGCGGTCAGAGGGCAGGGAACAGGGGGGTTGAATGGGGGCAGTCAGGAAGGAGAGAGGGGGTTTAGATGGGGCGGTGGGATGCAGTCAGGGGCAGGGGTTCCGGGGGCAGTCAGGGGACAGGGAGAAGGGGTGGTTGGATGGGGTAGAGGTCCCAGGGGGGCAGTCAGGAATGAGAGGAGGGGTTGGATTGGGTGGTGGGTGGGCAGGGGTTCTGGGGATGATCAGGGGACAGGGAGGGGTGGATGGGGCAGGGGTCCTGGGGGGCCGTCAGGGAACGGGGGGGGGGGGGGGGTTGGATGGGCAGGAGTCCCGGGGGGGCTGTCAGGGGTCGAGAAGCAGAGGGGGTCGGATAGGGGTCAGGGGCCGGGCCACACCTGGCTGTTTGGGGAGGCACAGCCTTCCCTAACCGGCCATCCATACAATTTCAGAAACCCAATGTGGCCCTCAGGCCAAAAAGTTTGCCCGCCCCTGACTTACACTCACCACAAACACTACTTCCAGAATGGTCTTTTGCATCTGCAGAAGTCCTGATTTCTGCATTCGCTCAAAGGAAATTAGCACCCTTCTACATCTGAATGGTAACTTCAGTCACAATGGAGACAAGAAAATGACAATTCAGAATTTCAGCAGCTGCCTTCAAAATAAAATACCTTCACCATGGAAACAAGACCTCTGAGGCTTGCCCTGTAGAAGCCCCTTCCTGGGATAAATGGAAGTCTCCAGCCTTGTCACGCCTCAGAAGGAAGTCATGAGTAAGAAGTAAACTGCTTAATTCAGCTTTGCAAACTTTATATACTTGAATCAATTTCCAGGAGTACTAATTTCACTTCCAGCTGTCTCCGTTGCCTTTTCTTCTCACAAAACAGCCACACCATAATGCTTTGATGTGGCATGCTTCCAAAACCCCTTATAACACTGGAAAATAGCTAGTGCTATTAAAAAGCCTGCCAGTGAAAGTTGGATCCTCTTTATTAGGCTGGAGGAACACACAGCATAGATAACAAATGACTGAGATTTGGAAATAGAATATTCAAGCCACTTGTGACTTAGCCCTTAGTGGTCTGGACACACTGCAGCTACTTTCTGCAAAATGCACCTTGCCGCATTTCAGGCTACAGAAATTTGCCAGCTTATTTTATGACTCTGCTGGTGACTATGGAACTCCGGGAAATTGGCTCTGGTTTGGGTTGGCCTAATATGCCCTGCTCCCCAACGTGCTAAGAATTTTGTCTATTACTGACAATAAGTTCGAAGGTTAATCTGTCAAAGCAGCGCACAGAAAATATAGGGACAGAACATGTTAACGAATATGACGGCTTGTCCCAGCCACCCAGAACCGAACAGAGAAAGAAAGAGCAACTGAATTCTTTTGTATAGAGAACCACCTGAATGCAGTATATGAGCACATTGGCGGCAGCGAAGAACAGGTGTAAATGCCACCCACCAGTCTAAAGTCTTGCTCTTCTGATAGAGCATTTCCGGGCTTTGGGGGAGTAAGTCGGATTCCTAGTATTAATTCTGAAGAGTTTTGGGGTCATTGATTCCCTTTTTAATGGCTTTATGGGGACACTTGCACATGGGCAAAACTTACTTTGACCCGTATGATGCAGTAGCAACTCTATTGTTGGCTACTACTATGGGCCTGACTCTGCAGCAAATGAACAGTCTTTAAGTAAGGACTATTCCTACAAGTAAGGTTTTCAGGCATGTGCCTGTGGACTCTGTAACCCTCTGTTGAGTGTTGTTACAGATCCCACCCTTGTGCCCAATCCACAGAGGATATGACTGTCACAGCCTTACCTAGGGAGTTTGGAGTCTTTCAGTCGCTCCTGCTTTTAGCTCCAGAGATCTCTGGTTCATTTCCCAGTGTGTCAGTCAGGACGGCAGCCATCTCATCTTTACACAATATCATGTGTTAGTCTTTCTATGGACCCTCCCTTGAACTCAGTGGGGTAGGTACGGTTTTAATTTGGAAACAAGATCTAGCATAGTCAAAATAATATACACGATACCACTGTGTGGATTGCACAGAAGGGCAGTCTTGCCTCCGTGGCTCCAGAAGGTCCACCAGGGCCCAGACAGTGAGTGTATGTAGATCATGGGTGGGCCCAGAGAGTGGCAAAGTCAAAGCCAGATTCTCCCATCTGCCCAGTGCTGCAGGTGGACAGGTATGGGATAGCTGAAGTTACTCAGGCAGAGGCCACTCACCTCTGTCCAGTTTCCCCTCACAACTGCCCTGCCCCAGAAAGGTGTTATGATCACAGACAACAGCCTAGCTACTATTTCATTCTTTACTCAGTCTGGGCCTGATTCTGCTCTCACTTACCTCAGAGTAAATCAGGTGTAACTAACTTCATTGGAATCAGTGCATTTACACTACAGTAAAACTGCTAGAACTGTGATAAGGACCAGCCTCTAGTTGTTTAGGTAATGGTGTTTAGGTTTAATTTTAAACACAATGGGCATGAGCGCAATGGAGTTACATCAAGTAAAAACAGAGCTCTAAGAAAAGTCACTGGGACAAAAAGGGCTGCTTATAACTGATACATTATTTGAGGTTGCCAAAAATTTTCTGCAAAAACCAAACATTTTTGACAGAAAATGGCATTTTTTCCTTAAATGAAAATGTTAACGTTTTTCAACAAAAAACCACACACAACCTTCTTCTCTTCCCCCCCACCCCCTTGACTGCCCTTTTCCATGAAGGGGGGTGGGTGGGAGGAAAGGAAGAATAAAAGCCACAATGATCTTTATGGGACTATTACAAAAAAAAGAAAGAAAAAAAAAAGGAAAATATTTTAACATTTCAGGAAAAACAATTAACATTTTCCAAACAGCTCTAGCACTATTGTTATTTTTATTGCTATTTACATTAAAGTAGGGCTTAAAATATCATTATGAAAAAAATGTTTGGGGTTGTTCAACTACCACATGTATTTTTTTTTTAAATATTCAGCTCAGTGTAATTTGGAAATGTCAAGCTCTAAACATTAATATTTTTGCTGAACATTTCGCTCCACCAGTCGTGTGAACCCACAGCTGTTGTTTTTCAAAGGTTAACAGCTAGCCACTTTAAACTGTTTCTTCCCTACCTATTACCTCCTTGCCCCCATCTGTTAACATATGGAAAACCATTTGGAACCCAGTTGTGTGTGGTGCTAAACTGAGATATTCTCACTCAGGTCATGTCTAGCTGAAGAAGACGGGGCCTGTTTTAAAATGCTTTAGCTTCCTGATGACATGATTTTAAACAGGACCTTTAGACAGGGCACATTATCTTTAAAAACATGTTAGCTGGTTGTGGTCAAGCCTGGGGGACAGGAGCAGATGTTCCGAGCCTAGATATGGTCACAATGGGAGTTGAGGGTGCTCAACGCCTCCAAGTAACTGGTCAGCACCATGGCAGAATCAGCCTTTAGGGACAGATTCTTACTCAGAGTGCATAGTGATTCCATTGGAACCAATGGGAATACTCAGGGAGTGAATCACTACTGAACGTGAACAAGGATGGCAGAAAGTGACCCCTAGTGTACGTACAAGAGTATAATCTATGGAAATTATTCTAAGAACCATATTTTTTAAAAAAATGTCTAGATTTGGTTTAAGAGCATCGACATCTGCTCAAAATACCATCTTTATATGTTGACTTTATGACTTTAAAACTGAGCTGATTATAACTAATCTTCATCAAAACAACAACAATAAAAATTGGCACCTGGATAGATACCCTATGTATGCAGCATTCCAGCCAGATGCAATTAAATTAGGATTTATTTTAAATTGGAAACTCTTAACTAGGGCTGTGCTGCTGGGCATGGCTCTAATAAAATGATTGCAATGTTAATATATCACGTGAGTCATACGGTTATATAATTTATTTGCTATATTTTGCCCTCATTCAAAAATTGCTCTTTGAGTCTGTCAAATGGTCAGGTTATTCCTGGAAAATCATTTGCTTCTGTGACAGTTTCTGTTAAGGCAGCTACAGTCAACAACTGCAGGGTAAATGCTCTCCCCAACGACAGAGACGTTACTGTGAGATCCATTTTGAAAGGGAATCTACTTTTATGAAAAACCAACCAATCAACCCATTCACTTAATTTTCAAAGTAAAGAAGTAACGTGAGATGACAAATATATTTGAGAAACATTTCCCTCTCTCGTTTCGTAAAAAACCCAGGCACCTTAAGACTCACAGAATACAGTCTGTGTTGCTCCCAATCCGATTAAAATGATAACAGTGTCCCCTGGCTGTCCATCAGTACGGTGTTGCTCAAAGCAATGTGTACACTCTATGGAAACTGGAACCAAAGTAACTGAATCGGTTGTAATGTACATCTAGTTAGTGCCCATGAAAGTCTGTCTGAAGACACTCTTATTTTGGAGTAAGGGTGAGGTGTTTTGATACAATTTACATTGCTAAAAATAGTGGCCTATATATATATATATATATATACACACATACACACACACATGAGACCAAGATTAAAAAAAAATAGATACCTGAAGTTAGGCTTCCAATTCCATATTTAGATACAGAAACAAGTGGCCCAGTGTTCAAAAGGGATGAGCACCCAGCCTCTCCCATTGATGTTAATGTACAAGCAAGTATGTGATCATGTAGTTCAAGACTGCCTCTTAGTGCATACACTCACGGAGGCTGAATTAAGGTTGCACAGGCACCCTTAATACTGACATTTCCTAACTTTTAGGTGGTGAATTTGCCACTTTAACATGCTTTTAATTTTGTAATGTAATTATTTATATATATAATCACAGACACACCCACACACCAATTTTGCCCGCAAATGAACATCACGCTCCTATTTGCCGGTGCTGGTATTTGATCCAATTTGAGCTCTTTTTGTGACAAACAGCGAATTCACCAGTTAAAACAACAAAGCTCAACGCAGCAGAAACTTCAGAAATAACCAACTGAAATGAGCTATGTAAATAGCAGCAATTTTATCTTGGGCATAATTGTATTTTAGATACATATAACCAAGGTGTTAGGCAGCAAATAATTCAGTCGCTACTGGTAAAAGGTTCCCCTTATTTCCCCTTCGTGCATGGGCTGAGCCTGTGAGGTGCTGAGCACCCTCCTTCATTACTGACATCACCTCAGCGCTTCAAAGGATCTTGGCCAAAATTTTCAAACTTGGGTACCTACAATTAGATGCTTAAATATGGATTTAGATGCTTAACTTTAGGTACCAAATTTGAAAATGTTGTCCTTTTCCTTAAGGGCCCGGTCCTGTTCCCATGGATGGCAATGGGAGCAGGTGCAGACCCTTTAGGTGCACATGGGCATGAAAGACCTGACCCTGCAAAGGGCTGGGCACCTACATCAGTAGAAGTTGACAAAGCTCAGTATCTTGCTGGAGATTCTTGGCACCAGGGATGCTGTCGGGGTCTGGGGGAACCAGGACCATTATCCTGAGACCAGACTCAGCCAGTGGAAAGCCTGTGCCAAGCACCCTGAACCTACATCCTAACCTGTAGGTCCCATCAGGAAGTATTGGGAAACTATATCCACTACAATCTCCAGGTCTAGCCCATCCCCATGAGGTAGATAAAAGAGAGATAGAGAAGGGAAAGACAGAAGGCTTGTGAAAGGGGAAGGATGGAAAAAGAGAGCGAGAGAGTGAAAGAAGAGAAGCAGCACCAACAGGGAAGAGAGGGAGTGTGTGCATGTGAGAGAGAAATGGGGTGTGTGAGCAGACAGGGGATCTCATTCTCCTCTCACACTTGCACTGTCTAGACTTGGAATGTGGTATACTGAGGATTGTCTTGAAATTGCAAGCTAGCAATTTAAGAATGGGAGTGGGGGTGTTTCTGGTAGTGTTTGCAGGTGAGAGGGCTTTGTAGGGAAGTGTAGGATCAGTTTGCAGCTACCCAGCCTAGAGTAAGATGGGGTGAGTTGTGCCTCTTTGTTTTTTTAGGGAGCAGCCTGCTTTGTCTTTCTCTGGTTTTGGGATCTTGCATGTAATTAGGGCTGCCAAACAATGAAAAAATAATTGCAATTAATTGCAAGTTTTAAAAAAAAGTTGTGCTTCATTGCAGTTTTAATTGCACTGTTGAACAATAATAGGATACCAATTTAAATTAATTATAAAAATTTGGAGGTTTTGCTACATTTTCAAATATATTGATTTCAATTACAACACAGAATACAAAATATACAGTGCTCACTTTATATTATTTTTGATTACAAATATTTGCACAGTAACCCCCCACCCAAAAGAAACATTATTTTTCAATTCACCTCATACAAGCACTGTAATGCAATCTCTTTATCATGAAAGTGCAAATTACAAATGTAGAATTATGTTAAAAAAATAACTGCACTCAAAAACAAAACAATGGAAAACTTTAGCACCTACAAGTCCACTCAGTCCTATTTCTTGTTCAGCCAATCACTAAGACAAATAAGTTTGTTTACATTTATGGGAGATAATGCTGCCTGCCTCTTATTTACAATGTCACCTGAAAGTGAGACAGGCTGGTTCTGCTTGATAATGATCCAAAGCAGTGCAGACCAATGCACCTTCATTTTCATCATCTGGGTCAGATGCCTCCAGCAGAAGGTTGATTTTCTTTTTTAGTGGTTCAGGTTCTGTAGTTTCCACATCGGAGTGGTGCTCTTTTAAAACTTCTGATAGCATGTTCCACACCTTGTCCCTCTCAGATTTTGGAAGACATTTCAGACTCTTAAACCTTGGGTGGAGTGCTGTAGCTATCTTTAGAAATCTCATATTGGTACCTTCTTTGCATTTTGTCAGATCTGCATGTAGCAGAATGTGGGTAAAACCATGGAGCAGGAGACATACAATTCTCCCCCAAGGAGTTCAGTCACAAATTTAATCAACACATTCTTTTTTAACCAGCATCATCAGCATGCAAGCATGTTCTCTGGAATGGTGGTCAAAGCATGAAGGGGCATACGAATGTTTAGCATATCTAGCACCATGTGAATTCCTATTCTCACTTTCAAGTGACATTGTAAATAAGAAGTAGGCAGCGTTATCTCCTGTAAATGTAAACAAACTTGTTTGTCTGAGTGATTGGCTGAAGAAGAAGTAGGATTGAGTGGACTTGTAGGCTCTAAAGTTTTACATTGTTTTGTTTTTGAGTGCAGTTATATAAAAATAATTCTACATTTGTAAGTTGCACTTTCATGATAGAGATTGCACTACAGTACTTGTATGTGGTGAACTGAATAATATTATTTATAATAAAAATAATATGAAGTGAGCACTGTATACTTTGTATTCTGTACTGTAATTGAAATAAATATATTTGAAACTGTAGCAAAACCTTCAAAAATATTCATAATAAATGTAAATTGGTATTCTATTATTGTTTAACAGTACGATTAAAACTGCGATTAATCACAATCAATTTTTTTAATCTAGTTAATTTCTTTTGTGTTAATCGCTTGAGTTAACTGTGATTACTTGACAGCCCTATGTGTAATTGGTCTGAATTCTCAGAAATACAGTAGTGTTACATTGCAGCCTTCCAGCAAGAGTATTTATGTGTTTTTAATCTAACTCCTCTGGGTCTATGGTATTCATTTTAAAACATAACTAATGTCAATCAGGAGTAAGTCCACTGAAGTAAATTAAGTTAAACTGGTGTGAACAAGAGGAGAATCAGAACCATTGTAGGAGAGAGTGTATATGAGAGGAGAGATTATATATGATGGGAAAAGCCTAAAAGAACAGAAGTGTGAACAGGTTGGGGAGCAATATAAGGCTCGGCTTAGACCCCATCATTCCCAGTGTAGCACTGCATAGCACTTTACAACTACGTAACAGCCCAGATTAAACATTCTGGAAGAAAAAAGAGAGAGACTGAAAACAGTTCAGTTATAAGCTTTTTCATTTTAGAATTCAAGCTTACACAGTTATCTAGGCCCACTATATTCATAATTACATTTGAATATCTGCATACAAAAGCTATGTAAAAATTATTCTCCTCCCAAATATACAAATTTTCTCTTCGGATAGTTTAAAAGATTTGCGGTCACAGATTTTTAATATATATATATTTTAGGCTGAAAAAATATTACTGATATAGCATATCACTTACTCCTGTTTGCAAAAAAATACATCATCCAAAGTACTGTCTCTCATTATACCGTGTAATGTTTGTCTTACCCTCAGGGCATGAAACCAACGATAACAATAAAAAAAGTTAACCTTTTGTCTTTTTTAAAGAAATGGCATGAAAGACTAATTTGATGTAGTTGTGAACAAATCAAAAATGAAGAGTTAAGAAAGTATGAAAACAGAAAAAGAAATTACAGTGTGTCAGCTAGTTCATGCCCTGATATTATTTATACCAACATTAAATGTGTAATTAAATAAAGTGTCTTTTAATGTTTTACATTGTGCTCAGTAATTTAAACAAATTTAATCTACACCATCTGGCTGATGCAGATTTACATTTGATTGTCTTGTGCATAAATAGGGTTAGCTTTTAAAGTAGGTAAACTGTGCAATGGACAGTCACAAAAAACTTTTACCTGCACAATATTGCTTTTGAAGGCGACAGCAGTCAATGTGGATACACACAAGAAATGCATACTCTTTGCATTTGCTAAACATTTATACAACACGGTAAAACTTTGTGATAAGGCCAAACCTTTTTTTTTAAAACAAGATTATTCTGTTGTAAAAAGATGTGCTCACATTACTTTGAATCTTTACGTGGAAAATAAATCTCTATTGCACTAGAATAAAATTTCTCTATATAAAATTTAAATAGGGATCATATCATAGCAATATCAAAAGGAAACAGCTGGTAAACAGTTCCATATTATTACAACAACAGGACAAATTAAGAGCTTGTTTAGGTCCTGGAGCCTCTACGTTAGTGAAAAGACAAGTATTGGACACTTTTAACTGCTCTCACAGTGAGAGAGAGAGAAGAATGTTCCTTGGTTGCTGATTTTGATTCTGTCACTGAAAAAGGTTTAGCCTTACAAATGTTGGCTACGTCTCAAAACAATAAGACTGATTTTTATAGTGTATGATTCATGCAGCAAAAAGTCAATATGACACATACAGGTTAGAGTTCCATAGCATAAAAATACATCACTAACAATGACATGCTCTGCTTGTGATCAACAGCCCTACCTAGGCTGATTTCTGATTTCTCCCTCTGGTCATATTTTTTCTTTTTTCTTTCTGAAACCGACCCCTGAAGGAGCAAGCATTTACCTCAAAGATGATTTTGGACCTTAGAGGTCTAATTTTAAAGTCTACATTTTGGCAGAGTGTAAACAAAAATCATTATCACACTGTATATACGTTATTTTAAATATTGGAACTAAGTTGGGATGCCAGATGAAAGGAATAAAATCTATATGCATGTATTATGTAGGGCAAAAACAGTGAAGATGACAATGAAAGAGCTGGGTTGACAGAAAGAATCATGAATAAAAGACCCCACTTGCTATACCTCTAGACCAGAGAGCAAAAATGAGAGTTATGTGGCACCATCAAACACAAGAGTATGGACTGCACTGAAAAATTCAGTTCTGTTGCACTCAGTCAGAAAGCCTTAGTCTACAAATACTACTGGGTGTAGTGCTTACTACTGGGAATTTAGTTTCTGAAGAAGTGAGGTTTTTACCCACGAAAGCTTATGCCCAAATAAATCTGTTAGTCTTTAAGGTGCCACCAGACTCCTTGTTGTTTTTGTAGATACAGACTAACACGGCTACCCCCTGATACTTGACACTAAAGTCTGTTACTCACAGTAGCAAGCACTATGTTCTTGAGCCTGCAAAGACTTGGGACTACGCATGTATGCAAATTTAATCATGTGCATAAGTCATTGCAGGAAGGGGGGCTAAGTCCAGTAGCAAGCATTTGCAATATCAGAGCCTAATATAGGTTCTAATTATGCACCGGTGTAAATCTGAAGTTAATGAAGTCAGACAATGTAAAATTGGTATGGAATCAGGGCCTTAAATGTCACTAGATCACATCTGTTAAACTAAAAGATGGATATTGGTTTTGGATTGATAAATACTGGTAATTCACCGCAATGAATTACTGCCAGATCCCATACCTTTAATATAAAAAAAGGGTTAAAAAAATACTGCTATATGTACTCATTGCTAAAAACACTCACCAACATTTTCAGGCTTGTTTTCCTAGCGTTAGGCACCGAAATCCATGTTTAGTCACTTAAATAGAGGTGGACTGATTTTTCAGGATACTGAGTAGTCACAGTTCCCAATGAAGTCAACATCTTGGAAATTCAGCCACTGATTCGGACATTTAAATACAAATTAAGTGCCTAATTCCAGGCACTCAATAGTGTAATCTACTAAATCTAATACTTTTAAACCTCATTGCTTTGCTTGTTAGATTTAATGGGGACAGGTTCACGTACCAGTAGCCATTTTAACAGCAGCCAGCCTGTAAAGTGTTTATTTTCAGTGCTGGATCAGACTGATGAAGCTTTCCTGAGTCCTGAGTCAGATGACTAATCTTTTTTGTTTTTGTTTTTTGTACAACTCTTACCTTTTCTATGCTATTTATTTTGAATAACTCAGAATTGCCAATCCCAAGGGTTCAAGAATCATGAACCAGGCCCCCAAAATCACAAGATTGGCTTAAAAATCGCGAGAGTTCTAAATTGTCAGTTTTGAGTTCTTATTTGCCTTCTACATTTTGAACATTTGAGTTTCACATTTTCAAGCTTTTTTCTACAACCAAAAGCACCAGAAAAAATCATGATGTAAAAAAATCATGTAACAACATGATTCCCAGAGCAGGGCTATCAGAAAAACAGCAGATATCTCAAGACTTGCAATAAAATTGTGAGTTGCCAACACTGGTAGCTGCCAGAAAGAAGAGTGTTTTTCTCTCTCTTTCACCTGCGGCACAATCAAATTTTTGTACACTAAATTAGTCATATATAGCCTTAGGAGCATGTGTGGGGTTCTCACTGGCATCAGTGGGCGTTTCCCATAAAGATTAGGGGCAGAATACAGCTCTAAAAGGTTTGTACGTTTCATTTTATTTTTGCTTACCAGATCTGGAAAACAGAAGCAAGAAATGGATCAACTATTTTATTTAATTTCTACAGATATCTGTCATTCTAACTAATTTGATTTTAAGATTTGTGCAATTATTTTTCTTTTAATGCATGCAGTTAGGATCTGCTCATGCAAGCCCTGACTCGTGTGAGCAGTTTTCACACTACTGACTGACTTTCTTGAGACTGCACATCTGAGGAAGAGTTTGCAGGACCAAACCCATCATTCTCACTATTTTGTATGGGTTTTGATTCCAAGTATAACCCCCAGTATTCTGGATGATGTCCCTGACCCCATGACATACTCTGGGTTTTACTGCAAAACAATCTGGAGAATGGTGTCATTCAAACATTTGCTTTGGGGGGAGGTGGAAGAATGGGAGCCAACAGGTGTTTTTAACCTCATACAAAAACCAAACATTTAAGAGCAAGTTTCCAGTGGCCTGGCTTCCCTTGTGCCTGCAAAAAAATGCACCTGTGTGTTTTACACCCACATGGAATTTTGGGCACAAATCTTAGAAGTCCAATATGTAAACTACTAAGATTAATGCTCACAACTCATTGCAGGTATAGATGCAAGTTGCACCAATAAACAGTGGCAGGGATTCAGCCTGGCTGAAAATATGACCGTTAGTATTCCAAATGCTTTCTTCGCACTGCAGCAGGAGTGAAAATAATTTCAAAATTCCCCTGGTGTTTTGCCCACAATGAAAGTTTTCCTAGTACCACATTTTCACGAGTCAAACACCTAGGGCTAGATTAGGGCCTTTAGCTTTGAATGTCCAATTATAACAACGCCTGTCTAGTTGAGCAGGAAAAGATACCTCCTTCTGTTTTTGTTATCTATTGATATGTGAATGCACAATGCAACAGAGGGAGCATGAAACATAGTCTGAGGCTGCACTAAATCTTTTCTGTTGCCAGGAAGAGGATGTCCTTCTGATGTATCCCACTTATAGATAAACCAGGAGATTTGCCTGGCCTGGAGTTTATAAAACTTCAGAGACTATCACCCTGTGATGAGGATGGATGAAACAGAGGAATCTCTACTCATAATGCCCTTGAAAAAGGCCCAAATGAGTGCCAGGAGCGCTGGCTGGCAGATTTCACCAGCAGGACATCCTGTTGTTGCTCAGTTCAGCTCCTACTAGTGCAGTCAATAGAAATAATTGATTTCAGGGAATTGAGAGAGAATCTAGCCAATCAAAATAAAAATGCACGTACAAAAAGGTACAAAAAGGCGGCAATATGTTTAAGACAGATGCTGAAGTTTCCTTTGTATTTATCTATCAGAGATTACTCTCAAGACATACTCTACATGTTACTGGGATAAAGCTGTACAGTCTGGAGCATAACTAGTAATAGGGTAGGTTTCTATCCTATTTGGAGTTCATCATAATCATTTTTTTCTCCCTGTGATCATTTGTATCTTTGCGTAACCCTGGGCAAATCCTGCAGCCAGGATAAAAGACCCATTCCTGCAGAGTGCTGAGTGCATACCGAGACCTGCCAAGTGCCCATCCCTTCCAGTGCCACTTGGATGTTGATGTGACATCCCCCTTCATTTCCTCTCCTGAAGTCAACCTGAGTTGAGGGCTCCCTGCTGCTGTTGGAAGAGCTCAACACCTCATAGGATCAAGCCCTCAGTCTTTATTCCAGTAGACCTCCCACTGAAGTCATCTAGAGTTTTAACTGAGCAAGGGCTCAAGGATTTTGCCCTCATTTTGTACAAATGAAAAAAATATATCAACCCCTCCTCTCCACTGTGTATTTGAAAAAAGAATTGATTGTAGAGGACACAGATATTTATGATCCATGTCATAATCCCAAGGATGTGATGCAATCACAGTGATGATGGTATTCTTAGGTCACAATGATAATGGTTACACTTAGAATGACCATGGAAAACTATACACTGTATCTCACTTGTGGCTTGCAAAATGAGGTAATACTGGGAAAAAGGCAGGGCAAAGTGCTTTGCCTTGGAGGCCTGTTTATTTTCTGCCACTTCAATTTTATCTCCCCATTTCCCCAAGCAGTGATGGATGTGAGCTGGTGACCACTTAAGTGCTGGTGATCAAGATTGGTTTGTTTGTGTTTTCACTGTTAAGCTGTTAAAGCATTCACATCAAGGGACTGAAGGACAAAATGCAATAGTCACAAGTACCCGCATTAAAGGGACATTTTCATCAATGTCTATAAAAAAAAAACAAAAAAAAAAAACCAAAACAAAAAGAACAGAAGAAGAGCTAGGCAATGGAATGAAATGACAGCCAGTAGTGCTATAGGAATTCTGAGAACCACTCCAGTCTTTCTAATCCTCAAACACTTCCAAGAACAAAGGGGGAAAGAGTTCCGTGGGGCATTCCACCTTCATGTGCAGGAAGCGGCTGGCGTGGCAGGCTCCAATCATTCGTAGATCTGTCACTTTCATCAGCAGTTTTGGCCAAAAGTGTGCAACGTGATGTTTTCTGTAATTAATGTAGTGTTCAAAGGCCAGGAGGAAACCTTCTTGACATTTTTCTATCCTCTCAACACTGAGGAGACCTGGGCGATCTGTAGGTAAAAAGAAACACAATGAATGTATTCATTTACAATAATAAATTCCTAATCAAAATCAAGAGAGGAAGGATGACCATTTAAGAAAGGCACTGGACTGAGACTCAGGACATCTGTGTTCAAATCCTGGCTCTGTCATAAACTTCCCATGTGTCCTTGCTCACTTAATCTCTCTGTACCCCAAAGATAGTAATGGTTCCTTCCTCCTACTCTTTGTCTGTCAGTCCAGACCCAAGAAGCCCTCAATGCCAGCTGGCAAGAGGGATATAGAAATATCCTGATTCTGCTATGTACATTCTAGTTCACCAAAGAATGTCACGTTAGATCTTAAATGAAACCCTGCTCACATGGTCTTTAATGCCGTTGTGAAATGTATGTACAGATACTAGGTAAGGAGTTCTGTATAGATACTGAAGATATGCTCGTAGAGTCTGCAGCAAGGTATTAGCCACCAGCAGAGATGAAAAAAATGGTTTTCTATTAGACAAAGAGATGTTTATTCACTGGTCTCTTTGTCAGGATGTAAATCAAGCATTATAAGCCAACACAATGGATGCCTATTTACATACAAAGTCAACGAAGAGAGGTGAAGTCAACAGAGAAGAAGCAGAGATGCAAAACAAGCCACAGGTGGTTAGCCTGTACTCTGACTACCGACAAAGAACTTTGGGGATTTATGTAGAAGGCAAAGAAGTCATCCCCTCATCCTGCTGACTACACCACTGTGACAATACTTGGGGTACCCAGGACTGTGAGTCACCTTGTTCCCCCTGCGTCCAGTGTCAGTGAGTCTTGCTTGTGCTTAGCTGGATGTTAGCTTTCTAACATCACCAGCCTTGTAGCCACCCAAGCACTCTCCTCTGTGTCATGTCAGCCCTTACTGTCCTTACCGGTTAACAATAGGTGCACCCCAGTCCCCAAGTCCCTTTGAAGCATTTCCCTGTGATATCCAGCCCTTGACTACTTATAGAAACATTGTGTCTGCTGTCCCCAAAGGAACAATATGTACAGCAGCTTATAAGATTCAGCTCAGGACCAGTATTTTACTTAACACCACAGCACTGAGATATATTTATAGTGAAAACAAGAATAAGTTTATTATCAAAGTCTAGACATTCAGGAGATGGTGAGTAAGAATATTGGAAACACATGGTTACATAAAAAACAAAATCATAACATGCTTTCTAGAGACTAAACTTAACTATCAGATTAACCTCCTATCTAATCCCATGGGAAGGCACAAGGTGAGCAGGCCTCCAGGAACACCTATGAACTGCACTCAGTGATGCTGGCAATTCAGCAGACAGTGCTCCTCCCTCGAAATCAGCACTGAAGCAATGCGCCAGTCTGGCTGTGAAAATGCTTCCTTTATGAGAAAACATTTAAAGGTCACTTTCAGGAAAGACGTTCCTATGGAAATGCCTTCTGAAATCACTATTTTACAAGCTAAGGCTTTGGAAAATAAACAGAGACTCAGACGTTTTCAGTGGAAATGTCAAATGAATGCAAATGATCAGGAAGGTCAATGTAAACCCCTGCCCTATGTATTGTTCACTACTCAAGACTTAAAGTGGTCTCAACCCCTCCTCTCCCACAAGTTGCCAGGTCTGTCGTTGCCCATGAACCACATTCTCAGTCCTGTACGTTACAGCACCCTGGGCTAGAGCAAAAGAGCAGGACACTTAGGGCTTGTCTTCACAATGGGGTAAGTCGACCTAAGTTACACTACTCCATAAGGTAGCTGGAGTCAACGTAGCTTAGGTCGACTTACTCCAGTGTCTTCACTGCGCTGCATCGACGGGAGATGATCTGTGGTCGACTTCCCTTACTCTTCTCGGAGAGCTGGCGTGCCGTAGTCGACTGGAGAACGCTCTGCCATTGATTTAGCGGGTCTTCACTAGACCCGCTAAATTGATCTCTGCTGCATCGATCGCAGCAGCATTGATCTCCCCGTAGTGAATCCCAGCCCTTAGAGAACTTAGCCTGAGGATGGCTGATGTCGGGCTCTCTATTTGTAAGCCAGGGAATGTTGGCCCAGACTCAGCTACATCACTGATCCCTTTCGAACAACCAATCCACCTCAGACCTCTACACTGTTTGCACATGGTCTGAGACCAAGGCCACCGTTATCTATCATCAAGTTTTTTTTTTTTGTGCTCATCCACATAGTTTCTAAGCCCCAGTGTGATGCAATAACCAAGGATTTCAGCTGCATCATTCTAGTGATGCCTTAGCCAGTGCTCCTATATTTAAAATACCCTCTGTTTTTTTTAGAGAGAGATTTGCCGCAGATACAATGAACCAGAACTTCACACGGGGTGGTTATAAAAGCTCTGGTGGTGCCCAATACGTTCTCGTTCTCACCTGATGACATGAGCAGCACAGCCTGGAGCAGGGCGACCTCCGTGTCATCCAGGTTAAACGAGGACAGCGACATGCCCAGGTCGAAGATGGCATCAGACACTACGCCGAGACCCCCGTTTTTCAGCTGACCCCTTGTCACTGCCATCTCCCCATTTAGTGTTAAAGTCTCACTCTCGGGGTCGTAGCGCACTGCTGCTCGGAGGGACATAATCTCCATACAGCAGCCTTTCAAAAGGATTATCTGGTCTTCACATGGCAGCTGCAGAGATTACACATGATAATGAAACAGTCTGCACTAACCAGGGTTTTCAAGCAAACTTAGTTTTGAAATACAATAAAATCCATGTTACTCTCAATAAACATCCAGGGCTGCTAAATATACTATTAACCCTGTTACACACCATACAGCTGATTGACTAAATACTCCCAAATATGAATGACACACCGAAAAAGCTAACAACTGTGTGTATTATATATTTTGCCATCCCTCTGAGTGGGTTCATTCCACCCAATTTCCATTGGAAATTAATATATCATATCATCGTAATGAAGTACTAATGGGTCAGAATTTCAGAAGACCTCAGCTCTCGTTAAGGCACTAAAATGAAGGGATCAGATTTTCAGAAGTGCTGTTCTCAATGGGGCTGCTGGAGGCTAAGCAGGTTTGAAAAGCTAGCCCAATACATTTTCATAATATCACTTTCCATTTGAAAAGCATTTTGCAAGGTTTAATCGACAAATTAATACTATCAGTTGTTTCTTTGGTTACAACAATACTGCACCTCTTACTTTTCTGACCTAGGAATAGGGGGGGAAATGATCACACATGGGAAGAACTATAATTGTGGGCTGGTTTTTAGTAAAAGTAGTAAAACAAATATTGTCTCTAGAGGAGATTTTTAAAAAATGCCTAAGTGGTTGGGACTTGTGTTCCTTATTCCTTTAATCACTTTTGAAATCTCCCCCTGTAATATTTTGGAAACCATCAAGTATCAGCATTTAATAAGAGACAATGAGCCAGATTCTGCTTTCAGCTATAGCAGTGTGACTCAGTTGCCTTTAGTGGTATGCTGGTGTGACTGACAGCAGAATTTGGATCATTATCTTCAAGGCATGTTGCAAGGCTCATCTTTTTCCCAGGGTTTGAAAATGGTGGGAGGAAGTGTAGGGAGTGAGAGGGAATTGTAATGCCAAAGATGGGGAACTATTTGAGCAGGATTTGTTGGAGGGTAATTCCTGAATTACTGCACTTAGGTTGTATTTATATGTTATTTCTAAGGTGCCTGCATAGTAGGAATAGGTGCCCTTTTTAGCATTTCTATAAAACTATCTAGCTACATAAATAAATGATAATGAAAGAAGAGTGAAATCTCCAAGACTGTTTTGAAGATGTCACTGTAAGTCAACAGCAAACATGACGTAGATAATTACGTGAAGATGAAGCTAAATCCTAATTGGGTTCTAGAAAGGAGAAACTCTGTTTCATTTTTGGTTCACATTAAGATATGATTTTTTCACTTTGAATCTCAAGTGAAGTAAATGTGTGTTTTTGGCAGTTGTGCACTCACTTGCATAATGATTACATTTAATCTGGTAGAAAAACTTACAGCATGGATGATGGACAATTGGCTAATAGAGGCAAAAGCAGTGTTCTATAGGAGAAGAGTTTTAAACATGGAGCCAGCGAAAAAGAGAAATTGACTAGGATTGCACAGTTATTTTTGCTGTGTGGCCAGTGTCAGGTCTAAAGTGTTAGATACATAAGGAAAATGACATGTCCCAGTCAGGGCAAGTCAGCTTCCTTCTGCATCAAGCTCAGCAGTTGCACATAGATGGACTGCATGGGGAAAGTGGCAGTTTAGCTTCCCAAAGGAAGTGCTGTGGTTTGGCTGCTGAGACCCAGTAAGGGAGGAGAGAAGGAGAAAGAAAAAAAAGGAGAAAGAAAGCAATTATATGAAGATGGTAAATGGGAGACAAATGCAGAGAAAAAAGAGAGGGGGAAAGAAAGGGGGGGAAACAGAGAGGGAATAAAGAGAAAAATGAGAAATGTCTGGAGAGACAAGGAAGGAGGAAAGAAACAAAGAGAAAAAGCACAGGATAGGGAGATACATAGAAAAAAATTGTTGTTTTTATAGAAAAAAAAAGTAAATAGTGGGATATAACATGAGCAAATAACTCATTATTTTTTCCACTGATCTAATAAACAAAGAAATTCCTTTACCCTCCCACCTCTCACGTAACCCCCTTGTAACTTCTTTATGGTGCACCTTTTCCCATAAGCCCGAAGGAAACACTGCACAGGCCATGGTTGAAGGGACATTGCTAGGTTAAATTGTGTCCAAAAAGTAGGCTTTGTAAAAATAAGGTTTTACTAAACTGAAGACCAATAGAAATGGTTCCTTGACTTAATTTGTTTAAAAAATACCACCATTTTATTTTTCTTAAAGAAACAAACACCCTCAGTGCTTGTAGTAGCCTGCACACCGTAGCATATCATGGTTGGGTCTGATGGAAGTTGAGAGGCCACTCTGGCAAGTTTTAGGGACTTGTTTCTTTTAGCTCTTTTCCCCCTTAAAAGGGCAAGAGAGATGGGCATAGAAAATAACCTGCAATTCATCAGAAAGCATGTAACCTCCTGGCGGCTGGAGCCCAGCCCCCGACAATGAAAAATAATTCCTTGTCTATTTCAAATATTCCCTTCCCCCACTCCCTCCCAGCTCTATTCTTCCCCTCTACACCTTCCCTGTCTCTACCCTTCTTTGCCTATCCATTGCTCCCCTGTTTTAACCCTCTTCAGTTCTTCCCCTATTTTCTCACCTATCTCCTTATGGCTGGGCAGGACTTGGATCCTACCTCTGTATGCAATGAGCCTGCCTGACAGACCAGGTAGGACCCTGCCTGCCAGGGCCAGGACTGGCTTCCTCCTAGCCTGCCTGGAGCACGGGCTGTCCACGCTGCAGTTGATGTTGGCACTGGCATCAGGACTCTCATCTTCCAGCAGCAATGTATGCCCACCAGAGATTGGGGCTGCAGCTACAGTTGACTGTGAACGATGAGCTCATCTCACTGGGCCCCCTGCTGGCCACAGATATGAACTTGGCGGCTCACAATTTGATTTTGAGACTGAAGTGACCTAAAACTGCATTGGCAAAACTCAGCACAGTCTTAGCCAAACCGGGACCGTTGACAACTCTGATACCATGCTACTAACCCATGAGCCTCTGAAACTGGGACTGACTAGCAGGTGCCCAGTCTATTTTCATTGTCCAAGCTGAGGGAAGTGCAATAGGGAAACAATAAAAATACAGTGTGCATCCCCTCTTGCAGCAGGCAGGGCATGGGGGAAAAGGGCCATGGCCCTTGCCTGCTCTGTCTCTTTTGCAGAGGTTAGCTGCACTGTCAGTTCTGGCCCCATGACAGCAGGGACTGTGATTGTGTCTGAACTTTGTGCAGGGGCCGACTGGGGAAGGGAAGGGCTTTTCCTCGCAAACTGATTCACAGCCAGAGTCTGGCCCAGGCAGGATTATTTGTAACCGAAGTAAAGACACCTGCATTTTAAAAAAAGTGAATCATTTTAGCCAGACTATGTCCCTTTCAAATAAGTACTAACGTTTGCCATTCCCATTCCTTTATTCCACATCTGTGGCCACATGAGAAGGCAGCTCTTCCGGCCCTTCGTATTCACTGTGAATGGTTTCTCATTCTATTGTCAGATATTGGTGTCTGCAGGAGCAAAGTTTAAAAGGTGGCTCAGCTGCTAAGGAGGCCTGACCTAGCCAAAACGTGTAACATACAAAGGTTGTGCCCCACAACTCCTGACTCATTTTCTTCATGCTTTCCACTCGCTTAAACTGTGAAGCATGTGGGCCCTGTGTGGCCAGGAGGGGTAGGAGATGTCAGATGGGCATTGCAGCCTGTTGTCTGATAGACCAGGTTTCCTAATTAAAAAGACTGCCTTGGAATGTCACTGCAACTTCCCACCACAAACACTAAATTGATGCAGACACCTCCCCTCAGACACTGGAGTGCTGCAGGGGCCTCCCTTTGGATTTTTAGATCTTCATACTTGGCCATTGTTTCATGCTTTCTTGGCTGACAGAGCCAATCCTCAGGTTAGCCAGGGAGAGCTATTTACAGTGCGCCAGCTATTGATACTTACCGCACTCTCTTTTGTAGGTGCCAGGGGAGGCAGAGGGCATTACCTGACATAACAGCTCTCCTTGACTAACCTTAGAGATTGAGCTGTCAGTCACGGAAGAGCACAATGGTGTGCCTGCCTTGAACTTCTTCCCTGACTGATGTTCAGTCAATGGGGGAAGAAGTGGTTCCCATGTTTGGATTTTGGATCATCTCCCTGAGCAGGCTCACTGTCATTTCCAAGGTCATTCTCTTGGCATATAACCAGTGGGGTCAAGTGCTGTTCTGCAGGATGGGATAGTAGAGAGGCAGTCGGCCGCTGCTACAGAACTTCCATGGCTGTGGATCCCAGGAGACTCTCAGATGTCAAGGTTATTTTCCAGTCGATTCCGCCCAGAATTTAAGTTAACATTTTTTTAAGTAAAGAGAGCAATCATCATCGTTTACTGCTCTCAAATTTACATTCATTCCCGATTTGCACCAGTGTGAGTGAGATCAGAATAGGGCCTATGCATGTCCTAATTACACTAAAATTAAATTTTAAATATTCCTCTTACAGTATATCTCACATTTGAATATCCTTCTGGAGTGAAGTGTTATTAGTTGCCTCCACTCTTTTGGAGTGTACATCTAACTTACATTTCACTCGTGGTGACGTGTGAGGGACAGATCGTGGCCTGGGTTTTTGCTGACATCCCATCCAGTACAAATGAGACAGTGCGGGAGGTATCTTAGTCCTGGATTCAGGAAGGAACTTAAAGCACATACTTAACTCCATCCCTACGTAGGAAAGCATTTAAGTAAATGCTTAACTTTAAGCATGTTCTTAAGTCCCAGTGGGTTAATGGGCCTTAAGTATTTTCTTAAAGTTATGCAAGTGCTTAAGTGCCCTTCTTGATAGGGAAGATTTATTGATTTTGCCACTGGTTTAGGCCCATACAAAACCACAAAAAGGGGATTTGGTTGATCATAGGAAACAGGAAATTAAATGACACTGAGATGATTTTTATCCTATTTTTTATTCTTCTAAGCCATCTGATTTAAAACAAAGTGAACTGATTAGTAAGGTCTTACCTCTTCACTTCATTCTTGCATGGTTCAAATCAACAGGAAGTGGTGGGATTTTATGAGGCTCAGATATAATTTTGTGTGTTTTCATGTCACAATGACATTACTTTCTATTGTTTCTCTTGACAGGGGCATTTAGAATAGCATAAAGCAAAAAAAAAAAAAAGAAAAAAAGAAAAAAGAAATTCTTACCTCACAAAACATAGGCAACTTTTTGGCAAAATCCACCACTCTTGTAATTGCTGGTGTGATAATTTTTGTAAACTGGCTGAAGGCTTCTAAATCCACTTTCCCACTTTCTGGGGCATTAACCATTGGTGCTTGCCCAATATCTTCTGGCTAAAGATATTAAGAAATACATTAAAAGGGAAAACTTGTTTCATTCAAGTCATCTTTCATAAATTTTTATAATATGGTAGGGATTATATATAAAGTCCACCACTCTGTTCCTATGAAATTAAACAATAACATTAACCATTATTTATGCTGGACCTATAGGGGCAATTTTTCTAAAACAAGCCATAAAATGTGCAGCTGTCTGTAAAATAGGTGATTACATAAAGAAATGGGTGATCAGTGTGCCATTACACCCATTTTGTGTGGGCAGCTGCATATTTTACACATGCAATTACCTGTTTGTGTCTATGCATATTTCGTGGGAGAAGTTTAGGTGTTTCTGCTTGGAAATTTAGGGCTGATCCTGCCTCCTTCCACTGCTCAGCACCTTCAACCTCCCCTGAAATCAAAGGGAGTTGAAGATACTCATTACCTCCTACCTAGAAGATGCTCAGCACACTGTAGGATTGGGCTCCTTGGCCCACCCAGTGTTATAATGTTATAACATCACAAAGAACACAAGCCAACTGCCAAGACCTATTTACAGAGGTGAGCTAACATGACTGAGACTAGGGATGGGCTGAAATTGGAGCTAGTTTGGATCAAACAAGAACTCCCTAAACATTTGCTCATTTAGGCTGAAATTTGTTCCTCTGCAGGGCTTCAGCAAAAGGCTTATGCAACATGTAAGTCCTATTTTGAGGATTTAAGTGGGGCTTATATGATGTATAAACTTTATCCTGAAATCCTGCAGAGGGGTGAATTTCACCTCAGTTGAATTTAGACTTGCATACTTTATTCTGTTTTTTTAAAAAACCCACACATATCCAAAGCTGTTCTTCTGTGTTCAAAGTAAGGCTTTGCAATTGCAAAAGACCTGCCAAACACTATGTGGAGGGAGCATTTTGTTCCATTACTAAGTTTAAAACTGCACAGGAGTTAGAGAAGAACTCCTTCAAGACAGTTGAGGTGTATGAAATTTACAGAAGTAGCTTTGAACAGTGATGCTGAAACTGCTGTTTGAATAATATAAATAACACAGGCTTAATAGGTTTTGTTAAAAGCAAAATGTCAAAGATTTTCCTACAGTTCTGCCATCAGTCAAAATCAAAATCTAACTTCTGTCAGAAGAAAAACTGGTGCTCTGTATAAAGCACATAAGCATCTGATTTGTAAAGAATTGGGAAAACCACATGTTATGTAACTCAACATACTAATGCAACGGAGGTTAGGGGGAAAAAATTTAGTACACAGTATCCATGTTCTTGCACTTTTAAACCAAACCAAACTGCAAAGTTTGCTACATAGTAATTTCAAAAACAACTGCGTCACTCTTTGCATATTCATTGTCTTTGTGTTATCTTCTTTATGTCCTGACACAACAGTGTGTGACCGTACATATAGAAATGTGTGATCCACAGTTGGAACTGAGTAAACATCAAAAAACCAATCAGCTGACTCAAATGCAAAACTTCCTGTAGTGGGCTTAATGATGGCTCAAGATTTGTGCAGTGGAGTACGCTGCAGGTGTCTGTGCTTATAGATATGAGAATTTCCATTTGGAGGTCATTCTATGGTCTGGTGCACGTTGGACTGAAGTAGGTTTCACTTTCCTTTGAGGCCCTTTGGTATTTGTGACATATGACTTTAATCACTCTTGTATGCTTCAGGAATATTTGGTATTCTGCATTCATTTCCTTTACAATTCAAATTTAGAAAAATAATCAGAAATGAAACAAACCCCTTTTAAGCGCTGAGCATCACAAACTTCCTTTTATTTTCTAGGCTGAATCTCAGTTATAGCTTATTCAATAGATAGACCTTTCCCCTAAAAAGGTCCCCAGGGACCGTCTATATTTTGCAATCCCAGTGATGTAGTATATGTATTATCCTGTTTTTGCCGAGCTTAATTCCTCCTCCCAGCATTTTCTTTTGTTTAAATAAATGTATTCATTTTTGAACAAAGGGGCAATAAAAATACAATTTTTAAAAAATCTGATTTTTGTGTTATTACCTGAAGCCATGCTGGATATCAGTCCATATGTGGAGAAGTGTGTCTGAATACACATGCACACACAAAGACTTTATTTATATTATGGACTGACACCAGTGTATCAGGAGTGAGACGTACTTTCTATTTTTCAGGTTTCAGAGTAGCAGCCGTGTTAGTCTGTATCCGCAAAAAGAACAGGAGTACTTGTGGCACCTTAGAGACTAACAAATTTATTAGAGCATAAGCTTTCGTGGGCTACAACCCACTTCTTCGGATGCATATTGAGTGAAACATATATTGAGGAGATATATATACACACATACAGAGAGCATGAACAGGTGGGAGTTGTCTTACCAACTCTGAGAGGCCAATTAAGTAAGAGAAAAAAACTTTTGAAGTGATAATCAAGATAGCTCAATACAGACAGTTTGATAAGAAGCAAGTGTGAAAATACTTACAAGGGGAGATAGATTCAATGTTTGTAATGGCTCAGCCATTCCCAGTCTTTATTTAATCCTGAGTTGATTGTGTCTAGTTTGCATATCAATTCCAGCTCAGCAGTCTCTCGTTGGAGTCTGCTTTTGAAGTTTTTCTGTTTTAAGATAGCCACCCGCAGGTCTGTCATAGAATGGCCAGACAGGTTAAAGTGTTCTCCCACTGGTTTTTGAGTATTATGATTCCTGATGTCAGATTTGTGTCCATTAATTCTTTTGCGTAGAGACTGCCCAGTTTGGCCAATGTACATGGCAGAGGGGCATTGCTGGCACATGATGGCATATATCACATTGGTAGATGTGCAGGTGAACGAGCCCCTGACGGTATGGCTGATGTGATTAGGCCCTATGATGATGGTGACTGAACTCTGTGACTTTGTCCTCACCCACAACTATTTCACATTTGGGGACAATATATACCTTCAAGTCAGCGGCACTGCTATGGGTACCCGCATGGCCCCACAGTATGCCAACATTTTTATGGCTGACTTAGAACAACGCTTCCTTAGCTCTCGTCCCCTAACGCCCCTACTCTACTTGCGCTACATTGATGACATCTTCATCATCTGGACCCATGGAAAAGAAGCCCTTGAGGAATTCCACCATGATTTCAATAATTTCCATCCCACCATCAACCTCAGCCTAGATCAATCCACACAAGCGGTCCATTTCCTGGACACTACTGTGCTAATAAGCGATGGTCACATAAATACCACCCTATACCGGAAACCTACTGACCGCTACACTTACCTACATGCCTCCAGCTTCCATCCAGGACACACCACACGATCCATTGTCTACAGCCAAGCTCTAAGATATAACCGCATTTGCTCCAATCCCTCAGATAGCGACAAGCACCTACAAGATCTCTATCAAGCATTCTTAAAACTACAATACCCACCTGCTGAAGTGAAAAAACAGATTGACAGAGCCAGACGAGTACCCAGAAGTCACCTCCTACAAGACAGGGCCAACAAAGAAAATAACAGAACACCACTAGCTGTCACCTTCAGCCCCCAACTAAAACCTCTCCAGCGCATCATCAGAGATCTACAACCTATTCTGAAAGATGATCCTTTACTCTCACAGATCTTGGGAGACAGACCTGTCCTCGCTTACAGACAACCCCCCAACCTAAAGCAAATACTCACCAGCAACCACACATCACTGAACAAAAACACTGACCCAGGAACCTATCCTTGTAACAAAGCCCGATGCCAACTCTGTCCACATATCTATTCAAGTGACACCATCATAGGGCCTAATCACATCAGCCATACCATCAGGGGCTCGTTCACCTGCACATCTACCAATGTGATATATGCCATCATGTGCCAGCAATGCCCCTCTGCCATGTACATTGGCCAAACCGGACAGTCTCTACGCAAAAGAATTAATGGACACAAATCTGACATCAGGAATCATAATACTCAAAAACCAGTGGGAGAACACTTTAACCTGTCTGGCCATTCTATGACAGACCTGCGGGTGGCTATCTTAAAACAGAAAAACTTCAAAAGCAGACTCCAACGAGAGACTGCTGAGCTGGAATTGATATGCAAACTAGACACAATCAACTCAGGATTAAATAAAGACTGGGAACGGCTGAGCCATTACAAACATTGAATCTATCTCCCCTTGTAAGTATTTTCACACTTGCTTCTTATCAAACTGTCTGTATTGAGCTATCTTGATTATCACTTCAAAAGTTTTTTTCTCTTACTTAATTGGCCTCTCAGAGTTGGTAAGACAACTCCCACCTGTTCATGCTCTCTGTATGTGTGTATATATATCTCCTCAATATATGTTTCACTCAATATGCATCCGAAGAAGTGGGTTGTAGCCCACGAAAGCTTATGCTCTAATAAATTTGTTAGTCTCTAAGGTGCCACAAGTACTCCTGTTCTTTTTTCTATTTTTCCTTACTCTACCAAAACAGTGGGATCCAACTGCTGTGTTTGTTACTCAATATCATTCTGGTTCCCGTTTTAGCTGCATAGTTTGATCAGATGACCAGATTCACAGAAGTTGGCAATCACTAATTATGAGGTTCATGTGATTTTTCATACAGCTCACCAGTCAACATACAAACAAATTTGGGGGAACAGTGCTGGGAAGAGGCTTATGAGGGAATAAAAGAAACTGGCAACAAAAGCAGAGTACAAGGTTACAGTTCCTACCAGAAATTTCCTTTTTTGTTTCCAGTGACTTCCTTGTGCATTGGTGGCCACATGTGCTTCAGTGACAATTTTGATCAGCTCCCATTCCTCGTCTGTTGGCTCGGGTCTGTGCCCAATTGTTTTTTGTAGCTCCTCCCGACGTCTCTTCTCTCGGTTTTCTTCTATCAGCTTCCTTTTTGCTAACCGCTTGCTGTCATCCAGCACCACTATCAGGAATAAAAACAAAATAAAAAGTAACAAAATGGACGCCTGCTCTTGGGATTGTCTGAATTTTAGTCTGACCTATGCCAGATGTGCTGAAAGAACTAGAAACAACTTGACAAGGCAGTTGGTGAAGAGGTCTATCAGCCAGCCTGGTAGGTAGCAGGGCTAGTCTTTCTTACCTCCACACTTATCTCTCTAGATCCTGAATGATTTACTTACACATGTGCTTAACTTTATGCACTGAGAGTAGTGCCATTGTCTCCAATGGAGTCCCACTATTGTCAATGGAGTCCCTTTATGTTCAATGGGTCCGCTCACAGAGTGTAAAACTATGCAAGATTGAGAGTAAATTGGACCCCCCCATCCACTTGTTACTGTACTCCAAGCTAGAAAATGAGGGGTCTTTCTTTTTCCTTAAGAAAGAAAAGAAAAGAAAACAAAAAAACAGCCAAGCCAATGCTCATGTTACAGTCTCATAAACTGACATGAGGTAAAATGGGAAGCAAGAATATAATTGCGTAGAGCAGTGATTCATAAACTGTGAGTCGGGACCCCAAAGTGGGTCGCGACCCCATTTTAATGGGGTCACCAGGGCTGGTGTTAGGCTTGCTGGGGCCTGGGGCCGAAGTCCCACTGTCCAGGACCAAAGCTGAAGCCCATGCGTCAACCCTGGGCAGTGGGGCTCAGGCTACAGTCCCCTGCCCTGGGGCTGAAGCCCTTGGGCTTTGGCCCCATACCTGGGGCAGCGAGGTTTGGGCGGGCTCGGACTTTGGCCTCCGCTCCTGGGGTCGTGTAGTAATTTTTGTTGTTAGAAGCAGGTCATGGTGCAATGAAGTTTGAGAACCCCTGACCTATACCAATTATATGAAATTGGATGTGGGCAAACAAAATTATGGAATGAGGCAGGGCTCCAGAGATTGCCTGCAGAAGTGGGGTGTGTATCTAGAGACCCAAGCAACGTCTGAGCCAAGGTGTCGCAGGGTTTGAGGGTCACAGAGGCACTATAGAGGAATATTATTGTTGCCTTGATAGAATCTAGCTTCTCTTCAGCCTCCCTATTTTGATCTCTATGAGACCTCACTTTCCTAGAGTACAAAAGGGAGCAAGTGATGACAGCAGTTCAAGTCTATACCATGGCAGAATGTAAAGCAATAAAATATTCAGAGTCCCCTTCAAGAGGAGTTTTAGAGGCCAGTCTACATAATACAGTCAGGCTCTCTAAAGGACTATCGACCAGATCAAAATACACCCCTCTTCCAAAGGGAACAGCCCTAGTCTATATGGACAGCTCCAGTGGATTCCTCCGCTGTTGCTCATAGCTTCCCCAAGCTGCAGGGTTAGATTAACCTGTTGCCTCGTAAGTCCCACCATTGTCCACAGGACTCCAAATATCCTCAGTTTAACTGATAGGAAACTAGACAATTTCCCACTGGTGCAATCTGGGAAAGCAACGAGCAGCAGTAGAGGCATTAAAGTTTGCAGACAGAGTTCACGAAGATAGTACTACCTCTGTTTCAATTTGTCTCCTATTGACAGGTTGCAGACAAAGGGCCAGAATTTAAATTTTGTAAATGACATTAAATTCTGCATAATTTGATGGCACTTGTCTGTGAAAGCTTTCTACTGACCATGAGCAAGGGTAATTTTCAAACCTAAATGCAGGATTTCATTTCAAGGAAGTTATTGCAGAAAATGTGTTTTAACTGCAAGTGCTGGTTTTCCTATAACAAACTCCTAGTTGCCTCTAGACCAGCGGTTCTCAAACTGGATCGGGACCCCAAAGTGGGTCAGGACCAGTGGTGAGCTGGAGCTGGGTTTGCACCGGTTCGCAAGAACCGGTTGCTAAATTTAGAAGCTGGTGTAGAACTGGTTCCTAAAGGGGCGGGCGGGTGGGCAAATTCCGGTCCCCGGGCCACATCCAGCCCGCGGGACCATCCTGTCTGGCCCGCCTGAGCTCCTAGCTGGGGAGGCTCCCCCGGCCCCTCCCCCGCTCTCCCTCCCTCCCCCTCGCAGAGCTGCCAGAGCCCTGGGGAAGCGGCGGGATTCCCGCGGCTATTTAAAGGGCCCGGGGCTCCCTGCTTCTACTGCCCCTTCTACCGGGGAAAGGCAGGGTTGGGTAAGCGTGGGAGTCCCGGGGGTCTGTCGGGGTGGTGGTGGATGGGGTTGGGGCAGTCAGAGGACAGGGAGTGGGGTGAGTTGGGTAGGGGGTGGAGTCCTGGGGGGCAGTTAGGGTGGGAGGTCCTGGGAGGGCGTGGTCAGGGGACAAGGAGGGGGGGATTGATGGGTTGCAGGTTCTGAGGGGGGCAGGATGTGGGTTGGGGTCGGATGGGTGGGTGGCGAGGGCGAGACAGGCACGTGGGGCTTGTACTCACCGCGCGGTTCCCTACCGGGTCTTCGGTGGCACTTTGGCGGTGAGGGGGGGGGGTCTTCACTCGCTCCGGGTGAAGGACCTGCCGCCAAAATGCCGCCGAAAACCCGGAGCGAGTGAAGACCCCCCTGCCACCGAAGTGCCGCCGAGGACCCAGTAGGGAACCGGTTCTTAGGATTTTGGGAGCTCATCACTGGTCAGGACCCCAATTTAATGGGGTCACCAGGGCTGGTGTTAGACTTGCTGGAGCCCGGGGCCAAAGCCTAAGCCCCACCGCCTAGGGCCAAAGCTGAAGCTTGTGCCCCACTGCCCAGGGCTACAGTCCCCTGCCTCGGGGCTGAAGCCCTTGGGTTTTGGCCCCCCTTCCGGGGCAGCGGGGCTCGGGCAGGCTCAGACTTCAGCCTCCGCTCCTGGGGTCATGTAGTAATTTTTCTTGTCAGAAGGGGGTTGTGGTACAATGAAGTTTGAGAACCCCTGGTATAGAGGTTGACTAAGTTCTGTGAATTCACAAAGATGATAAATGACCTGGAATATTATTTGGTCATATAAATTTCCACCACTAACAATTCCCCTCACCCTTATTCCTGTAGGCTTTTCTAATCTTTTTTAAGTCCAGTCCTAGTGAGACATATCGCATTAGACAGCCCTAGAGATGGATCACCTCTGTTTATCCACAGAGAGCAAAATCCTCCTTGCCCTACTCACATGAGTTGTTCAATTTAAATAGATTGAACTATTCAAGTCAGAAAAGAGAGCAAGTTTTGCCCATAACTGGTACCACACAGGGAGCAGCAACGCTTCCTGTACCATGTCCCAGTAATATGGATCAATTCTAAATTGGAAGGGTCACCTCTACTGGTAGAGGGAGAGTTTGGCTGTCATGCTCATTCACTCCTCTACTGGGACTATCAGCTAATGGTGGTGTTGACATCTGTTAACAGGAACCAAACTGAGATCAATATCTCATTTTAAATAGCCACTAAACAGCCAATGGTAGTAACTTTTGGTCATTGCCAGTCTAGGCTGGATCTGAACTGGTGGCCTAGAGCCATCCAGTCCCCTCTCATGCTGTTTTCACTGGGAATGATGAAACGACAGGTACTTCATTCTAGTCAGCACCTCTGTGCTTCCATGTATATGTAAAACATTATAATTCCTATTAGGACAAACAAACTTAGCACATTTTAGTTATGTAATTTCTCCTTAATGGGTCTTTTCTCACTTTGTTTTTCTGCAGGGGATTACACTGGTAACAACCATTAACTAATGCATGGGGGGATTTATGTAAGTCACTCCCATTTATACTAATTGAAGTTATGGTGTAAATCCCCTGTGCAATGATGGGAAAACAAGACCCCTAAGGGTTAATCTTGCACCCATATGTCCTGGTTCTCTAGAATTCGAGTAGCACTCTCTCTCAGTACATACGTTCTTTATGGCTAAAAATAAAATAAACAACTACAGGATGACTCATACAAAGACATTCAACTTCACATTCTCCAGAAATTTCTTAACAAGATGTTTTTCCAGCAAGGCATCTATCCAAATGGATTCCCTCTCCCACACTAGAAATTAACATCCTTCATGTTACATAATGTGGTTAAGGCCAAGAGAAGGTCCAATCTATTAAAAGTAAACAAAATATTACCCCCCTATGATAGAAATAGTTTGGTATAATAATAAACATAATTTCCAAAGACTACATTATAAAAGGGAAAAATTTCTGGTGGCTCTGTTATGTTCAAGCAATCTTCACCAGTCAATACATTTTAAACAAAGAGCAAAATTAAAAGAAGAAAAAAGAAATCTACTTACAATCTGTTGCCATGCCAACATAGATGCATTTTTTGAAGCGACATTCTTGACACTGGTTTCTTGTTACTTTGTCTATCACACATTTTCCTTCATATTTACAGGAATAGGTTGGATGGAGATTTTTCTGAATGGTTCTTCTAAAAAATCCCTAAGTGGGAAAGAAAATTCAGGAAGCATTAGTGTTCTGTTTTTTTGGTTTTGAAAGGTACTTGGACTTGGTACTGATGCAAACATGTATGCAAGATGGAATATTGTGTGTCATAAGTTCTAGGATATTTAATGAGTACATCAATCCTCTAATATAGGCTCCTTACTTTGTTGGGTTGCGAGAAACATTTCCCCCTAAAATTAAAACTAGAGATAGACCTGAGATGTAAAATTCAGATCCAAATGTGGGTGGGGTACTGTTCAGATGCAGGGTGTTAGGTTTGCCTCTTTTTGACAGAGGTACCAATTGTAGTATTTGCATCTAAACTCAGATTCTGAACCACCCACAAAGTGTGTTCAGAGCTGGTGTTTTCGAAGAGTCCTATTATAAACACAGAGGCCAAGTAAGGAATTCTGATCTGCATCCAGGTTGAGATTCAGACCTCCCAAAAGCCCAAGAGCATTTGAATCTGGGGGTTTGATTCAGGCCCATCTCTAAATTAAAACATTTATTTCTGACTAAAGGGAAACATCTGCTTGTGCGCAAGATGCTTGTGTGAAAGTAATTAAGGCTACCTAGAGAATTAAAAACAAAAACATGCAGCAGTAGCATTTTGCCAGAGCTAAACAAAACTTGCCCATCAGAAGTTTTAAGCTCAAACCTAAATATTGAACCCATAATTTTCAAGTGGACTATAAATCTGAGGAAATGAGTACACCCTTACCTATGCCTACCTTTGTAGTCAGGACAAAATGTCACATGTAAGATTATCACCACCAATTGCAGTATGAATTTGGGGCCTGCTGGCATAAATTGATGTAGCTCCACTGACATCAATGATTTACATTAGCTGAGGATCTCTCCATAGTCTGAGAACAGTTTGGGCCTGCCTCTAGCTACCACGCACATTATGGACCTAAAAAACCTGAAGCACTGAGTCTCAGAACCCCAGGCAGTTGACTCAGTGTCACAGGGCTTGAGGGGGGGGCGGGCTATAAATTGCAGTGTAGATGTTCAGGTTTGGACCACAGCCTTGTCTCTGAGATCCACCCAGAACTCAGTTTCCATCCCAAACCCGAATGTCTACACTGCAATGTTTAGCCCTGCAGCCGAAGACTTCCGAGTCCAAGTCAGCTGACCTAGACCAGCTGTGGATCTTTTATTGCTGTGTATACATACCCTAAGGCCCTGACCATGCAAAGACCTGCACATGTGCTCAATTTTTTTGTACAGTGGGTGAAATTCAGTGGAGTCAGGATTTTACCCAATGAGTAGTCTTTTGGGTATAACATCACAAGGAAAAAGGTGCGTTCTTAACTCAAGTTAGCTAACTCTAAGTAAAATCCTAGCGAAGACAAGGCAGTTTGTAGCATTCACATGAGTTAACAGGTTGAGTTAAAGTTATGGGGGAGCCTAATCTTTAACTCTACCCGTTAACTCATGTGAACACTAAAAACTGCCTTGTCTCCATAGAATTTTACTTCAAGTTAGTTAACTCGAGTTAGCTAGCTTGAGTTAAGAACATACCTTTTTTCCCTAGTGAAGATCAGGCTTTTGAAGTCAATGGAACTCTTCACAGTGCATAACATTACGCATGCTTGGAAGCCTTTGCAGCATCAGGGCCTGTGGGCATGAGCCAAAGCCCACTGACATCAATGGAAAGGCTTCCACTGTCTTCTTTGGGCTTGGGATCAGACCCCAAAACAAATAACTGGATTTGAACACATTCTCAATCCCATAATGAATGCACATTTTAATAGGAAGAGAGAGCCTGAATCTCTTCTTACTTATGCTGGTTTTGCTCTTGGTGTAGCTCCATTGACTTAAGTGAAGCTCCTCTTTCATTACAGTGGTATAAGTGAAGAGGGATGGAGGCCAAAGAGATAGAAAGCAGCTCTGCAGATCAGCATACATTGGAACTCTGGGTAATTATGGTTAAAGGAGGAGATGGTATATGACCCCTGGGGAGCCTTAGAATGCATTGCTAAGGTTTAGCTTCCCCAAATGCTTCTTGTCGTTAGTGTGGCTTTGGCTTTATAATTTTTAACATTCTTACCCAAATAAGCTACTCAGATTCTGGTTTCTGATCCAGCCCCTTTGCACTGCTCAGAAACTTTTAGTTAAAAACATTCCCATCAGCTCTATAGGATGCAAACACCAGTCACAGTCTAGCCTGTTCTTCAATGTTGGTGTTTTTTATTCTACCTATTCTTTATAATATATGTGTAGATTGATACAGATAACTAGTTACACACACAGCCAAATTTTGCTCCTTTCGGATGTGTGGGTCTTCCCTTGACTTCACTGGGAGTTGCTTAACACACATACCAGAGGGCTGAATAGGGCCCAGGAACACATTACATTATAAGGCTATGGCTATACTAGAGAGTTTACAGCGGCGTAGCTGGATTAAGTTGTGCCCTATTTTGTATTCTGGGTTTAGGGGAAGTGAGTACGTAAGAATCATTAGTTCAGTCCAGCAAACTTTTCCAAAAAATTTTTTTAACACCCTCCACTCCCAACATATGCTACCACAAACCTACTATATATAGTATATGTAGGTTCTTGTCTTCTCATAAATAAGGCTGGGCAATGTTGCAGAATTTAAGAAATGATTTCAACATGAGTGTTAATGTTTTATCCTAGTACTCTTGAATTCAGCTGGTATTGCTTGTAACCTGCTGGATTATTATTTTTATTTTTTTGTTCAATAGAAAGATTTAAAAAGTATATTGTGCAGAGACTTTGGGAAAACAATGATGTTAACAACATAATATGTGTGATAAGATTGAATGGACAGACCTTGCTCTCAGTACAGAATGGGTACTATGAGCAATTGTTGTTGGTTTGTGGAAATTAACACACATGCTATTCTTGATCAGGTAATTACTAATTTGAATGGTGTTAAAAATACAAAATGTTAATAAAATATACACCTATCTATCCCTCCACCTGTCGACACACATGTGACCCTAGAGTTCAGATCCAAATACTCTACATTTTTTGGGAAATAAAGATCTGCATCTGATTCCTGTGATTCACCCATCTCTTTGTATGACACCAGAGTATGTACTGTGTGGTCCTGTCTTCTTAAAATGCCTCCTTTTCTGCAGGAAGGGAATATCTTGTTTACAGGATCTCAGTGTTATTCAATTGAATTCACTGCAGCGAAGGAGTTCTTTTAAAAGGACATGCCAGTACCATGCAGTTTTTTACATTTGTTTGTCTGAAACAATCTCTGTCTTCATTTAAAACAAACAAACAAACAAACAATTGTTCATATAATTTTATAAATACAGTTCATGGTTTAAAGTATATATCATTAGTCATGATATAGAAGGTAAAACAGTAAAAGAAAAAAGCATCATTTATTAGTGGCAATAGATTCTAAAATACAGTACTTCATGTTGTGTTTGCAAGTGCCTGTGTGGGGGTTTTGTTTGTTTTTTTGTTTGTTTGTTGTTGGTTTTTTTTTTTTTTACAATAATTATCAGAGACACTGGAATACTGGCATTTGTCAAAAATAATTCATACCAACGGATGAGGTTCTTTCCTGGTGTGATTTAGCATAGCTCCATTGAAGCTAATGGAAGTATATTGTTTTGCAACAGGTAAGAATCTAGTCAAACATATTTTTAAAAATAGAAAACAGACTCCTAAAATTTAAGCTAGAAAAATATAATTGTATTGTCCTCTTTTCAGTTATGAACTGTCTGCAAAAATACACCATATACGTGATGCAAATAAGAATCAGTAACATAACCAGTCACCTGGATTATTATGTGTAAAAGATGTTCTTGTTCTCTCCTAATCTGCCTTTATATTTTATGTGACAGCCAAGTACAGTAGCTTTTATGTGACTGGAACATGAACTGGAGTGCCATTTCCAGGTCCCAACTTCCCACCCTGGCTATTTACCTTGCATCCTTCACAAGTGATGCAGCGATAATGATACCCGGTGGCTTTGTCACCACATACTACACATAGCTCGTCCTTGTCTAAGTAACTGGGTATGTATCCTGTAAAGGAAAAGAGAAAGTGGCATGAAAACAATAAAATAATGCAGATCTTCTCTGCCTAGTCCCTACTTCTGACTTTTCATAGCAACTGATTGACACTCCTGGTTAAAAAAGTCACACTAGAAAAGTGACAGAAACATATAAAAGTAATCTACAATTTTCAAAACTGCTGTTTCAGTATCTACTTGTAACACAAGTCTACAGAGGCAAGTCAGCAACTTGTTCTTTGAATGAACAAAATATTATTTGATACAAGTAAATAGAGCATGTTTCACTTTTCAACTCAAAGTCTTAGGTAGGAAAAAATAAATGCAAGAAATACAGCAATATTCAATTTTTCTCTGTTTTGGTCTGTGTAATCTGATATGCTTGTAGCATGAAGTAAGATAGTTCCAGGTTACTTAAAAGACTCAATATCCTATCAATCAGAAATGTTTATTTACATTGTATTCCTTTCCAACTATTTTTGTAGGCACGATTCAGCAGATAACCAAAATGATATCAATCCTACTTTACATAGGTGTGTATTACTGTAACTTATTTAGTGTAGGTGGAATTTAAAACAGAACATAGTTACTCTCTATGTGAGAATCAAATATGGGTGTGTATATCTCTCTGTGAGTGGAAGAATGACACATTTTTTTCTCATTCATGTGATTTACCATACAGCCAACACCTGAAATTAACATGGATATTATTAAGTAAAACAGTTACATTGATTGGTTCTTTTTCCATAATAACACATTAGATTTTAGTTTTATAAAAGTATTTAAAGAATTTAAAATTAATTTTAAAAACAACACAAAACATAATTCTAAAGATAACAAAAATATATTTTTAAACTAGGGAGAAATTTAAAACCAAAGTCAAGCATAAGACAATTAGAATAAAAGTTTTGTTCAAACAATTTAGAATTAATAGAATTCAAAATGTGTTTATTTAGGAAGGTCTCTGCATAAGGATAATCCCATACAGGGATTTCCAGGAGAGATTCACTTTGTGGGAGCAATGGAAAATTGTAATAATTTCCACATGACTCTGGAAGAATTATTAAAACAAAACAAAACAAATACAAACCATATTGAACATATATACATGATATATATAGACAAAACAAGGGGTGGTTTTGGTTGTGCAAAGGGTTTGCAGTACCCAAACAAAATAAGGTTTTTATCCGCATCCATTTTATCCAAGCCTGCAAAGTTCAGGGAGGTGGAGGGGGGATTAGACGAAGGTTTTCAGTTTTGTATTGTTTCTAATATATGTAAGAGATACCATATAGCAGTGGTTCTCTACCTTTTTTCAGACTCCTAAAAATTTCAAATGGAGGTATGGACCCCTTTTGAAATCTTAGACATAATCTGCAGAGGCCCTGGACCTCAGATTGAAAACCACTGTTCTATGTTAACGGCAACTGCTCACGGACCACTTAGACATAGTCTGCGGACCCCCATGGTCTGCGGACCACAGGCTGAAAATCACTGCTTTATAGGATCCCAGTTGAAGAGCCCCTGAGAGAGAAGATACTGGTGCCACCTACAGGGGAAAAGGAGAAACTGAACAGAACTTTACTAGTTGACTAATGCCTGGTATTGAAGTGCTTGCCCTGGTTTTTAGAAGGCAGGATTGTTATTTCTTTTGCAAAGGTTTGTAACTATATCTTTTTAAAAATCTTTCCTGCACTGGGCATTTTTAAGGCTGGATTGTTACCAAAACTAGTCAATAAAACTGAAAAACAAATGCAATTAGAGGGACTCTTTTGGATGGAGACTTCTGTAAACACGATCCCTTCCACTTGTTTGTTGAGCCTCTTTGTGGTGTTTTGTCTTATACTAGACTGTAAGCACTTCGAGGCAGGGGCTGTGTCACTTTGTGTGTTCATACAGCACTCAGGGTATGGCTACATAGCCACTGGGAAGTGTAGTTCCCAGTGTGGGTGGACAGACATGTGCTAGTACCCTCAGACCAATAGGGTCCCAAACCTGAGTGGGGACTCAGCAGACCATCACAATGCAAATAATAAATAATAATCATAAAAACAATAGAAGACAGCTACTGGGGCTATGCTCCAAGATGGACTGCTGCTGGTTTCTTGTGCCTACCACATCAGAGAGGCAAGCCCCAGAACTAATGAACTAGAAACTGAAACTGCTCTTTGAAAGACGACTTTAGAAAAATCAGACGGGATCTGTCCTGAGAAGAATGGGATCAGACTGGGAAGTAGGACTAAACCAAAGGCATATTGAGTTGAGATAGACCAAATGAGGGTGTTTGAGAGTTTCTGGCCAACCCCCGGGCAACTTGGGGGTTACTGATGTGCCACTTGGCATATGGAATTTGGGGAAGTTACCAAGACCTTATATTAGCAAGAAACTGCTGAAAATAAAAGGTCTCAAGGGACCTAGTAAGTTGCCAAGTATTTCGGTTTAGGCCATCATTCTCACTGTGTCCAAGCTGCACACACAAAGCTCATCACAGCTTCTTGATCTCTGGCTGCCTGCCCCAGAGAAGGCAGGAGCAGCTGGGGGCCCATTCTAATTTACACCACAGATGCCTAATGGACCTTCTGCCAGTGAAGGATTAAAAATAGTGGAGCTCTGCTCCACCACTCCTCCTCCCCCTCCTCCTGGCTGCCTCCACATACATCATGGTGGGCTAGACCAGGAGACAGCAGAGCTGGCGGAGAGTTCCCCTCTGCGAGGCTACTTGCTTAGGGCAGATATGCGACCATTCTTGTTATCCCTCTCTGCCTTGGAACTTCCTACTTTTAAGGATCATAGCAAACTTTTTTCTACATGGCAAGAAAGCAAATGAACTGCAAGACCACGGCCTTAAAGACACACTCCAGTTTAGAAAATAAAAATGGCAATATTGAATGTGAGAACAGTCCAAAGTAAGATGGGTTGTTTGTACCCAATATTAAGTTTTCATTGTACTGATCTTAGACACGTATAACTAGACCCTACGATGTGCTAAGTGCCCTCTTCTCCCATTGATTTAAAATGTGAAATGGGGTGCTCAGAACTTTGCAGGATTATGCTCCTAGTCTATAATTCTGCAGTTAGGACTGGTGCTGCTCTTCTACTAAGTCAATAAGAAATATTGGCAGAGAATTCTTATCGCAGGCACTTGTGTGATTAAACTTTTGGAGAAGTGAAAGCGATAAACTCTCTTTTTTATATTTCTGCCCCAAAATCTTTGTATTCAAAAAATCTGAGAATCATATTCATTTTCTCCCAGCAATTTATTGGGCCACCAGCTACTGGGGAGCAAGAAATAGGGCCCTGAGCAGTGTTTAAAAAAATCCACATGCTCCAAGTAGGCAGGAATCTGGCCAAAGGGAATGAGGGGACCTACTTAATGAATTCCTATAAATCTAAGCTTTTATTACAAAAATACGTTTCTAGCCATTATGGTTGTGACGATAACCTTCCAACTGTGATCTGAGCATAAATCAGTGAAGTGTTGTCTTCCAACAGCAGCCCCCGTGCTTTTTGCTATTGCTTGTAGCTGGATCAAGCAGCAGGAGAGAGAAATTAATTGCTGCTACTCTAAATCTGTCAGCAGCATAGAAATTATGCATTACTGCACAGTGCTGCTGCTTGGGAAAACTGTGGGCAGCAGTAGAACGGCATTGGATTTATTCCCAGGGAAAAATAACCCAAATAACTTAAACTGAGTTTCAGGAAGGGATAAAGGAGCAGACACCTCTTCCGTTCCCTCCCAGCAGCAGCTGCCAGGAAAGAGACAGAGGAAGGGTAGATGGAGACTTGTCTCTCACTTCGGCAGTAAATTCACATCTCTGGTGCATTTAATAATTTCTGGCTGAAAATATAATTTCCAATGTTGGAGAAGCAGACATTGTCTGGACAGGATAACCCAGGTGTTCTGCCACCAGCATATCACAGCCAATGGCAAGTCCTCTGTGAGGTTTACAGTCTCTGATCTTGATTATTGTTGCATTCCTGAGTCAGAATCTATACTCAATAGTCAAGCTGGAGCCATCCAGCACTTGCTAAGAAATTCTTAATGAAAGCAATATCTATATCACTGCGAGTTATAATATTAACCAACTTCATTCCCTGGTCATTTCAACCCAGGCGTACGGTGAGCCTGTCAACCTCATCTGACAGACACAGCACGCTGCATACAGCTTGGTGTCTGATCCTCATCATTATCCATTTATCCATCCAGTACAACTGACATTGTTCATCTTAATTCCCAACTGCAAACCTTTGCTCTGAATGGGAGAACACAAATAAATGTTAATGACCTTGACCTGTCATATGTTTGGTATTTCTCTTGCAGTCTAACAGATAACTCCATTGCCTTCCAGACTACCACCTGCCAATCTGACTAATCTTATTCTCTTGGCAAGAATAAATGCTCAGCAGAATAGTTGTCCTTACCTTAGAGTAATGTGTGTCATAATCCACTATGTGCAATCCTGTCTTCAATCCAAAATACCTGAACAAATTGAGTTTTTGCCAATAGCATCTTTCTACAGGTATGGCAGGATAACTTCTAATAGGAGTTATCATGGTTTTCATCCATAAGAACGGCCACAGTGGGTCAGACCAAAGGTCCATCTAGCCCAGTATCCTGTCTTCTGACAGTGGCCAATGTCAGGTGCCCCAGAGAGAATGAAAAGAACAGGTAATCATCAAGTGATCCATTCCCTGTCGCTCATTCCCAGCTTCTGGCAATGCTGAAAGAGAATCAGGCTAGGTCTACACTACCCGCCTGAATCGGCGGGTAGAAATCGATCTCTCGGGGATCGAATTATCGCGTCTCGTCAGGACGCGACAATCGATCCCCGAATCGATGCTCTTACTCCACCAGCGGAGGTGGGAGTAAGCGCCGTCGACTGGGAGCCGCGGAGGTCGATTTTGCCGCCGTCCTCACAGGGGGGTAAGTCGGCTCCGATACGTCGAATTCAGCTACGCGAATATCTTAAATCGACCCCCTTCCCCCCCCCGTAGTGAAGACTTGCCCTCAGATCTGTTGATCTATGGAGGATGACCCATGCTGTCATACTTTGTGGTCTGTTTTTGAATGCTACATGTGTATCATAATCTGAAGAGCTGACAACTTGCAGCAGCACTCATGGCCCATGGCATTCTTCCAAGGTTGAGCGGAAATGGAACAGATAACAGCTTGCTATTCTTGCCACTCCCTCAAATACAGTTAGGAAAAAGAATAAAGAAAGAAAACTCAAAAATACTTTAGCAAAACCTGTCTACAACCACTCACAAAACCCAGGAGGATCTTATCGCCTATACATCTTGGCCCTGCCCTGCTTTTCAAATATACATCTATTGGCAGGTGGTCTGTTTCTGCTTAGTCAGCTCCATGTGGGCGGAAGTGTCTGTTTTATAGACTATTAGGGTACATCTACACTTACCGGAGGGTCCGGCGGCAGGCAATCGGTTTTCTGGGATCGACTTATCGCGTCTAGTGAAGACGCGATAAAATCGATCCCTGATCGCTCTGCCGTCGACTCTGGAAATCCACCGCGGCAAGAGGCTGCAGCGGAGTCGGCGGCAGCGGTCGACTTTCCCCCGTCCTCACCGCCAGGTAAGTCGACCTAAAATACGCAACGTCAGCTACGGTATTCACGTAGCTGAAGTTGCATATCTTAGGTCGGACCCCTGCTGTAGTGTAGACCTAGCCTTAGATTGTCCTGCAGCTTTTAATTGCAATGGACTTAATATTATGGGGCCAAACTTGCGAGGTGCAGAATATCTCCTGTGAAAGGCCAATTGTCTTCAACGTCCACTTACAGCCATTGGGAGCTCACAGAGCTTTATGCTACATGAAAGGCACTTGGAAACTCATAGGATCAATCACGTAATCAAAAGAAAATGTCTCCCCCCTCCATAAAATGCCCCTGAACTCTTGCTGGGGAAAATATATCTTTTCTAAATGTTTCTGTTCTCCAGAGAAATTGGAAACCCATTTTTAGAGAGTCAAAGAACAAACTTCAGTTATAATAAAAGTTAAGAACTTCTCAAGTTGTAGGGGCACCAGGCCTTCAGGTCTGAGGATCCCACTGGGCTGACAAATATGTCAGACGTTTTAATATTAGGCTAGCTAATAAACTGCAGTTCAGAAAAACTCTATGACCACTTTCAGCAACAGAAGAGTAGGATGTGTGACATAGATCTGAAAAAATAATTCCTGTGTACCAATAGTTGTTTACTGTTACATTCTTGCTGCTGCAATAGAGCAATCTTAGATTCATTGCTTACAAGCAGAAAAACCCATTTTAGCCTTTGCACAGGAAAAGAGATCTGTTTTTAACAATATTAGTATTTTAGTGCATTTTCATTGTATCAATGCGCTACAGCATATGTAGAGCCCTACCAAATTCACGGTCCATTTGGGTAAATTTCATGGTCATAGGATTTTAAAAATCATAAATTTCATGATTTCAGCTATTTAAATCTGAAATTTCACAGTGTTGTAATTTTAGGGGTCCTGGCCCAAAAAGGAGTTGGAGGGGTGGGGTGGTCACAGATTTCACAGTCTGTGACGCATTTTTCATGGCCGTGAATTTGGTACGGCCCTAAGCATATGGTAGTATACACAGACCTATTCTTGCAATCCTTACTTCCCCCACTTGCATGAGAAAGGGCTTCTCATTAACATAAGTGTTCTGGGACTTGTCCCTAAGATAGTACTGACACACACTGCATTGTACTGTGAAAATGAAGAACGAAAATTTATCACTATGTTGACCTATTTTGTACTGTATCAAACCTGAAAGGTAAATTTACATTAATGTTCTGTTTCAGAGTAGCAGCCGTGTTAGTCTGTATCCGCAAAAAGAACAGGAGTATAATGTTCTGATGATTCAATCTGACACTAACACATTGTAACACCCAACAATTATAAAAAAGTGACCAGAATCAACCAAATGCAGAGAAGGTTGTGTGTGTATGCAAATGTAGAGAGAGAAAGAGAGAGAGTTTTCCTGGGATAAGGCACAGGGCTGGGAGCCAGGGAAATTGAGTTCTAGTCTGTTATGGGCCCTGAATTGCTGTATTACAATAGGCATTTTTGTACTTAACCTTTCTGTGCCAAATGTTTCCCATCTGAAAAATGGGGAAAGATACTATGTATTATTATTATTATTATTTATCTTCAGTTTTTTGTTTGATCAGTTTTGACTGGACCTCTTCAAAACTGTCTGTTTTCTCTTCCTCATTTATTCAAAAGTTATCTTTGAGAAAAAGTGCTTCATGTTTTGTAAAGCACTGAAGTAGAGAAAATGTTATTAAACAAATTCACACTTCCCTGGACAGGTGATTAGCTTGCTGGCCTGCGTTTTTGACTTTTATTTACATTATTCTTTATCTCACAGTATCACTAAACTCTGGTAAGTGACTGCAAAGATGCCATTTCAGGGCTCCCTGTTTATTTTCTTTACAGTGATTCCAACTGTGCTCGGTTTACAAGTAAACATGTGACTTTTTTAATAAGGGCTAGCCCAAAACATTTAGGTTGGGCTCAGAATCTTTATCAATAATATCAGAGTTTGAGCAAGTGTTCTTGACATGGTGTTGAAAACAGTCTAGTTCTATCTGCACTACCTCTTAAACTGCTGCCAGCATTCGAACAATTGCATCTGTGGCTAACTATAGATACAGAATGTGCTAGTGTAAATAATACTAAAAAGTCAAGCCGTGTTCTTTTTGACTTGGACCTTATTACCAATATTAAGCATTTTGCATTTGGGACTTAAGTTAAAAATTTCAAAGAAACATCTAAGTGACTTGGGAGTCTATGTCCTATTTTCAGAAGTGACTTAGGAGCCTAAGTTTCACTGAAAGTGAATGAAACAGCATCCTAAATCACTTAGGTGCTTTTGAAAATTGTACACTTAGTTAACAGTTTTGCTGGTGATGTGCAAGGCAAATGTAGAATCCCTTTTGCTCTCCCATAGCTCTTTTGATTCTGCTGGATAACACTGGTAAAAGGTAATCAAAACTTTTTTTTGTCACTGCAAAAAATCAAGCAGCTACGACTCCAAATGCACACGGATCTGTTCAGTTGCAAAGATGCCCCTTTTCTGATCACAATCATCCCTAAATTACTCACTCGAGCCAGGAATAACTATTTTTTGTAAGCCCTGAAGATGACAGCTAAAGTGCAGGCAGTTGTTTCCTTGCAAAGGACAGAGACTACAAAATGATCAGTCTCTATTTACTGTTTTGTTAATTGTGTGTATGTTAATTAATTATATTAATTATATTATATTATATTGCTCTTTTAAGGAGACATTTTGACAAACAATTCTCTACCTCACATTTTCTTGGTGATTCAGAAAATAACCTAATGACTTTCACACTGTTAGGAACTCAGTTTGGACTAATTAATTGGTATACTGTGACAACTATACTGTATGCACTCTTAGTTGCATGTAAATTGGCAAAAAAGGTATAAAGAGATAAGAATAATACTTTAAAAATATACAGCACCTCTGATCCCACAATATTAAAGAATTTTGCAAATGTGGACATTAACCTCATTGTAAAGATGGGGAAACTGAGACACAGACAGGTTGAATGTTTTGTCACCATCTAACCTTGGACTCAGAGTGTCCCAGCTTACAAAACCTTTATTGACGTGCATATTTTTTATTCACACAGGGTGAAATTTACTCCACCTGCATAAGGTCTGAGGGTGAAACCCTGGCCCCATTGAAAATAATGGGAGTTTTGCCACCAATATCTCTGATGCCAGGATTTCACCCAACTACATGGGCTTTATGCAGCTGGGGAGGTGAAATCCAACCCCAAACCTAGGTTCAGGGAGGGAGCTGTTCTGCAGTCCCATTCTGTTTCAGCCTACAGGCGGGAATACACAGTTCCTTCACACCAGTTTCATGGGATATTGGAGCTTCTGGACTTCTATAAACATATTTTCTATGGCCCCTCAACTGGCTCATCCCTACCTGCCACAATGCATTTCTCCTCACTGGCCTACTCAAGGCTGGTGCAGAGATGGTACATGGACACCCCGTCTAGGAACTCAGCTGCCTGACAGCCATGTAGCCTCTATGCAAGGCTTAAATGGTAAAGAAGACCTTATGTTGGCCCCCTTCATCAGGCCATACTAAGGTTGAAGTCCATGGAACAGAAAACTTGACATCAGCTGACTGGTGTTTTATTCTCAACTATGCCTCAAAGGCCTGATTCTGCAAAGCTTTACTTTATGTGAGCAATCCACTGAAGTCAGTGAAACTAGAGTGAATACAGTTTTGCAGGTTCAGGCCCTTTTGGGAAGAGCACTCAGCTCTCTGTTCTAATGGCTAAAAATAGCTAGTTATTCCTCTGTGTCTGGCTTGCCTGTTACATCGGGCCATGGCCTCTAAGCACGACCAACATACAAATAATAAATTCTCATAATAATAATGTGCTGCCATCTTTCAATAATGTGCAGTACAGCACAGAAGTTACTACTGTCACAAAAACTAGGAAGCAGATACCACCCAGCTGCCCCTGATTTTCAGGAACTTACACAATTTTTCCTTAATATTCACGTGTCTCATCAAGGACTGTGATTTAAAATGGACAATAATGAGATTGTTAGTGTGCAATGATAGCTAGGAGTAGGATAAGGTGTTTTCTGATGTCTTAGATCATTTGGCTTAACTTTCTAAGAACTTATTATTCTCCTTTAGTAACTATCCCTCATGTCACATGGGACTTTTGTTCTTGATTTTTATTAGTGAGTTCCTCAGTTTCTCTGTGAGGGGTTGAGAGGTAAGGAAGACAGTAAGGACCTATTTATTAACACTGGCTTCCTTTAGCATCTGAAGGATTTGAATTTTTTTTATCTTTTAATAGGGAATAAACCGAAGACTAAAAGTTTAGACAATTTTATTACCGGAGAAGACAAAGTGAACAGCATGAACATTATTGAGACTAATAGGAATTTCATGGAACTAACAGAAAGCTCAGTTGCAACAATAAGGACTGCTCAAGGACACCTGCCTGGGGTCTTAATTTTGCCTTAATGAGCTATTACTAAGGCTTCACTAACAAACAAAAAAATCAATGTTGGATCAATACAGACACACTCGTCCTGTGCAGTGCCTTCTGTTGTCAGGACAGGATTAACACATGTGTTAACTTTATGACAGTTTGGCTGAAAGCATCACATAAAAAAGAAATACGAACATGCCTGCAACTTCTTAGATTTCTTCTGTTTGGCAAACATAGCGTTTGACTAGGTTTGATATTTTATTGCTGTCCACGGAGATCAAGGTTTAAAGAATCCATAAAAACTGTGCATGTTCTCTGTACATGATCAATGTGAAACAGGCACCAACATTTAAGTGTGTTTGAAAGCCTGTTCCCAATGAAAATCTCTGAGACTTCTGATGAAATTGGTGCAATATATTGCAAACACTGAACAGGGAGTTTTTAAAAATGATTACACTATATTCGGAAATTAAGCCCTACCAACAGGTAGGAATATTGCTCATGGATTACTAAAAATATCACGTCTGTGTGCTAAAACAACTTGTTTTAAGCCTTGACATAGATAATTATTACTTAGGATCCTTTAACATAGTAAAATGACACATGCAGTGGCAAATCCCTATTTTATATGATAAATTCATCATGACCGGTATCTTACTGCCAAAGATAAAGATATGAACAAAGTCTACAACAAAGTTGCAAATGTATCACTTAAAACCACCTAGTTTAAAAGACCTTTAAAATGTTACAAGTAGAAAAACATGCACTATTTAATCTTTAATATGATCACGTTCTCTGGGTTTTCTTTTCCTAGATTTGGATTAGTTTTTAGACAGATGCCTTTATTATCATGAAACACTATGCTGTTTGAAATACAGTACAGAGGTATTTTTTCTACTGAAGTTACAGATTTATTGCACCAAGTTCTAATGAATATTTCCTATAGGGTTTTCAGTGTTCCTAATAATATTAAACAGACTACTTTTGGTTACAGAGCCACTTTAAAATAGCAAATAGTGTCTGTTCCCTAGCTAGTTACATCAGATTCACTAGGTTTTTGATTAATTGCACACAGGTCTTAACAACTAAAGGGCACCATCTTGATACAAATGATATTGCCCTTATATTCTTTAATTAGGCTAAGTGAAATATTTCTTAATGCAGATATATAATGTATATTTATAAAATGTCTGCATCAAGTTTTAAGCCAGTTTCAAAGACAATGCATAATGTTAAAATATTTGCACACAGTTGCTAATATTCTGGGTTCTATTTTATCCATTTAAAAACAACAGGGGAAATTCTATAAAGGAATGTTATGGAAAATTTAAAAATGAACAGTGATTTAACCCGACGGGGAATGGATATTACAATTGGAATATATTCTACAAACATTTTGATTAGATCAACTTTTTAGAATTAGAAACTACATGCTTTTCAGCTTTTCATTTTAAGCACATCAATTATATTAAATTAAATCATTTATTTTTTAAATGAACATTTACAGTTCTATTTTTAACAAATTCTGTTTGATATGGAGTACTTAGCAATTAAACACTATTTACATTTAATGATGTCAAGGATAAACAAAAATTATTTTTATATAACCAGAAAATATGAAGCATATCCAACTGAAGGACACACAGTGAACACATCTTGCAAGGGAAACTTTCTCATTCAGTCTGATGAAATACAGTAAATGAACGTAACGAACATGCAATATGCAGAACTAGCGATATATTTGAAAATGGCTTTTACAGATTAAGAAAAAAGTGCTTGGAAATCCTCATCATTCACAGAAAATCTTTCAATCACCTAGCAACCTGCTGCTGCTTTCAATTTTGAACAGGCAGCCTTCACATTCAAAGATGTATCTGAGCCAACTGATGCAACTGCAAGTTTAAAGCAAAACAAAAAAACAAAAACAGATCTTTTTGTGTGGTTATGTAAATAAATTGCCCCTACCTTTCTTCTGAGAGTACGATGGCGACTGCACTTGAGAAAAAGTAGGTTTTTCTTCTGTGAAATATTCAGGTTGGTTGTACTGATTCAGGGCCATGTCCATGTCAGAGTACTCGCTTTTAAACACGTTTCCAGGGTAACTACAGGTATATGGCTGATTCACGGCCCAGGCCTGTTCCATATATATGTTGTTATTGTGCAGGACCTGAGCATCACAACTGCTGTAACCCTGACTATCTTCAATATATGTGCAATAATCGGCGGACTGCATGTAGCAATTGCTACCAGCAGCAGGATGCACTTCATATATTTCTTGCATACAGTAGCTCATTTTGTTATCCGATCTCAGCTTCTACTTTACATATACACACACACACGCATGCATGCACACACAGACATGCATACACATGGAATGGGAAAGGAGAAATGAATAAACAATGCCAACAAAGTCGATTGCAAAACAGCGTGTTTTACTTTGGAGCAGCACCTTATGTGCTAAAATCCTATTTATATTGGGATGGCTTGTGAGCTCCCCTGCCAATCAAACATATTGGGAAGCAGATTTATGACAGTCAAAGGTCTTAATCTGTGACTGTAATTCCTGGGGAAGATGGCAGACAGGTAGCAATGACCACCAGACAAAGAAGGCTATGGCCAGACACCCTCCCAACTGTTTGTTAGAAATAATCATTTATAAACCATTTCAGCCCCTTTCAATATGATTAGACAATGATTACTAAGGCAAGGACAGTTATGTCACTATAGTTGTCAATTTAAGTGTGAAGCATTATAAAGACCTCCTAAGAACTCCCAGAGGGGATATGCTGAAAATCCTAAAATCAATAATCCTGTTTTTCAGCATTAACCCATAGAAAATCCAATAGTGCTGTGTTGTTGACCCAAACAGGAGTCTAATTTTACAAATTTTAGCATCTTAATCTGTCATCAGCTTTATTGATTTTGTTTTACAGAATTATCTGCATGAACCTCCCACGCCTCACACACATACATGAACTCCCCGCTGCTTGTTAATGCATTTACAGGAAAGCAGCTTTTTTAAACTTCAGTGATTTTGGTAGGTAATTTCTATTAAGTTCACCAGGTGGGAAACTTCAAAATAATTTGTCTTGATCAGCAAATCGGATACTGCTTAAATAAGCTAATTGGTTTGCCATTACATTTCATTCATCTTGTTTGCATGTTTCAGTAATGAAGTACTGAATTTATATTTGATCGCAAATATAGCATGATTACAGGTTTTCCCCAGTCATTTTATTCACTCACGCAAGCTATCAACATATAACACCATTAGTTCAGAAACAGAGTTACTATATGACCTTATAACAATTCACCACCTCAAACGCTAGTACTACTACACCCATTTTAATATAATCTCTCTCCCCCCCGTTTTTCTTTACACCAAAAAGAATTTCTGTTGTCTCTATTTTTTCCCTAGACAAAGAATTTTCCTTCAGTGGCATGCTACAATATGGCAAGATGTTTGTGAGAACACTAACATGATTGTATTATTCATTGGATCACTAAGTTCTTCTTGTTATTGAGAAGCAAAAATAACTAACAATATTAACTAAAGAAGAAACTGTTTCTTAAGGTTATTGTTTCACTGATGTTAAACAATATTCACCACTCTTAAAAATGAACTGAAGTAAGGCCCCCCTTCAGCCAGGAACTTAAACATGGGCCTAACTACCTTGAAATGAGGCCTTGGGTCTTAAAAAGTACTCTTGAAAGTCCAAAGAATGGGACTTGAGGAGGACACATTGTTCCTTAGTTGGTTTCATGGAACATTTTAGAAAGATTTAAAGAGTACATGAAGGAACACTACCTCTTCCTCCAGACACAACTAACCTATTTTATTATGGGCCAAATCACTAAATCCTGAGCAGTGCAGAGCACTATCAACTCTCACTGATGCCAGGGCAGGTGCTCTTCACTTCTCAAGGTTTGATGCATTCTGTTTCACCCTCTGATTACTTAACATTTGTTTTTCTAACTATAAATCAAAAACTGAAGTCAACAGAGTTGTTTCAGGAATGAAATTGCCCCTGTGAACTCTCATCGTGGAAAGCGTCAACACACTCCTTTTGGAGAAAGGGATGTTTACTAATAACTCCAGAAATAAGTCCCAAAGCACCATACACCTCTGTCCTCTGTTTTTCAATGTCTCAAACTCAACAAAATATAATTTAAAATTAACCTTTCAGTAATATGCTTTATAAAAACACATTGTAAGTGTAATTTTGGTTTTAGCTGGAATTTATGCCGTAAGTTTTCAAAACTAATGAGTGGTTTTGGGTGTCTAACTTGAGACACCTTAAATGGACTGATTTTTTAAGGATGGATGCTTGGCAATTTCTGAAAATCAGTCCCCTTTAGGGTGTTTTAAGTAGGGCACTGAAAAATGAGCCCCACATATTACTATGTTGATTTGCTTGTGCCTGACATTTTTTCTGCTACGTTATTAATTTCTTTAAAGGCCAAAAAAAAAAAAAAAACAGCAACAACAAGTTTCTCTTCTCCCTTGAGAACAAAAGCAACTTCTTTACTAAAAAGTATTAAACAGAGCCAAGGCCACAACTCAAGCTGAAAATGTACATTAGAAATCAATCAAAAAAATTTTGGTGGAAACATTTTGGGAACTATTTTTCCTTTATGATTTATTGTATGTAAACATCAGATCTGAGTGCACAAATATTTTAGTACTTGTCACAGTTTCCTTCTTTGACAATAACACAAAATGACCAGGAACCTTTGCAATTATTTATTTATGCAGAAACACATAAACATATCAGGCTATGTGACTAGTTTGTGTGTGTTACACAAACACACCTTTTAATCTACTGAGAATACAGTACCCTCATTGCCCAGAAACAAACCATTCCATACATGCAGTAGGGTATTTTCTTTTGATTACCACACACAACTCCCATTTCACCTAACGTGAATTTATGTAAGAGCTCACAACAAGATGAAACTATATGCTACAGAATAACTGTGTAGGATATCTAAGCATATATTTTCCTCAAATGTCCAAATGTTATCCATTGGTATGTCTCAAGCACTGTTTACCTGAATAAATCCTCGGTTATTTAATTTAATAATGAATGATATATATTAGACTCTTGATATAACCTAAAATTAATTAGCCATTTAAAAAAATTAGTTACATGAACATAGGGAAATGTTCAGTCTAATTTTTTTTTTAAATATTGTCATTTTAAATACCAACACCAAAGATCTAATCCATTTACTTCTGTTTAGTTTGGTACTAACAAGGAAGTCATGAACTGACTTTTCAAAAAGGTCTGAGAGTTTAAATAGTCCTTTGCTTATCTAGTCAAGATAGAAAAATTATATTACTGTCTGTATGGGAGCCCTTTCAAATACACCTTTCCTGATATCAGCTTGAGTAGACATGTAACATTGTGTGTATTTTATTCCATATATTCCATGGATACAGAATCAACAGATTATTAAGGACAAATTTTGCCATCAGATGCTTATGTAATTTCCAGTAAAGTGAGCCAGAATCCTAGCTCCATTCATATCCCAAGGCAGCATTTGTTCCTAAGCAATTACTACCTCGTCTGAGTAAAGACGTGTATTAGTAATACGTTTCAGTCTGAAAAGACTAACAAGCGTATCTGAGCTAAATTATATTTAGCAAATTGTAAAGATAAAGATTATGTAGGTGTCAATCCTTCTTTGACTAAATCTGCAAGGAATTTAAAGTTTTTCATTATTCCAGAAAAACAAGCAGATAGTTTTCTCCATTTTTAAGAAATAAGTAACTGAGATGGTGCATTGGTAACTGTTACAATATTCATATACTCAGGGTGAAATTCTGGCTTCACTGAAATCAATCTGAGTACACCTTAGACTTCAATGGGGTCAGGATTGCACCCCAACACTTTTCTTTGAAATGAGTTTGGGGGAAAGACCTGAACAATACATGTTCAGAAACAGACTAATTTAGATTAGAAAATAAATATTATAAAGTTTAAGGGATACAGACTTGAAATTAAACCATTTATATAGTGTGGAGTGGGGAACTGAGAAATCACATCCATTCAAACTGAAAGACTAGAAGAGCTGTTGAAGATGTTTGCAACATCTAGGTGGTTAGCATTACCTATTGTGTACTGGGTCGTCATATATAATGTATAACATATATGTATTTCTGAAAACTGTGCTCCAGCAATTGGAAGAAAAATCTTGCCTAGAGTCAGAGAACCGATTGTTGCACTGAGAGACTCTGACATGCCAGAGAGTCCAGGCTTCATTTGCAAGACAACAAACAAACTTGTGGGCTACACTGGTCTGCATCTACACAACAAATTTAGTTCCTGCATTCCCCCAGTGTAGTGGGTCAGTCCAAAAGCCATCTGGCCAAGTGGTCAGGCCATGGCTCCATAGTTCTTTTTAGTCTCTCTGTTCTGGAGGGGGCCCTGCGAGGTCATATATGGGAAGAATCAGCCCCTCTTGGGGGTCCCCTCTTCCTCTCCTCAGGGCTCTGTCATGATAGAGGGGAGTGGGGGATAAGGCAGGGGGACCCGGGATCTCCTGCTCCACCAGGTCCCAACCCAGGGCTTAATGTCCAGACTACTTGTTGGTCCATTCCAAGTTACATCCCTTCCTGGTCTCTCCCTTTAGGGAGTGATCAGTAGCAGCAGTTTAGTCTGCCATGGGGATGGGGGAATCCTGCTCTTTGGGGCCTCTCCTGGGTTCCCAACTCTAAAGCAGGGGGTGGGAGGAATCTGGACCACTGCTTCCAGCATCTTCTCCCCAGTGTCACACTGTCCAAAGCTCCAGACATCAGCCTCACTCCCTGCTGCAGCCTGTAGCTCCTCCCCGCCTTCCCCTGGGCTGCCCGTGCCCTTTTAAACTATCCTTCTGCCCGGAGCATGCCCCACAACTCCCGAAGGGTGGGCCTCCCTACCCCAATATTGCCCCATGCCTTGCTCTGGTTTAGTGAAGGGTCTGTAAACCCCATCACACCCAGTCAGTGGTCATAACTTTGGAGGCTGTAGTGTAGACAAGATTCAGGCATTTTTACCACTGGGTTGCCTGACCCTGGCGATTTGTCTTTCGCTTACTGAAGCACAGTTATCTGGCACTGTTTGGTTCTTACTGTGTTTAAACCACCAGTCAGAAATATCCATGGGCCAGTGGTAAAAATGGCTGCCTTCTCCACACTACAGCCTCCATGGGTGCTATTACTGGGGAAGCTGCGGTTGTGAGGAATTATGGATCCTCAATGTGCCAGAGTAGATGCAGTTCCGATTCCATCTCTGAAAGGAAGGACTTGGTACATGATCAAAAAAAAGGACAGAATATTTTTGATGTAGAATATCTGTAGGGCTGGATGAACCTTACACTGATGGAGGGGAGGAAAAAGCAAGTGGAAAAGTGTAAGGTTAGGCTGCAGTGTGGCATGCCACGCTACATGCATTACTGCCTTGGGATCTGCAGGAAGACTTAGAATTTCCTGGGGATTCCAGAATGTGGTGCCTCTTCCTAGAGAGAGGAGGGAACTATGTGAGGTGAAGCTTGAGAACCCGATCCTGTAATGCCCTCATCACCCATTAACAGAAATTCTGTCACAGTTTAGGGCACTCAGCACCACTCAAAAGCACCTCCCAAAACTGGGTTTGGAGTTTCCAGCAGATACTTTCCCCTTGTGATTTTGTTTTGATAAATGAGGCAATCAGCTTCTTAGTAATTATCCTTCACTCATCTCTTTTCCTCATCCATTTAATTTAACTTTCTTGTCTGAAAATGAACAGAAATACCCTAGGATAGAGAATCTATGGCCATGATATAGAGAACTCTGTTAATAGATCTCTCTCTCTCTTTCTCTCTCTCTAAGATTAAGTCTCATCTTATTTGTTTTTTGTAATAATATCAATAATACTTATGCTACAGAATATGCACTGTTTTTCTGAAAGTAACTACCACAACACAAAGAAGTCAAGTTAGAAAAGACTGGGGAGAGTGTAGAAAAGGGTCCAAATGGGAAAGGCCTGTTTTGACCCAAAAATAATAATAATTATATATATATATATATATAATTGTCATATATATATATGACAAGAAGTATTGGGGCATGAGTGTCTCCACTTGCAATATGCTAGTGTTTAGCTGTCGACATAAAACTCAGGTTGATAGTCCTGCAAACACTTGTTTCCTTGGAAACAAATCAGATCATAAAACAGTGCCAAAAATTAACATCACTATTAGAACCGAAATGTTGCTGAAACATTTTCATTTGAATCTCTTAGGGCCTGATCCAACAGCCCTCACTCAGGTCCCAGAATGGGATTAATTACCTAAGGAAGGATCGCAGGACTGGGTCCAAAGAGTCTGGAAGCAGAGTTGAAAACAATACACACAATTTCTACTTCAGCCATTTCTTTTGTGTATTGTATCTGTATTTTGTTTTTTTTGATTTAAATGGATAGTGGATTCTTTCATTTGTGAATAAAAACAACAAAAAATAACGTACATAAACATTAACAAAAAACACTTCTGTGATTATTCCTACTTAGGCAATGATTTCATCAGCACAGTGTCCAAGACAACCCAGAACACTGACACATGCAGAAGCAGAGCCATTAAACACATTCAACACCTGTAGAGTATAATTTACCATTTGAGTGCCCTATTCCCCAGAAGGGTTGTATTCTCTTGACTGTTTGCAAACTGAATGTGTCTGGCTATGGTCTATGTTTTCTCAGTTTGGTGCACGACACCCCATCTCCCTTTTTAAAAACATTCTGAATCATCATCATATGGATTGCATCACACAGCATACGAATTATTCAGGACTCGACGGGAATCCCCTAAGGACTATAGGGAAGGGTCTTATGATGTCTCTGGCCCTGAACTGTATATACTGATGGAGAAAAATATTTATGTGGTCAAATATATTTTTGCACATTTGAACATTTAGCATGAAGGATTACCACATATTTCAGAATTCTAGTGTTGCTGTACAAAGTAATATTATCATCTCCTGGTCTTTGAATACAATTATATGCATTTTGTTTCTTTTGTGTTATTATGGCCATTATATTCCTTTCTTCGTGCCATATTTATATGATTACAAGTGACAACACAGTATTGTATTTTAAAATACTAACCCACACTTCACTCATTAATCACACCAATTTGATGTTCTTTTACCTTTAAAAGAATGCCAGCATATGTTCTCTATGCCAGTTCTGACAAAACCCACTATTCTGTACTATTCTTTGAAGAAATTACAATGCAAACTGTCTGCATGCTGTGGTCTCATATTGCACACTGTGGAGTTGATTCAGGACAATGTTTATCTTTGTGTACTGTAAAGAAAGTACAATTTACACCATCAACTGTTCGTTTTGGCAAATCTATTAGTGTGGCTCTGGCTCTAGACAAGGTTTCCACCATATCTGTCTCTGCCAAATACACCTATACCTGTGCCCATATGGTATAATGAGTCCCTACTTTTTAAAAAATGTGTGTTTTTGATCTACTTGACTCTTTATTTTGTATTACAGTTATACGTATCCCACGCTTTAGGCTCAGGACACTGTTCAAAACACAAACTTTTATCACAGAACAAATTTTAAAAGAAAAAAAAATAATTCTTAAATGCCAACCCAATGACAGATGCAATCTCTGTTTGATGTGCCCAGATATCAGCCAACCATATTAGGTTCCTAGTTCTGGCTCTCCAATTCCTATATTATGCTGGATAACACAGAAAACGAGATTTATTTCTTAAATAAAGCTATGTTCAGCTCAAACTTCAGAGTCCAAACAACATATTCAACACTTATATGAGCAGAAAGTGCAATCTTTATAGTATTTGCCCTATTTCTAACCACCAATGTGTCACTATTATAATCACAAAGTACATATATCAGATACTATGCACAGTTGTCACATTTCAATGTTAGCATTTGGTGTTTAGTGGCATGCATCTCAGTGGAATCAAAGACCTATTAAAGAATAGCATTTTGGCTATGACATTCCACCAAGACTGTAGTAAGGTTTAGATAAAACACCAGTGTGATTTGTCTTTCATTCCAAGATTTAATATCCCTTTTTCTATTTGGTTAACTAAAAACAGTTAATTTTAAACTGAAAAGTTCAGACTTGTCATGAACTTAGTCCTCAGTTAGGATAAGTGCCCTTGATGAATTTGAAGAAATTTGGTTTACCAAGAATGAAGTTGTCTCTTTTCATAATCCAGAATTTTCTATGGGCTCACCCTGGCCATTATTTGATTATTTCCTTATAGCTCATTCCAGTGTAGGATGCTCTCATGTCTTGTCACAAATAAATTGTTTATTGATAGTTTGCTGACAAAATGGCATAAACAGGCAAATTCTTCAATGATTTTTGAAAACTTTTAAGACTAGTAGTGAACAAACACTGGTAAGTACAATTATAGTCCTATGACCAAGGCAACCCAATTTGTTAAGTCCCCTCATGTCTCATAATCGGAAGACACTGTTAAAAGACATTAGTTAATTAGACAGCTTATCTCTTGACAAAGTAACTACTGCTACTTAAAATGTGCACCTTTTTTCAAGTTGTCCTCCCTCAAGACAATTTTGAGGTAAAGAGTTCTTTTCATTCAAAAATGAAGAAGAACGGATAATTGTATTAAAACAGTTTAACACACAACTTAATTAATAGAACCCTTGATGGAGCTGTCTGGATTCTGCAGACTTCAGACAGCCCTTAGTAAGACGTTAAAGCGATCAACACCTGACATCTGTTAGCTAGAAGGCATTCTGAGGTAAAGAGCAGCTAAATCTAAAGAAATCAGGTACTTAGAACAGTTTAACTTTTTCATGAGGTGATATCCTTCCTGACACTATAATCTTTCCTCCTGGAGTGACGCAAGACTTTAAGTAAAAGAAAACAACTTGTTGTCCCTCCCTCAGAGCATGATGCACATATATTTATTTCTTTGAGAGAAGAGCACTGACGAACTATTTATTCCAGTTTAAAAAGGAATATAAACCAGAAAACCACCAAATTTGCAGTGACAGTTACGCATTTACAAGGCATAACACCTCCCTCGCAACTCTGCTCTAGCTTGGACAAACAGGACCATCCTAAAACAGAACTTTCAATACTACTGCCTGCTCAAGGAAAAGAATATTCACTATACAAAGGCCAGGCACAAAAAGAAATAATTTTGGTCGGGGTTCAAAGAGGACGGGAAAAAACCTTTTTAAAGGGACATCAGGAATTAGTTATATACTGTATATAGCAAATTAATTTTTAAAATAAATTTCAAATTGTACATCACTTTAGTTCTTTACAAATATATTAAAACATACAAAGATGAAATACTCTCAGGATAAACTGAAAGCCACAACTATTGCCATGAAAAACATCCGTAGCTAGATTGTCCCATATTACAAAGCTGTTATCTATGGCCAAAGCCTGACCAACTCCACAGACACTCTGGCTTCTTTTCTTTTTAAATATTTGTTATGTTCTAAATAATAATTCTAATTACCTTTACATTTTTTTTCTTCTATATCATACTCCTGGGCACTTGACATGCCTTGAATATTCACTTCTGTATGACCTGGATGTAATATTGAGCTAGTCCAAACTGAAGCATGTAGAAACTGTGAAGATTGCTGTCCATTTCTCAGCATATCATTTCTGGAATGTCTTTTCCTACACAAGCGATTTTCTGTTATATCTACAAAATTCCATTTGTGATGTCTGTCAGGAAGATGTACCAGCCTATCCCAGGCTGGAAGGCCATTTTTTGGTGGGTTGACAAGCACTGGCTGACAAACTGTTGGCATTGCCAAAATCTTGCTGAGCTGTGGAGTTTTGGAAAGCAAGTGGTTTCCCAATTCTCTTGATCTGGTGGTATTCACAAGCATCTCCACTTGACCGCATTGATAAGATGCAGAGCTTTTCAGCCATGCACTTTCAGCCACCATAGTCAGTTTCCCTTCAGTGCAATTAAATGTAATGATTTTCCCCTCTGTTAAGCCTGAAAAGACAGCTGGATCTACATGCACAGGTTACCACTTGATGCAACTTTCATCAACATCACAACTAGAACATGGGCCCGGGGCAAGTTACCATCAATTTATTGCCTCGCTCATATGATCATTTGAGGTCTTGTGGGTCGAGGCTGGTCGTGTACAATTTTCAGATACTTAAAACACAAAACATCAAGGATTCAGCCTTGTTTGACTTTGCTCTTAGCGTAGGCTGACCTGAGGGACACTCTGTTACCTAAGTATGACATTCTTATGTGGGCATGCTTAGCAGTTCCGCTCTTGCTACCACTACCTTTCTCTAGTTGAGGTTACTAGAGCAATATCAGAGAGACACATTTTATCTTGTGAGTTTTAACACTGTGGTCCTAAGCAAATAACAAATACATAAATAATAATAAATAACAAGGCAACAATTATTATATTTAATTAACAGTCCTGAAATTTATTTGTTTTAAATAAAACATTTAAATACTGTCAGTTCATAAAACTACGTGTCTAAAAATAACTCCTTTTTACTACTGGACAGCAAAGCTAGATTCTACAGTAATGTCATTCCATAGCTGGTGTTCCAAATATTCACAAATGTTTATATTTTAGATTATATGAATCAAAATTAAAATGTAAAATAGTTTTATAACATGTTTACTGAACATCTTAAGTCATTGTCAGTGGATGTCAATTTGATATTCATTGCTACATTAATCATGATGAAATTCTGCTATTCTTATGGACTGAACAGGTAATTTTACAGGAATTTCACTCAAGAGAATTCTCTGTACACAAACCAATAATTGGATGTATATTAACTATGCAAGTGGGTAATAAAGCAGTTTTAAAACAATTATGAGAATCAGATTTTCAGATTTGACATGTTGTTAAAAGTTCTGAAAGTTATCTCTATGTACTTTAGTAAATGGAATATTGCTATTATAGGACTCTTGAAAATGCGAGTCTGGTCAGAAAAGTGACTATTAAATACTGTTTTATCGTGTTTGTTCTTATTCCCATATATCTCATTCCCAAATATCACATTTACTCAATTTGTAATTCAAAGCAATCCTTTTCTAATTGCTATCAATGCATACTCAGCCTAGTATTTGGAAATCAAGCTGCATTCTTTCTGTTCTGAGTATCTCTATTTGTTATCCACAAAAGTATTCTGAAACCAGAACCTGGCTAACAACGTAGTGACTATGTCTGAGGTAGGAGAAACTAAAATAGAGTTTTCTCTTGTCTACCTTTTCTAGCTCTATAGTTCTCACCATAGTTCAAACTTGATTTTGTCAGTAACTACAGCACATTAGACCAAAAAGACACACAAAGAGCAGGTACAATGACAAGGCATCATTTGTATGATACATGCTATTCAGAAAATGTTAGACACAATTATTTAATAATTGAAATATTAAAACACAAATATTTCAGCTTTTATATTCTGAACATGTTTACACCTTGTAAGTTTCAATACTTGTTTAAATCTAAAGGAAAAGATGGGTTTGTTATGACCTCTAACTGTATGCACTTATTTGCAGCTATATGAAAATAAACACTTTCTAGGGACATTCTGAAGATTTTTGAGGCCCCACCATACAGGAAATTGTAGGGAACAATGTGTTGTAATGCAGTTTTCCACAATTCCTTGAATAATCTCAAAAAATACTACCTCTTAAATTAATTTCACTTTCCAGTGGTCTCCCTGTATGGCTAGTACTGTATATTCATGCTAATTACAGGGTCAAAAATTGGCAAGACTACACAAATATGCAGACCCACATACATATTTTTATATTTTGTTATTCATATTTCATGAAAAAGCCACTGCAACCCTGGCAACCCCACATGACATGAAAAAAATCAGTTACATAACTTAGTAGTTGATTTAAGGACTGGAACTGAGATTCATAAGCTAGACCCTTGAACCTTTTCAGAGTAAATTTCTATGTCTTTTTCACCAACTTTATTTTTGACACAAAAGTCCATCTACCATGTTACTCTACCATATACTACTCGGCTCCGGTTTAGTTATGAAGTGCATTTAAAAATAAACAAGAAGGAAAAAGGTGGGCTACAGAGCCACCACAGTTGGAGAGACCAGTGCATCCTGAGATGTTCTGAGAGAACACTTTTCAGTACCTCTGCATTACCAAGGAATTTTCAAAGAAGTCTTTACATTAAAAAAAAAGATCAAAGATCTTTTTCTCTTTGTGTTTCTAAAGCATCCCAAGGACTTTTAGACTTGAATATTAACGTTTGTAGCCTTGCAAGCTTGTATATGTGCAATGTTGCTATAACAGCTGTGTGAGCAGAGCTTGTAATTCTTTGAAATTTGTCTGTGCAGTTTCGGATTTCATAACTCAGCATCAAATGGTCTTTTCTTGTCTCATTCTGATGTCCATGGTGGTTGCAGTTTATTTAGTGTTGTAAGGTTCCTCTTTACTCAACTAAGGCTCCTGAGATACCAGTGGTTCTCTCCTAATAGCTGTTGCATTCAGCTTTTTTCAACACTTCTTAGAATTCAGCATTAATTCAGCAATCTCAAAGGAAATTAAAAAGAAAACAAAATTGGAGAGGTGTATTCCCAGCTGAACTATATTAGTGAACAGGTTAGAGACTGGAAGCTAGAAGCAGTAACAGTGTGGAGGGCAGGCCACTGAGAATAGCTCAAGATGGAAGGTGAACCTATTCCCAAATTCTCCATAAAATAAAGCCTAACACACACAGAGTGTGATATAGCTGATTGGAAATATTGGGCCAAATACATCCTTACATAGTACAACTCCATTAACTTTAGTGAAGTTAGACCATGGATAAATTTGGACCACTGTGTGTAGAAAGACATGAAAGGGGGAAAATTGCTTGAAAAAATTGCATCTCAAAATCTCATTTCCAAAATAAAAACTTTTGAAAAAAGGATTTGTTATAACTAATATCACAACAGGAAGCTTTCCATATGAGATAATGTACCATTTTCAAATTATTTCTATGCACGGTTCTTTGGTTGTTGAGATTACTCATACACAAAGATGTGCCAGGGTGCAGCAACTTGCATGATCAGGAGTTTACCATCTATAGTTAGCAGTTAACGGATAAGGCCAGACTGTGATACCCTCACTTATATTCAGTAGCATTTTACACTATGAGCAGTGCCCCTGAAGTCAACGGGACTGTTGTGGAGTAAGCTATTACTCAGCATGGGCAAAGGCATCACATTCTGGCCCACAATGAGAGTCTGGTTTTGAAAACAACAAAAACCCGGAGCAATGTGCAAAAAGAACCATTATGATTCCATGACTGTGTGTGTGTTTGGTACCCAACTGGCCGTTTGCATGCCTAAATACCAAACTTGCATTCATCAATCCCAGCACAGTAACTGTATGTAAAAATCAGCTGAGGAGTTGCACCCTGATTTGTGTGTATTGCTCCTGGGCTCTGACTGATTTGTGTGTATTGCTCCTGGGCTCTGACTGTTTGAAAATTTGCCTCGTTTGAACGTTCAGTTAGAAAGAAAGTAGAATTTTGCTCTTGCCGCTGGGCCAAATCTTGCAATGTTTACTGAGGCAAAACTCCTTTTAACACTTCAGTGGAGGTTTTGTCCAAGCACAAGCTAATTCAAGGGTGCAGAACATATTCTAGTGAGCAGCCATTACAGATGGGCTCTTGCTGTGTTGGGGAAAATATTTAATTTATGGATTAGTTAATTTAGTAATCATCTTTTAAAGTCCCTGATTGATAGGACTATCTTCTCATATGAACTTGTTGGCATTTCTCATACTTTCAAATTTCTACAAAGGGAAAGGACCTACCACAGAGGGATCACTCATTTTGTCTTCTTTTCCCACGTTATTATGGTGTGGCCTTTTTCAATATTTCATTATGGTCTAGCTTGTTAAAATGTGGCTTCGTTTCACCATTACAGAACAATATTATTTATCTTATACCCTTTTCTTCAACACATTGTGCCTTAATTTGTCAGCAGCATTTCCTCCAATAAAGAGAACATTGTGAACTTCCTACATTTATGTGAATTCTTATTCTGGGTTATGCCGAACAAATACCCCTCGATAAGGGAGGATAGCAAGGTTAGTTTTGTGCCAAGTTCCCCTGTTATAAGAAAAGAACCAGCATGCCCGTCCAGGTACTGTTAAAATGGCCATACTCTGGGCAGAAAGCATGAAGGCATCTTGGGATGAACCATGAATAAAAAAAGCGGCCCTATTTCAAAGCAAACAGAGCCTAATAAGAGGGCCTAAAGCAGGTGTCCCAAACTTTTCAGGGTCACACCCTCCCTTACCCCTGTCCTCTCTCCACTCCCCGGAGCCAGGGCTGCAACTGGGGGCAGGTCTGGGGCCGGGACTGGGAATGGAGCACCAACCAGGGGCCGAGGCTGAGGGCAGGGCTGGGTGTGGAGCCGCAGCTGGGCTGCGGTCAGGGGCTGCGTCTGGGGGCGGGGCCAGAGCAAAGCCGGGAACGGAGCGGGTCTGAGTGGTGCTCCCTCCCCGACTCCTGTGGGGACTGGCCTGGGCCTCTGCACCCCCCTGAATGTTCCTCCACACCCCCCTAGGGGGTTGCGTCCCCCAGTTTGGGGATCTGTGGCCTAGAGCTTTTTTTATGTGTATAGGCGGAGGATTCATCTAGTCACTGCAGAGATGTTATAACGGCATATACTGATAATGAGTAATTAATGCCACCTGAGCAGTCAACAGTTCAAAGGATTTTCTCAGATTCCTATCCAGACTCTCTCCAAGGGTAAAATTTCCCTAAGTAGGAAACAAAGTCTCAGCTAGGGAAGAGTCCATCAAATAAAAAAGTTGCCTTCTCTATTGGAAGTCTATACAAGTCCAGCCTAAATGTATGTGCAATGAGAATTTGATGTCAGTGGGATGTAAGGGTAGGGCTATTGTCCACTCTTTTTTTTTTTATGCAATCAACAATCACTCTTCCCAATTATAGTTAGTGGGCCAGAAGGGTCAAAACAAAATCTTTGCCTGGTGTTTCCACAGATAGGGTGAATCTTCCATTATAATACGCTTGGCAGAATATAGTTTCGTCTTTGCACCTTCTTCCTAAGCTGCTCGAACTGGACTTGCAACAGAGGCGCAGACAAACCTTCTCACAGGGAGACTGTCACTGCCTAGGCCATCCTCCTCACACTCACCTACTTAGGATGGGGTGTGGTCTGGGGACCACATTTTGGGAGGGAGTTAGCAGGGTTGTTAATAAACAGCCCACATGAGATACAGCCTGGCCTATAGGAGTGTCTCGAATTGTATTCCCAGCTTTGTGGTGCCCTGAGTGAGTCACTTCACATCTCTCTTCAGATTCCTCTGTAAAATGGGGATACTACTATTCACATACGTATCTAAGAGGGGAATAGTGAGAATAAACTGGATGGAGCCGGAGTGTGCTTTCTCCATGGACAGCTCTGCAAGAAGGGGTGGCTGCAAGGAGCTGTCCTTCCCTTTTGACCTCATGCAGGGACCAGGCACTACCACAGTCCCTATTCTTTTGCCCTCTATTGAAGGGGAGGAGTATTCCTTTGAAATAAGGAGCAGCTTCAAGATCTGTGTAGCCTGGGGAATCTGCAGAGCTTTCTTGGTGCTTTTTCCTGAACACAGCCCAAAGTAAACGGCATTACAAATATTTGCAAACAGGATCTGTGACTAAAGGTGAAGGTGGAAAAAACAAGGAAAGAGGGTAAACAGAAAAAATAAATATAAATCTAGGCGCTATACACAGAGTGTTATTTGAACCTCAATATACACAGGGCTATCAAAGCCCCAGTGACTACAGCCATCATTCACTTGTTTATTAACTTAAATAAACCTACTCACATTTTTTCCGTTTCTCTATTTCAATGTACTAATGGGTACTAATGGGTGTGCTAGTGGAGAAGAGGGCACAGCAATCTTCCACATTCTCCTTCCTCCCCCTTGGTGCATCTGGGCAGTAGGGAACCATAATATGGCTGCTACCAGTAAATGGGAGGGGCAGGGCTGCCATCAGCGCTTACTGACCCCAAGAGGTATTTCTGGGGGTGGGCTGAGGGGGTGTGTCTATAGTCCTGATTCTGTGCACTGACAAGCAGGATGGTTTGAACAGCAGCTGCTGTTCAATGCACTCCTCACAGTGACCCTTAAAGCACTGAGCCAGATCCTACACCAGCTAAAGATCTAGCCCATTACACCATATACAGGCATTTTATGATGATAATGATTATTATTATTGAACATCTATACTGTGGTAGCACCAGATGTTAACCAAATTGTGCTAGGAGCTTACTCCATCGATACCACATTAGTGGTACAAGTATTTTCTTCCCTCCTTTGCTCCCTCAGCACAAGGCCATAACTGAGCGGCGAGTAAATAGGTAGAACAGTAACGCGCTGAGAGGTCGTTGTTTATACTAATCCCTCAGTTACAACACAAATTGGTAAAAAGAGGTCAGTAAGATGCAGACTGATGTATATATATACACCCAATACTGAATTGCTATTTTTACTGTTACACAGCAATCTGCTGTCATTGAAAAAAATTATTTTAAACCTAAAAGGAGTTCAAAATCTACCACAATTTCTGCTTGGACATGATCAATGTAGTCGCAGCAGACTAAATACATTAGTCTCTCACTTGCATCTAACTGACTTCCTTGGAAAACAAATGACTCAAAGCAGTGAATCTTTTACACAGCCTTGCCTCCTCTGATTTGCACATTTTATTATAAACTGGGCAGCAAGGGCTATGGTGTTTTTTAAAAAAACCACTAAAATATACAAGCATCTAAGGGCACAAAAGTGGGCTGGTATCAGAGAGATCAGCTAAGGCAAATGTAATCAGGATTATGACTAAGGGTTCACGGTAGGTTGATCAAGTAGGCTAGATTTGCACGGGCCCAATCCAGTATATCTGGATGATTTTTAAACAAGAAAGGCACAACTAAAGAACAAGGAAAATGAAAAAACAAAACAAATAAGCAAAACTAAACTAAAACCCAACTCATCTTATGTACTAATGTCTTGGGGCTGAAGGCTTTAATGTGTGTTATGCTCTAATTTGCTATGTATGATAAAACTGTCTGTTCCAAGCAAGGTTGAAGTTTCTTTTCTTCCTGTGAGTTGCATGTCAGAGAACATTTTTTCTCTTCCACACGGCATCACGGTAATGTTTCCTTCCCCAAGAAATATGAAGAAATTTCCTACTTGGAGTTTCCTACTTGGAGTTCCTACTATCTGTTGTGTTTAATGTTTGCAAGGGGCAGAACTAGTACAGAAAGACCTGCTTGTTATGTATAAACACCAGCTCTGTCGCTTCATTGGCCAGAGGTACATATGGTTCTCCACATAACAAATGCAAGCAGATGTGTGTATATGTGAATTATAGCCTAAATTTCATACATATAAAAATGTCAAATTCAATACTGACAAAAATCTCTGATCTAGTGCTGGAATGACTATAGCCTGGTGCCACCGCCACGGGCTGTCTGGTATTTCAATAGAGAAGAATAAGAGCACGCCTACGCTGCAAAAAACCAACCAACCAAACAAAAAACATGGCAGTGAGTGTCAGAGCCCGGGTCAACTGACTCGGGTTTGTGGGGCTCCAACCATGTGGCTAAAAATAGCAGTGTAGGCATTCCTGCTTGGGCTGGAGCCTGGGCTCTGAAATCTGGTGGGTGGGGAGGGTCTAGCTAGATTTTGCAACTTTAACAACACTCTTTTAGCAGTTTTTGGGAGTGGATTTTCTTCAGGTTTAAAAAAAGAAAACTGAAAAAACAAAGAAATTCCATTGTGTGTAATGGTAATGAGCCCCCTAGTCCATGTGGGTTGAAAGCAGGGTCTGAACTCAGGACCATCAGATCCATGCCACAGTCCTCTATGACTTGAGTTGAAGGAGTAACTCTACTATCTGACAGCACCAGTATAATGTGTAAGTAGAGACCAAGTATGGGAAATTCTGGCTTGAATAAGTGAAGTTTGTCAAAGTTACAAGCAACTGAAAACAGAGTTATAATGAAAACTGTTAGCCTACCTTAACTACAGGGATCACTACTGCTCCACCTATAATATACAACAATTTTTAATACAGAATATAAAACAGAATTTTCACTGCTTATGTTTAATCTTATAGTGAACACAATGAAAGATAATGTCCTTGAGAAATAATAGAATCCTTTACAAAGATCAGTGGCACAATGTTTCATAATTCACATCATACTCAACCTCAACGGCCCTTTTTTGTGGCTTACACTTAAAGGTAATTACATGACAGGAAAAACAGATTTCATTTTTGGAAGCAATGACTGTTGCAAATGGTGTTCATATTAATGTGTAACAAAAGCTAAAGATAAAGTCTACAGCTGGCATTGTGACCTATCCAAAAGTACAGCACATACTGTATTACCTTTATACCGGCTTGTTGTTGACAGATACCATAAAGCAACAAGCTCTTCCGTACGAACCCGGGAAGTTGCTTTTTTGACGGACTATATCAGTGCCAGCTACCATTTGCAGTGCAGATACACTGGGGATTAAGTTAGCTATGTATATCTCCTTAGGAACTTGGGCAGGATTACGCTCAAGTAAACAGAAGTTCCTAATTACTTACAGGGAAAAATGAATCAGAGGAAAATAATATCTAGAGGGATATGGTATCCCATTTGCAAGTTAACCAGCAGCAACTGCCTCATGTACTGAAGCACAGGGTCTGATGCTCTCACTACTTGATGAATATGGGTGAAATCCTGGCCCCACTGAAGTCAATTGGAGTTCTTCTGCAATTGACCCAGGGCCCAGGATTTCACCCTAGATTTCAATGACTGAATATGTAGTCTTGTGACAGCTAATGAAAGAAAAAAATAGTAAAGGGAATATAAATGAAAAAATAGAGGTAAATGGGAAGGAGTGGCAAACTGTGATGATAAGCAATAAAACTGGAGAGTTGCCATAAAACAATCCAGGCACATAAAAGGTTAGTTTTAATGGATTCTTTCAGATTTCCATGAGGTAGATGAAATCCACATGAGGAGGAAGTTTAAAAAAAAAGTAAACTAACCACACATCATATTAACACATTATTATTATATGTATTATTTATACTATGGCCAAAGGTATACTAGGTGCCTCTTTTAATTCTTGGTGACAGGCTGAAGGACCTTTAGCAAAGTAAAAGGAGGAGGCAAAAGCATCATTTGCAGAAAACTACATCTGAACTTGATCAGCTGTGGTCTTAGAAATTTGTATGATACTTTACTGCAGCTGTGAGGGAAATGAAGTCATCCTTCTCCTTCTACGCCCCGGCTTTCTGGCCATGAGTCATTCAATTAATTCAGATTGCCTTTGTCCAGTCTCAAACTGGAATAGCACTCACTTCAAGGAGCTGGCTTCTTTTCTAAAGCTTCTGAATTATTATTATACAATCTCTCTGATTCCACGAGTCAGCGTGGAAGTCAGGAATAATCAAATATGAAAGTAAAGAATATCTCACTTCGGCAAAATTTGGTCAAGACACTGGGGTTTACACTACTACTGTTTTGAAAAATGTCATAGGATCTTTGATGACCACAAAAAGTCAGGAGTTCAGTATGAGATCTCATCTGAAAGTAAACATTGCCAGCAGTACAACACCGAGTAACAGCGTGCGGTTCCCTGGTTCATTACTGGCTGAAAGGGAAGCATGCTACCTACTGAAATGCTAATATCACTTCCTATAGTTGTAGGTTTTCCTTGAGGTCCTCCACTGAGGTTATACTGATTTTAGTGCTGCTACACACTGGTAGGGGTACCACAGTGCAGTGGGAAAACCTTAGCCTCCAGTTTTTAAGGTATATCATTTCAATTCAGTGGTTAGAATACCAGATGAACACAGATAACAAAATGATTAATGAACATTGCATACATTAATTATGTCCACTTTGAAGACACCTTTGTTCTTATAATTAGACTCTCGGACCAACACTTTCAATTCTGGAAGCCTACAGTTAGGTTTCTGTAGCCATATTTAGGCACCTAATAAGAGGCCTTACTTTATTTAGGATCTTAAATATGGTCTCAGTTTTTTGCTTTTGGCACACAGGTTTGAAAATTCTAGGCTACAATATTTATGTGTGTGCATGGGTGTTTGTATATAGAGAGAAAAATGCTGCCATTAAAAATAAACAAAACAAACAGATGCCAAACCATCAATTATTTTACCAAAGCAAACAGTATGTGGGCGCTACATGGAACAGTAGTTGGTACATAACATCAACGACTTAAGAGGAATGGGCCATTTACATGGTGGCAAGCAGTGAACTATTTAGTAGTTTAAGAAAGCAAAGCTATAGAAGCATGTGAAAAAATCATGAATAGCTTTAAAAAGGCCAACAACAATTTTGCCAGTTGTAATTTTGGGTGGAGGAATTATATGTTATTACTTTGTTAGAGGCATGCTAGGGTTACAAATTATATATACAGTGTGCACATATATAGTGTATATTCTATGCTATCCATCTCCCTTGACTATCACTCTAATCCAAATGTTCTGCAGCAGGAAGAGAAATATTCATCCAGAGTTTTAACCTCCATCCCCATTCAAGCCAGGGATGGGGAAACAATCATAGTCATAGAAAGTGAGAAGCATTTAAACAGAATGAAAAACTTGATGCTGAAAGGCGTCACCACAAAAGCCTGCAGATCCAACCTATAGGGATGTGAAAAAGTGTGGAAAGATTTCTACATGACTGCTAATACACTTTTACTATGAAAGTTTCCTTGGGAACAAGTAGAGAATGGCTTTTTGAGCATCTGGAAAGGACATGAAGCTCTGATTAGCCAGTCATTCACACAGGGAAGGTGCCTGTCTTCTCTTCAGAGGTCTGAAGCTGTTTCTGTTGCTATCATGATCTTATGAAAATGTATGGAGTTGCGGCCTGATTTCAAAGGAGGAAATTTGTAAGTGTTGAATCTCAGCTTTAAATCTGTGGAACAGACAGATTATGTGGCCAAGGTCCACTGAGGCCTTACAGATGCCAAAGTCTGGAGCCATGTGTACACAGCTAAGCTTTTTGTTCTTCAAGTGCTAATTTAAGATAACCTGGTTTAAGCCATTTTAGTTCTAAATTTAAAAAAAAAAAAAACCCGAGTACCTTGAATGAAGCCTATGGAAAAGCTTTTGCTCAGGAATTTGATTTTGAGCTGTGATCATGCATGGCAAGGATGCCCAACTTCCGGCCCATGGGCCGTTCACAGCCCACCAGAGCATTTAATAAAGCCTGTGGCCTGCTTCAACATGATATACTAATGGCCAATTCATTAGCATTTTGTCATCATGTTTACACCATTTTAATTTACACATGGAAATATGTAGAATCTGTTTGGCCCACACAAAGTTGTGCGGTCTCCTGTGTACTAAGGTTGTGCACCACTGATGGAGGGTATGTCTACACAGCAATTAAACAGCCATGTTTGGCTGGTGTCAGCTGAGTTGCGCTCACTGGGCTCGAATTCTACTCATTAGCGTGAGTCAGCTGACACCACCCGTAAAGGGCAACTGCTAAAACTAACAAGCCATGGCAAAGGTTTAAGGAACTGATGAAAGAAAATATAGATAATACTGAGAATGCTTGTCCAAATAGGCCAACAACAAACATCTTTGGCAAGAATGTGTGATCGGGATGTGAAGAGAGGCTTCTTTTACACCTACAACTCTAAGAAGTTCCATTTAGAATTTTTAAAGGCCTTGTGAATGTGTTCACATTCTGCAAAGCCAGAAGCAGCCCATAGCATCCTCTCTTTATCAACACAGTAAAATAATAATAATTCCAAGACAAAAACGAGCTAGAATTAAGCGGGTACATAAATAGCCATTAATTTACGACATTAATACAATTACCATTAGAATGCCCTACAGTAGTTAAAAAAAATCCTAACTATTTGAGAATGAGGACAATTGTAGCTGAAGCTCAACAATGAACCTTAACTTTGTTGCCGATTCCCTGCCCATTATATATTTACATGTCTACCAGCATTTCTACAGTGACTATCACTAATACACCTCTACCCCGATATAACGCTGTCCTCGGGAGCCAAAAAATCTTACCGCATTATAGGTGAAACCGCGTTATATTGAACTTGCTTTGATCCGCTGGAGCATGCAGCCCCACCCACCCGGAGCGCTGCTTTACTGCGTTATATCCGAATTTGTGTTATATCGGGTCACGTTATATCAGGGTAGAGGTGTATTATTAGCCAACTACCAGGGGTGAGATTGTATTATAATGGTACATTTTTTCAGTTATTGACTGCAAGTAAAAACATTACATTCTGAAGCTCTGTCAACTCTTTTCTCCCCATGATAAATAAATGTTCATTGTTTTGGTGAATGAGGTCTATAGAGTGAATCGGATATGATTGGATATGTTCTCTGTACCTGAAGGGTGGATTCTTTAACTCACGTGTGGAGGATAAGTATGAAAGGAAGATCTAGTGGGGTTTCCAGCCAGTACAGGGAGATGCATGGTTTAGATTGTTTTTGCTAGCTCCTAGTGAAATAGGAGATAGGGGAAGGTGTTATTTTAAATATTATCTGGAGATTAAGATGGAGCTCTCTTGACCATAGAATATCAGGGTTGGAAGGGCCCTCAGGAGGTCATCTAGTCCAACCCCCTGCTCAAAGCAGGACCATTTCCCAACTAAATCATCCCAGCCAGGGCTTTGTCAAGCCTGTCAAGCTTACTAAAAACCTCTAAGGAAGGATATTCCACCACCTCCCTAGGTAACCCATTCCAGTGCTTCACCACCCTCCTAGTGAAAATGTTTTTCCTAATATCCAACCTAAATCTCCCGCACTGCAACTTGAGACCATTATTCCTTGTTCTGTCATCTGCTACCACTGAGAACAGTCTAGATCCATCCTCTTTGGAACCCCCTTTCAGGTAGTTGAAAGCAGCTATCAAATCCCCCCTCATTCTTCTCTTCTGCAGACTAAACAATCCCAGTTCCCTCAGCCTTTCCTCATAAGTCATGTGCTCCAGCCCCCTAATCATTTTTGTTGCCCAGTATGAAGTTGGAATTGGGTAGGATCAAAACCTTAGTATATATATGGAGGATAAGTGAGATTCTGGTGTCTCTGGCCTGTAGTAGAAGTAAATGATGGTCTGTGGTTGGGTCTATGAAAAATTTGTGGTGGGTGGATAGTACTTTTGAGGTCCTTTTAAAATGGCTCTGTATTGGTTTCTGGTCTACTGGCTTAGGCTGGGAAAGAACACAGGGAAATAGATTGATTTAGTTTGTTTTTTTAGCCGTTTCAAAATTGTTTTTCATTTGAAATTAACAAACAACAATAATGTACTGCAATCATTTCAATTTATGGGGGCAGAATGACAGATGTAACAGAGTGACAATGGCACAGCTGCAAATGGAATCCAGGACTCCTTACTCATAGTTCCATGCTCTAACCACAAGGCAATGTTTCAGGAAAACAAAGTTCCAAAAGAAAACAGCCTTTGTGCCAAATGAAACTGACCAATCTAATTGTGGAGGAAGTGTCAGGCTGAACTATCCAACATTTTTGAAAATAAGAAAAGATTTTAGAAACTGACCCAAACATACTGATTTGCTTATTGAGAGAAGAAGAGAGCACCAAGATTCTAAAATAATGAACCATGCTTGAGAAAATGGCTAGCAGTCTTTACAGAGTTAAAAAAAAACCAAAAAAAAAGTAGAGGCATTTGCTTCCTCCATTCATTATTAAAATTGACCTAAATGTGATTTTATTTTTTTGAAGACGAAAGTGCCTTTTGTCTGGAAAAGGGAATGGTTGTTTACATGAGTTATGACAGCAATATTAAATAAAGCATTCAAATTGGGCACCTGCACAGGTGTACAGAGATAAGCCCTTCTTGTTTTGTGAACATGGAAGTGTTTTAGTAGAAACTTGTTTTCTATAAAGCAAAAACAATCCCAACGCAGTGCTAAGAAATAGTATCTTTAAAGGTAAAAACACTGGATTTAAAAAAAAAGCATCAGTTACACAAAAAGAATAAAAATTAACAATAAGCTACCATGTCGACCTGGTGCCACCTATTAAATATGTTATTTTTAACTGCACATTAGAAAATACACCTTCCCAAGTAAAAGGGCCTTTGTGGAGTGATTCACAGCTTCATGCAAAATCAGCCCACATTATAAATCTTGCTAACCTTTTGAAAATCCCCAATAGCTTACTACAAAGCTGCTGAATCCTGGACTAACCAAACCTTACATTAAAGTTTTTACTGTCCTTCTAAAAAGTCCATTAGTTAAAGGAAGTAATACTTCTCAGTTAGTGGGCTTTTTGTCATGGTCTGCTGGACAAGAACAGGGAGACAACTTGCTGTGCTACACAGTGATGTAGGTTAAATTAAGTTATCCTAAGAAGATCATTGAGGGAATTTATGAGAAATCACTTCTCAACTGATACTCGACAATCAATTGTTTTCCATCTGAATTATTGCAGAGTGCTATAGGTTAATGAGCATTACAGAGAAACAGACTACACAGAAAAGGTGACTGTTTTATCTGAACCTATTACTTTTCCCAGTTCTTTGAAATTACATAAACTAGTCTTGCAGCTACTCATTTGCAGAAAGATTTGTTTTCATAAAAGCTGATTATTTTCCTTCTCCAAATGAGTGACCTATTACAAGAAATATTGCATATTAAGGTCTGCTTTCTGAAAATATGCATTTATGACATTTAAATTCTATTTCCCAACATCAGCACTTAATTATATTATAATTCCTATCTTGATTCAACTTAATGGTCATTCTCAAACAGAACTGTATTAATATCTGGGCGTTGAAGCCCAATTTCTGGATAAATTGTGAAAAGATATACACTCAGGGTGAAATCCTGGCCCCACTGAAGTTAATGGCAAAAAATCCTGATGACTTCAACAGGACTTAGTATTTTACTTCAGTATATTGTAAAGCAGAAATTAATGTGAATTTACTGTACACTGCAGCTGTTACTTACTTGCTCACACTTTGGCCCAGACTTGATTCCTCAGTTCCCACTATAAGTGAAGTCAATGTGAGTTTTGCCTGAGGAAGGACTGCAAGACTGGTGTCTCAAGACTTGACCCTGCCTGAACCAATTGTGTCAATGGATATTTCACCACTGACTTCAATGGAAGCAGAATCAGACCATCAGTGAATATGTTACTGCTACTCAGGGGTGATGCTTCAAGCATCAGCTCTGCTAGAATATTTGAACAAAGGAAAGTTTTGTTATAGAGTGTGCTTCACATTCTTGCTTATTTATTGGAAACAACATCATCTCAAAGAGAGAGTACCAGTTCCAAGCCTATATTCTATTCTACATCTGTATTACAGTAGATAAAGTTATAGTTCTAGCTGAAAAGGCAGTTTCTGTATAAGCCCTTGTTTCCAAGGTACTTATATCTTTCTGCAAATATTACTCTTTGAGTTGACATTTCTCACTGCAGTTATGACATTTTTGAGAGGGGTTGGAGTGGGTAAATACTCACTTGGGCATTTTCTAGCTATCTGTGCATAAATAAAATAACCCTTTAAGACATTTCTGGTGCAATTCAAACATGGCTTCTTTAAAAACATCTAATTTGCTATGTAGTTAATCAGAACTGAGAATAAGTGCCTTTAACATGTTTAAAAGAATTTGCTTTTGAAATAGCAAAGTTATAATTATACATGCATGTATATTTATACTGTCCATGCATCATACATCATTTGTCATCATTTATTTAAGTATGTGCTATGATGCTGAAGGCAGCTATTTGAAGGTACCAGCATGCATGTATGTGAAACCACACTCAACTCTGAATCCTACCTGCAGTGTGTGAAACTACCCCTCTTCTTGAATTTCCCCTTTATTTGAATGTGTGATCATTATAATCTGTACTAAAAATGTATGTCTCTAAATGAGTGCATCACATAGACTGCAAAATTTGAGATTCACAACTGATAATGGTAGTAAAGATGTATAGACCAACACGATGCATGCCAGACCTGCCCCCTTCCCACAGCCAGAAATTACAAAATTTCATGCACTCTGTAGGACTACTTAGATTCCTGTGGCTATGTTCCAGGGCAAATTAAATTTATTATGAGTCTGCATTCTAATAAATGCACATTCACATTTGTGTAAGAATTTATTTTTTATTTTATTTTCACTTGGCTCTCACATAAAAACACTGCACTATAGTGCCATTTTCAATTTCGTATTTTGTACATTTACATACAAAGGAGTCCCACTTTCTGAAAAATCAGGCCCCATAAAGTGTGTCACCAAGCCAACTGCCTCCTGTCCTGAACATCCTCTCGTGGCCTGAGGTCAATCTCCAGACAGCCTGCCTCAGTTTCTCCCGTTCACTTATTAAATACACTCAGGCTTTATGTCCAATAATGCCCCTTCTCCTGGGGTCTAATTTATTGACATAGGACATAAAACAAAACTCAGTCCTGGAGCTTCTCTTTTCCCCCGGAGTCTGCTCTGTGCAGCATTTCCCTGCCATGGCAGGCCACTCTCAGCCGTACCTGGCTGGAGATTTTTTTTACTCCCATGGAGTCTGTTTTCCCTGCCCCTTAGCCTTCTTCAGCCCTCTGGTTCTGGCTTCCAGACCCAAACCTTCCCCGGTCAAGGGTCTCCTGCAAGGGCCTCCTGCTCAGGGCAGCTCTTCTGCACTCTCTGCCATACCTTTCTTTGACTGTTTCTCCCTGAGCATCCTCCTCTTTCTGCAGCTTCCTGCTGCTCTTATAGTGGAATCATCTGATCCCTGCTCAGATGTGACACCTGAGTAACTAGGGTTGACTGCCTCAGGCCTTTAGACCTTAAAGGGGCAAGCCACCTAAATTGGGCATCCAAAGATTGAGGCACACAAAATCATTTTGGAAAATTTGGCATCTCTCTTTATCTTTATGTCTAGCTAGAGATACAGCTAGAGAGTCAGACAGATATACACAGCACACACACACACAACATTCACTTCAAAATAATCACACGACTACAATGTTAAAGTTGAGATTTTAAATGCACCAGAATAAAATAATTCAAAAATAATGACTTGCACAGTAACTGTGACTTGGTTATTACACAGAGTGCCAAATCCTGTAATCCTTTCTCAGGCAAATCTCCCACTGATTTCAGTAAGGACTGGAATGTTTGACCAATATCTACTAAGTAATCAACAGTAATAAAAAATGCAGCATACATGCAAGGGGGCGATATATAAAAAAGCAAGTAGATATACATTCAGTATAATACAAGATATAATTCGAGGTAATCTAACACATTTTGGGCAAGATTTTGCTCTCAGTCACATGGGTGTAAATGAATGGTAGCTCCAAGAACTTTGGAGAGCAGAATCTAGACCTTTATTTTAATTTATTAAGGATGACCTCCCATCTGGCTTTAGACCTTTCTCTAGCAATGCTGTAGCCAAAGATTTGAAAAGTTTTATATTCTAAGCATGCTCCTTTCTCCACTCTCAATCATGCAGGAGGATTACAAGCTCTCTTAATAAGAAATGAAAAATTAAAATGGATTGGGATGAAAAACACTTTAAAGCAGCAGCTGCACTGACACGTTTATTTTAAAATCAGTTTCTTTCACCCAGCCATTTTTGCTTTACACATGTCTGTGGTGCTTACTCCTATTTATAAATGCTAAAGAGCAGGTTATACCAGTTAACCCCTTCTTTGCATCCAGGGCGGTTCAGTCACACTTCCCAAGGGGAAGCACAATGAGACATTTTGCTTTGGGGAGTCATAATGTCTCCAGGAGGTCCCAGTCCACAAGGCCAGAGTACTGGGTACTTTTGTGCCCTTTGTAGGTGCAGCTTTCTACCCTCTGCTGCACAGTGCATGGGAGGAGGGGCAAAACCATGACCTACCTCTTCTTGCCCTCTTTAGGGCACTGGGCATTCCCAAGGGAGTAGAGATGGAATGCCCCCTGAGCACAGTGACTGGAATTCAGTCTGACCTGTTGTGACTTCCCCCAACCAGCTCAAAATTTGCATCCTGCATCTCACACGGGAGCTTTTAAAATACAACATGCACGTTTAGAAATGATAAAAAGCTATTGAAAAATATGGCAGCACCCATAGCTTCTTTTTGAAAATGCGAATTTAAAAAAACCCCTAGAAATGTACAGTGAAAGTGAGAGATTCAACATCATTTCTGTATATTGCATCTTTGTAGACATCCCACTCTTGGATTACAGTTTTTTTTACAGCCATGATTCTAATGCTAAGTGAACATTCCCATATTTTATATCTAAAAGGTGGACAGGCTGGTTAAGGAGACTTGAAATGAAGTCCAGAGCCTTTCGCCTTGAGATCCTTGGCCTCAATTCAGCCCAGGTCAGTAGTAAAGAAAGCCATTTTTACAGGATGATTGCTTGATGGTCTGAGTTTATTTCAGTCCAGTCCTTAGAGGACATGTCCTCAACTGAGAAACCACCGTGACACCCGACACAGTTGGTAGCAATTGCCACCGTGTTGGCAGTTTCAGCAGAGGAGTCCAGGAAGGAATGGTCACAGAGAATGAACTACTCCCTCCCTCCCTGGAGCAGGCCCCTCCAGCAGGGGAGTTGAGGCACATCAGCAGGGTGATGTGGGGGAATCTTGCTACCCGACTTATACCTGTTCTAGGGGTACAAGGAGGACTTCTGTCTCCAGGACCAATTCATTTCAGAACCTTTGAAAAGCACTCAATGCCCATAAAATATTATATATTATTTTATTTGACACTGTGTAGAGACTTTGTAGAAAATATGGGTACCTGACATACTGCTGGGAGTTATGGATAAGTAATCATTCTCATTCTTCTTTTTCACCAATATCACCTGCCAAGAGGAGAAAAAAATATATATGTGATACATCCACAAATGTAAAATAGTTGGGCTAACAGTATGTAAACAGGATAAGACATTTTTGGTACTGGATGCTACAGTCCATGTCTGCTGGCATTTCACATTGCACTGAAGCTGAGGTGCCTTGCACCACTGCAGAGGGCAAAAAGTGTGAGCTACTGCCTGAAACCTGGCAGAGTTGTGGAAGACCAGGTCTCCAAACGCATAGTCAGAGAGCATGTGCATGTGAGAGAAGAATGCTCCCACTCACACCATGGAACTACCAGCCAGGGGACTCCTTCCTCTAGATTTTATGTAGAAGGCAGGACCGGCTCCAGGGTTTTTGCTGCCCCCCCCCCCCCCAAAAGCCACGATTGCGATCGGCGGCACTCCGGCGGCAGCTCCACCGCACCGCTTTCTTCTTCGGCGGGAATTCGGCGGCAGCTGCTTCCCTCCAAGAGGGACCCGCCGCCGAACAGCCCGACGTGCTGCCCCTTCCCCTTGGCTGCCCCAAGCACCTGCTTGCTGGGCTGGTGCCGGGAGCCGGCCCTGGTAGAAGGTTCCACTGGGCCCTCATTAATATTAATGCAAAGATGCCTTTAGAACTTCATAATATCTTGCAAGGGCCATGTAAGTTACTTGTGTTTTCCTCCCACTATTCAATGAAAGCTTTTCAGACATGTATTCTTATTTTCTTTAGATTTATTTGGGTTCTAGGGACACTTCCGCCCCCTCTTGAGAGATAATGGGCCTGATCTCCAGCTAAGGTTTTGCCCATAAACTTTATAGTGAAGTTGTTAGCATTATTTCACAATAACCAATACATCCATTACTTAGTTGTTGTGTGGCGTCTTTCTTATAGACAAGTACTACAAAACATAATATTTCCTTCAGTAATTAAATCAAATCACTTAATTGTAAAAGAAATGCAAGCTTTAGATATTGTAAGCAAGAAGATGCTCTATGGATAGTGTGATTACTTTAACTGAAAATTCCTTTAAAAATTAAACCAGAGGATACATTGTTAAAATAAATACGCCTGTTTCCTATATTCTTTACCACACCAGTTGCAGTATGGGAAAGTAAATGTTTGGGGTAAATGTGGACTCCTAACCCACAAAAAGTCAGAGTAATCATTCAGGCTTTGAACATGGAACTCCATGGGGACTTGGAGGAACAGAATGGACCACCACCAAAACTGTGGCATAACGTCTCACTGTCTTTATTTCAACCTAGAAGCTGGAACACCAGCTGCACACCCTTTCACCATCTATGTGGAAGGGCCCTGGGTCTCTAGTAGCCCTTCTGTGTTGGCCTACATGGGCCTGGCATGGAACCCCCTCTGCAGGGTACAGAGGGCACAAAGACCCCACTGCACGTCTGCTCCACCTGTGACCCCTCATACAGGGCTACCATGGGTGCAAGGCAGTGCTATAAATTCATGTGATGTCATGCCAGCAAATATTGAAAATCAGCCAATCATATATTGAAGACCCATGTCAGAGTCCCCAAATAAAGTCAGTCTGATGTGTTTTTTAAGGTAAAACAAGAAAAATGTTTTTCCATTTATCAGGTCTGCCTTTCCACATTACCTGTTCTTGATTAATTACGTGGCTGGAACCCCTTACTATAATTTGGCTGGTATCATGTTATCCTCTAGCTCCCTCTAGTGCACCATTGATACCAACCATGAACAGGATGTCATACCCAGCTGTGAGTTACGAACCGGAGCCAGTCAGAGCCACTAAAGTGACAGGGGAAGTGTGCTCCAGCAATGAAGAAAGTACAACAGTACTAATGTGTTAAACGAGTGACACGCCGGGGGTAGAAAGCTAGCAAGAAACAGTCAGTAGTGTGAGAAAAAGGAGACGGGAGCCAAAAAAGGTTTAGCAGAGACGCCTGCAGAAGTGCATACATAAGCAGATGAAAGAAGCTCTCCTTGGGAACCTGGGCAGGGTACAGATCTGAATTTAGAGCCACACATGATATAAAATAAGAAACAGCTGCATTTAATCTTTTGAGTCTCCTTGAGCTTCACTCTCATGATTTATGACACTGGCACAAACCCCTAATGAAATTATAGCCCTATAATTCACTGTTATTTATTCTCTCTTGACATGATTAGAAACCTACTAGTCCAATGTTAGGATTTTTCGATGTGAATTTAGCCCTCATAATGTAATGTATTGGTATACTGTTTTCATTGTAACTTGTTCTTAATTTGTTTTAATCATTTTTGATCCATTTAGCCTGACATGTTTGATAAACCTTAACAATAAATTGTTATTCCAAAGTTTGGAATTGCTACACCAAGTTCCCAAAGTATTTAAAGGATCTCAACTTTTATGGTAATTATAACAGCAAGTAAGAAAATAAAACCTGCTGGATGAAGGTTTTATGGGACAAAAGTTAAAATAATCAGCCTCCTTGCATGTTCTGATGTATTTGTGTCTCCTCTTTCCCTCCCTACTGGCTGCCTGAAAGCAAATCTGGACTCTTCTTAGAAATAACAGTATGTCCTTTAATCTTTAGGTGCAAAACAGATATTCTGTTTCACTTTTGCCATGTACAAACAAGTATAAACAGAGGCTACAAAGAAAACTTTATTCTCTTTCTACTGACATCTTGTGGAACTCTGAGGTATTTTATACTCTGCCAAACAACAAATTAAATAGGAAACTAGTACACATAGATCAGGTCTGTTCCTATTCCCATTAAAGTCAGGATCAGACCCCTTCCAACATGCCAGTGAAACTAGTGAATCTCACCAATAAACCATTTGCCTGAATGTAATTGTAGTTAGGTGACTTACTGACAATCTGATAGTACTCTTAAAAACAAATCATCAAGTTTTGGAAATAAAGCTTGTCCCTCCTGTAAATAATTAGTTACTAGTCTTAAAATTATTGTCTACAAGCCAATTTAAGAAAGAAATAAAGAAAAGTAAAAGCTTTTTCAGCCAATTATGTTTTAAGGGCCAACACGCCGCAATGGGAGTTTTGCCATTTTCCTCAATGAGACCAGTACTTGGCATGATGTAATCACTCATGTAAAAATTCAGGAGGAAATGAATGAAAGGAAAGATGACCATTTGTTTAGGTCACTACACTGAGACTCAGTAGATCTGTCAATGCCACAGACCTCTTGTGTGATTTGGAGCAAGTCACTTAATCTTTCTGTGCCTCAGTTCCCTGTCTGTAAACCTGAAAGACTACTTTCTTCCTCTTCCTCTTGTCTGTGTAGCTCACTGGGTCAGGGACTGCCTCCTGCTCTGAGTATATACAGCAACAAGCACAATTGGGCCCTGATTGGTTGGGGTCGCTAACTGCTGCTGTATTACAAATAATAAATGAAGTGGGTTTTTATTAGCTGTTTTATAGATGACAATGATTTTAATAGTGTTTCTTGATTCAATTCTGGAATTAATAATTAAAGTTTCATCCTGCATTTTATCTGCAGTAAATAAAATAACTTCCTTTTAATGAATGTGGCAAGTTGCAGGGAACAGTTCAGTCTGTGCTGTTTATCTGTTTTGTTGTCCCAAAAGTCAAATGTCTTTGTCTATAGATCCACAAGGGCATGCTTTGCCTCCAATCTTTAGACAATCTCTCTGGAAGAATACTCCTTTTAGTGCTGGGCCTTAAGACTCCACTTTTTATAAGGAGGAGCCCTCTGGCCCTGCTATACCACTGACTTTATTTAGCACCCCTGTTTCTCACCTTGGCTCTTCCAGCCAGTCCAAAAGAACAGGAACTCCGGTTACAGATTTTGGGAAGCTATGCAATCAGCAGATGCTTGCAGGGACACAGTGCAGCCTTTTCAAACCAAGGCAGCTTTTATGTCTACACTTAAACTGCAACAACGGCACCACTGCAGCTGCACTACTGTAGCATTTCAGTGTAGATGCTCACTACAGCAATGGGGGGGGGGTTTCCTCCCATCACTGAAGTTAATCCATCTCCGTGAGAGGTGATACTAGGTTGATGGAAGAAACATTGGGGGTTAGGTCACTTAATTATGTTGCTCAGGGGTGTGGATTTTTCACACTCCTGAGCAACGTAGCTGGGTCAACCTAACTTTTTAGTGTAGACCTGGCCTGAGTCAACTGGAATACAGTATTGAAATGTCCTAGGGCTAGAATGAAAAGAGTTCTGATACCCAAGTGCTCACACCTCAGTCCTTTGTTCCCAGTCCCAGTCAAGCTGCTTCCATATTTCCGTTCCCTTGGCTGCCAGTTATTAAAAGTTAATGTCCAGTCACTTGTCTTCCATTGTATCTCCAGTGCAACCCTATTCATATGTAGACAACTCTTGGTAGTTCATTCATACCAAATCAGACCCACCTGACTCTTACCCATTCCCCATCCCAAGAAAAAAATTAGTCCCTTCATAACCAGTGGGTAACATTAGAAAACAAGAGGGAAAACTGAGCTACACATATTTTTTTTGTTAAAATAATACCCAAATGCCTCACATTCTTCAGTTTTCTCTGGATCTAGTATTGTCATCTGTTTGAGGGGTGAGTGGTGTCTAAATTAGCTACAGAACTTTCCTCCTTGGAGGCTGGTTAGGTGTGGAGGATGTTAGAGAAAAACTGGTTCTCATTCAAAATCAGTTACTGATCTAAAAAGGTTGTAAAAGGGTACAAATAGCATCCAGGCGGGAGATTTATGGGGCAAATCCCTTCTCCACAACAGGCCAGTAATGTATGGGATTCATACATTAAGAACATTGGTGCCTAACTTTCCCTTTCTGCACTCCATAAATGATACAACTTTTACATGAGAGAGAAAAGGTGGATGATGTAATATCTTTATGGTCTGGGAAAGATAATCAGGTGGGTCACAGCTAGTTACAAGGCAGAACAGATTGTATTTAGCTCTGACACTCTGGGTAGTCTACACTTACCGTAGGGTCCGGCGGCAGGCAATCGATGTTCTGGGATCGATCCCGGAAGTGCCCCAGATCGATCCCGGAAGTGCTCGCCGTCGAAGCCGGTACTCCAGCTCAGCGAGCGGAGTACGCGGCATCGACGGGGAAGCCTTCCTGCCGCGTCTGGACCCGCGGTAAGTTCGGACTAAGGTACTTCGAATTCAGCTACGTTATTAACGTAGCTGAATTTGCGTACCTTAGTCCGAAGTGGGTGGGTAGTGTAGACCAGGCCTCTGTTTACCTGTCCCAGACCTGAAGAGGAGCTCTGTGGAGCTCAAAAGCTTGTCTAATTGCTCTAATAAAAGATATCACCTCACCCACCTCTTCTTTCTCATATCCTAGAACCAACACAAATGCAAACAACTTTTAGGTTTTCACTCTTAATGTTACCACCCAGGAAGCAATCTCTAGCAATCTAAACTTTTGTGCCTTTAGCAATCTGTCTAGTGTTTTTGCAAGAGGGCTAGCCACAGTCTCACTCTCTCCTTACAGTCCAATCTTTCCATTCATGAAGGATTTCCCTAGGCTACTATCTTGAGATAAGCCCCATCCCAAAGCATTAGTTGCAGATATATGGCAGTTAAGGTTGCAAAAGATTTCTCCTGTCCTTTCAATGCAGATATTCTGAACCTTTTCCCCAGCCTCCAGATTTGCAGCCACATGCTGTGTGTATGATTCAGTGTCAGGAAAGGAAGATTCAGGGTTTGTCTTCACTTGACGTAGCGCACCTGGTGAAGACACAATATGTCAACGGGAGAGCACTCTCCTGTCAATGTAATTACTCCACCTCAACGAGAGGCAGAAGCTATGTCTGCATAGTGAAGACAGCGCGTTTTGGCTTTGTCTACATTGGCAATTGAAAGACAAAACTTTTGTCGTTCAGAGGTGTTAACCCTTACCCCTCCCGCCCCCCGAAAGACAAAAGTTTTGCCGACGATAAGCGCTGGTGTGAACAGCACTTTGTCGGCAGGAGTGCTTTCCTACCAGCAAAGCTAACGCCGCTTGTTGAGGGACAAACAGCAGACAACAAACAGCAGCTGCTGACAAACAGTAGCTACACTGTGCACCTTTTAGCGGCACAGCTGTGTCGCTAAAAGCTGCGTAGTGTAGACAAAGCCTAAGTCAATGTAACTTATGTTACTTAGGGGCGTGGCTTTTTCACACCCATGAGCAACGTAAGTTGCATCAATTTAAGCAGTAGTGTAGACAAGCCCTCAGATTTGTCCAAACACAGAAGAAACATTAGAAATGGCTACATACTGTGCCTTTCCCCATATCATATCTCAGGACTCCTAGTCTCCACTGGCTAGAGAAGGGTATATTTGGAATTCATTCAGAAACCTGGGTTTCTAGTTTAGTAACACATCAGTCTGTTTGACTGACAAGCCATGTGCCAGTTATTGTTCTTACTCTTTTTCATCATCACAAAAGGTGATTAACCAATTAACTTTAACCAGTTTGGTTAAACACACACCCCACCAAACTCCTTCTCTCTCATACAAACTCACTGGATTAAACAACAAACCTGAGAGGTATTGAATGGCTCAAAAGATTAGGAATGGGGTACTGAGGCCTTTCACCTCTATATCACTGTTTCAGATCTAAGCAGTGGCTGATAGTCTTTAGCATCTAATGGCTGTCTTGGTGAGGTATGCCAAATGATTTTGCGGTTTGAGTTCAGTCCCCTGTGGACAAATGTTCGCATCACAAAAGAAAGTCTTACTGGCAAATGTCAGCAGAGATGCCAAGGACTGAATGGGCATGAAGAGAAATGACTGACTGACTTTTTACCTAGTCCCTTTCCAGAAAAGAGCTGTTAGGCAACATGGAGGAGCCAGCACAGTGGTCTACACTACCACTTAAATCGATATAATTTATGTCGCTCGGGGGTGTGAAAAAAATCACACCCCCCCCAAGTGATGCAAGTTACAGCGACCTAAGAGCTGTCCACACCAGCGCTATGTTGTGGGAGATACTCTCCCGCTGACATAGCTACCGCCTCTCGCGGAGGTGGAGTAATTACGCTGACGGGAGAGAGCTGTCCCATCGGCATAGAGCATCTTCACCAGACGCGCTAGTTCGGCGCAGCTGCGTCGGGGCAGCTCTGCCAATGTAGAGCTTCTAGTGTAGACTAGTCCTCAATCTCCAGTACTGTACTGTCAATCTAGCATCTGCCAGAAAGCACTAACAATTCTGTTAAAAGCATTAGGCCAGTCTCTCTTTCATAATGTAGCTAGTCTCCCGAACCTTCTCATTTTTAAAGCCTATCACAGTCTAGTGTGATGAAGTCAAGGCACTGAACATGTTCTAAAGTCTATAATTACATTGCCAGCAGTAAATAATATACTTTCAGCGTACACTTGTAGATAGACTTGCCAGGTAACAAAATGGCTTCCATTAATGTACTGCCAACATTTCTTGTGTATGTTGAATCAAAAGTGACCTTGATATCTTCATATGATTCAACATATGACTTTATAACATGATTGACAACAGAAATGCCCATGCACTTCCCCCGGGCTAAGCTGAATGTACATCACATGGGAGCTAATAAAATTAGGCGCTGAGTCTTGAAAGGTTCTATATATATTTAAATACCACTGATTTGAGGTCACTCAGCAGCACTTCCCAGTCCCAAGAGGTGTGCAGCAAATTAGATTATTCTGCCCTTTAAGAAAAAATTGGGAGACTTGTCCATTCATCTTCAGCTAGAAGAAAAGGTGGTTCTGACTCTGCCACTCGGTTGCTGTGTGACCTTAGGAAAGTTACTTAGCCTCTCTGTTCCTCAGTTAGCCCATCTGATAAATGGGTATAATAATATATACCTCCATCAGAGAGGCGTTATGATGCTTAAATAAGTAGCATTGGCCTGGATTGTCTCCAGATCTGATTCTTCCCATGTCAAATGGTGGGCTAGCAGGCTCCACAACACCATCCCTCCCTCTTCCATATCCCACCAGAGAGTATTCTGTGAGTCTGGAGTCCGCAACAGGGGAGAAGGTGAAGGAAAGCAATGGGTGGGTTAAGGATGGTGCAGCGCAGGGCTCCACTTCTGTCCTAGGTTAGAATGGCTTCTCCTGAGCCTGGCTGCCCAGTGGCTCTGCTCACTCCCATCACCCATGCCGCACTCAAATGGTGTGGGCTAAATTTGAGTGATGAGTGGCCTTGCAACTGGGTACACAGGGTCACAGTGCCACTCATGTTTGGCCCAGCTGCCTGTCCACCATCAACCCGTGTGCCAAGTTGCAATGCCAGCCACAGAAATTTTGCCTGGCTGCCCCTGCAATCCTCCCCGTCATGATGGAAGAGCAGCCAGGCCAAATCTGAGTGGCGTTGGAACATCTGAGTGCCCAGTTGCAATGCCACTCAAATTTGGCACATCCAATATCACTGACCATATTTAAATCAAGATTGGATGTTGTTCTGAAAGATCTGCTCAAGGAATTATTTTGGGGAAGTTCTATGGCCTGTGTTACACAGGAGGTCAAACTTCTGACTTCCTTCTCGCATTGGAATCTCTACATCTTCTGTCTTGGAGAGGATGATCTGGTCTATTTCTACAGTTTTCATAAGAAGATAAGAATGGCCATATTGAGTCAGGCCAATGGTCCATCTAGCCCAGTATCCTGTCTTCTGGCAATACATGGGTGAATCACAGTATTGTGGAGTCTGACCTTTGATTTTTGAAGGCTTGCAGCTGGCAATACTGCTTCTATCTCAGTCATTTCCAGAACGTCTGGCTGTGATCACATAAACACAGGATTATTTCTTGAATGCAGAGTCAGTCAGAATTGGAAACTGAGCTATGAGGTAGAATGTCCTTATTAAAATATAAATATCCTAAGCAACAGCAAAGGGAACACTCAAAGGTAGTAGCTGAGTAGATTTTTTTGTTTAAATGTTTTTAGATTCATATGATCAGAAGGGGCCATCAGAATCCTCTAGTTTGACCCGCAAAACAAAGGCCACAGCATTTTACGCAGTGATTCCTGCATAGAGCCCAATGTTCTCCCTTTCAATTTTGTTCTAATGTAAAAGTCCCTTCTAAAATGCAGTTCTTATGGTTTTGTAATTGGGAACTAGGGAAGTGAAGGGGAAAATGCCAGTTAATTTTGATCAGGTGTTCCAGGCTATGAGCCCTTACATTTTGTTTTGGCACAAGATGTGGCACTTTTATTTTTCTTGGGGGCTATCTTGGCTTTGTGGTGAAGGATTTACTTGATGTATCATCTGAACATTTTGTTCTGTAAACTTTCTCCACAAAAGCTACTTTCATTTTACCCTCCACTTTCTCTGAGAAAGTCTGAACTGGAGACTCCAATTGCAATTTATGAAAAACCGTCAGTAGTGCATGGATAATGCTTATTATTAATCGAATATCCTTGAAATATATTTTTAATAGTAAACCAAAGTCAACATTTTTGGGGCTATGTTATATGCGAGATTCTTTTTCACTGGCCGCTTTAGTGGAATATTTGTAGGCGGCAGTTTATATGAGATGATACCTACAAAGTAAGTATGCAGCATTCTCTTTCTTCAAAAACTGGACAATTTAGCGCCCTGTGAGAAATGACATCAGTTCAATACCTGGCAAACAGACATCCCCATCACAAAAGCCACCATCACAATTAGATTTTGAGGGGCCATCTCTGCAGGGAGCTCAACCACTACTTCCCCAGTGAGATCATTTTGAGTGTTAGCTTCCCCACAAAATAATACTGTGCGGTAAATGATAACTGTATAAGTATGATTGATATACCTTTCACATAAACATTTTCAGTCTCTTATCCTTCAGCATCTGATCATATTAGCAACGAGACACTGTGCCCTACAATTAGGACATCTGCCAGTAGTATTGTCTATTCCTAGTCTTTCCTTTTTCACAGTGGCAGTATTCTAAAGTGGCAGTCTCCTTTCCAGAGGGGTAGTTTTTTACCATTGAGCTTCAACACTCCCTTATTTTATCTTGTCACTAATCTACCCTGAGAGGTTTTTGAGCACTCACAACTCAACATGAATGGTTGATCCTCTGCATCTCTCCAGTTCAAACCATTAAATAGTTAATGTTCAGCTCTGTACTGAAAAGTACAGAAAGGCCCTGAGTTTCAGCAGGTCGTCTACAATGTAAAAGCCTGAAAATTGTTACACGCAGATAATACTTTTAATAAGCTATTATTGTAACCTCAGCCCCAGCCTCCTCATGTGGATTTTTGAAAGCATTTGGATTTCAATTAGCACAATTGTAAAATGAACAGTGTTCGTTCAGATGGATAGAAATAATTTTAAAGAAGTACAGTGCCAATGAGGCTGCTATTCTTCTACATGGCTTTCTGTGTCTGAAGATGTCCATGTAATACATGAATATTTCTGGAGATAGGTTAGATGATCTGCAATGTCCGGAAAGGTGACATAATTCAATACGGTTAGGGTTCCATTCATGTTTATCAGAACCTGCTGTATGCAATTATTTTGGTGTGTTTGTGTGAATAAGACCTGTCACCTACTGGAAAATATCATAATTAATCTGTCAGGGCAGCAGGGGAATGTGGAAAGACAGCTAAAATATGTTTTCCATTCTCCAAGGATTCTAATACACCAGTATCATCCCTTTTGCTTAACTGAGTAGAGAAAGAGTTGTAGGTTGTCTTTAAGCAGGATGGATACTAAGCTGAAAATGTAACAAGTCAGTACTAGCTATAAATTAAAGTCATGCTTGCCTTGCTTAATATGTGCTGCATAGATAATGATACTACACTTACAGAATATATGAATCTGATCATCATTTGGTATCACAGTTGTGGATTTGATAACATTAGATATATAGCTCTAAATAGGGTGACTAGATGTCCCATTTTTAAAGGGACAGTCTCGTTTTTTGGGACTTTTTCTTATATAGGTGCCTATTAACCCCCACCCTGTCCCATTTTTTCACAGTTGCTATCTGGTAACCCTAGCTCTAAAGGCTGCATATGTGCTGCTTAAACACCCCAGTTGGTTAGAAGACATATCCCTTTAGGGGTGTGGAGCACTAGCTGACATATCACCCGGCTCAAAAAGCTCCACCATTATCACCTCTGAAAATGTGAGCAACAAAGAGCAGATTTCATCAGTCATGCCACCTCCCTACAAAATTGTTCCTGGAAGCCCATAAAAACCCTCCTTACAATCCACCAAGAGTGTATGTGTGCCTTCATGCAGGCATACAGTAGATGATTAGAAGCTTGTACCTCAACAGTACTGGAACTGGAAGCCTCGCTTTACAGATAACTTTATGGTGCCCAGCAACTAGGGTGACCAGAGAGCAAGTGTGAAAAATCAGGATAGGGGAGGGAGGGTAATAGGAGCCTATATAAGACAAAGCCCCAAATATCGGGACTGTCCCTATAAAATCGGGACATCTGGTCACCCTACCAGCAACTTATTTTTGAAAATTGGATTTTGTGCCTCTTTCTCATTGTTTACAAAGCATAAAGATTGGAAAGGGGCTTTTTTGTTTTATATGTTGTTTTACATAATTTTTTTCTGCTTGTTTTTAGACTCAGAAATATCAGGAATGTCAAATCTTGTCATCCCTGGGTCTGCTTCCCTGCTGTGAGCCCCAAAGAGCAAGGGGGCTGAAACACTGACAAAGATGACCTTGCTTCCAAGTGCTCTTTGGCAAATTAAAATGTTTGGCAATGATTCCCAATTTTGAAAAAAATATTGATAAAAATTTCACAGAAAGGGTCACAGAAAATGGGTCCATTTCAAACCCTGAAAGATGGAAACCAATTTATAAATTTCTGTATTTCCTATGAAACGGTTTCTTCATTTTTCAGTCAGCTTTGCAAAAAATCCTTTCCCCTCATAATAGCTCAGTCTCTTGACTCTTGTGATGTCATAATGTCACTAGTTTACCAGTCACTATAGAGTGAAAGTAAATAAAACCTGAACTTATAACATATTCAAAAGAATAAATATAATAAAATAGTCACAACCTCCTCCACATCTTCTTATGAAAAAAATCAATCAATCAAACAAACAAAAACTTGTGTGCTTTCTTTGTATATCTCATAGATCTAAAAAAGGGCAGGAACCCTATATTTTACCTGTACAGGTCCCCTTTAACAGAAAGCATTTTAACCAAAGCTAGGTGCACTCACAAAAGTTCTAGCTGATTTGCAGTTGTGTATTAAAGATATTTATAAATGGAGTGATTTAGGCCTTGATTCAGAAAGGCACTTAAGCACATCCATAAGTATCTTGCTTAATAAGGATCCTAGTGGGGGCTACTGGAGATGTAAAAAAATAATTAAAAAAAAAAGAGTTTAAATGTAAGTGGTTATTCTTGTATATGTTTTAAATGTAAATGTATTTGTTTTAAGAGCATTGGAGATACCACATGGCTTTGACGTAACATTTTTCTTATTTTTGTTTTCTGTTCTATCAATTCAGGACACATTAGCTCTCATTTAAATTTCAATAAGGGAGAGTTTATCTTCCATGTTAATTTTCATCACTGCTCATTGTGAAATCTGTAAGTGATGAGCTGTTTCCTGCAATTACTTGCAGGTCATCTTGAATTACCCAGCCACTCTCTACAAATGACTAATTACAGATAACCAGAAAGATAGTAATTTTCAGACAGTTTCATTGAATGTGGTAATTTCCCATCATAATTAACTGGATATTAAAAATTACATTTTCTAAACCTTCGGCAGGAGGTGTCTGAATGAAACTTGTCAAAGGAAGACAAATTTTGTCCATGTGCCTTGTGTGAGTGCTGTGCCCATAAGTTTAGTGAAGCAGAAATAAATATGATCTGAATTGCAAATGTCACTTTATTGAATGGAGATGAGAATTACCTTAAAAACTTATGCTGGCATTTGTTCTGAACTATTTCAGAGGTATTTCAGCAGGATTAATACAGCTTCAGGCTGGCTGCTTTCCTTAACCAAAGCTTTGTAGATACAGAAGTTTGCTTTAAAAAGCAAATCTAACTACTGAAAAGTCATTTTCCATATCAAGAGTCTCAGAAATCTTTTACAGTGGCCTGATAATTAGAGCTGCGTAGAAAGCATTGGACGAACAAATGGAGAAGATTCAGTTATGGGCAGAGAATCAGACCCACGGTTTTGCACCAACTGAAATTTGGGGAGGTTCAAGACCTGAATCTGCATCTGAATTTTCCACATGGTCCCCATCTTTATAACTGGACAAACTAAAACCTTAGATCCAGATGCCCAAATACACCTCTACCCCGATATAACGCGACCCGATATAACACGAATTCGGATATAACGCAATAAAGCAGTGCTCCAGGGGGGCGGGGCTGCGCACTCCGGTGGATCAAAGCAAGTTCGATATAACGCGGTTTCACCTATAACGCGGGAAGATTTTTTGGCTCCTGAGGACAGCGTTATATCGGGGTAGAGGTGTACTTTGGAGTGGGAGTGTTCAACACCTGAGATTTGTGGGATGAGTGCATCTCTAATTATGGTTTGGGGAAATTTCTGAGGTACTGTTTAATGAATAAAAGTTAGGTTGTAGGACCAGGACAACAATTAAAGTAGTAGCACCAGTTGCCTCTTCTCTTATGAATGTTTACAGGCAGCAGAACTTAGTAGAGAGGGATGTAGGGAGGGTGAAAATCTGCTCAGCTCATTTCTGGGGACAAACTGGTTGCACGAATTCTGCAGCATATCAGTGTACTGCTGCATAAACAGAGAGTGAGAATGCATATTGGCCATGAGCTTACCATGTGATATGGCACCAAAGAAGGGTAATGCAATTTTGGGAAGCATAAGCAGAAGCATCATGTAATGAAGCAAGGAGGCAATAATCTCTCTCTGTTCGGCTGTGGTGACCCCACACCTAGAATACTGCCTTCAGTTGTGGACACCTCAGTAGAAGAAAGATAGTAATGAATAGAGGAGAGTTGAGAGCAGACCAGTGAAAAATGATTATGGGGCTGGACAGACTGATTTCTGAGGAAAGAATAAGAGAGTTAACTATGGCTTGGCTAAGTGACAACAAAACACTTGATAACCATATAGCCAAGAAGAACAAGAGCTGATGGCCGAATGCTCTTGCTATGGAGATTCCAATCAAATTGCTGCTTAGTGTTACTGGTGGGTATGTAACTACGTTAAAAGGGTAGGTATTTTTAAAAGTGAAAATTCCCTCCTGTTTTTAAACTGATATTTTGAAACAAGCCCATACGGCCATTTCAGAAACTTAATCCAAAGCTTATTTTTCAACAGAACAACCCAATTATTCCAATAATAATTATGCTTCTTAAGTTCCGGAAACATACTGAAACTCACCAAAGACATCATGACATATGCCTCAATTGTTCATTAGAATGATGGTTACTAGTATTACTCACTGATGATTTCACTACCTCTCGCAAGGAAACAACACACACACTTTATCCTTTTTCCTTCCTTCGTCTCACCCTATTGAATTATTTATTCTGTAATTAACCAGTTAGGCTCCATCATGTTATTTTAAAGTGAATCATTTTAACTGCTAGCAAGTAGGGTTTGTTTGATTCTCGGTACAGGTGTTATGGGGTCATGTAACGGGGCATTTTGGAACCACAGAGAGCTACAGGTGGCTCTCTGCAAACTGCTGATGTTTTTTTTGCTGTAAGCTGCTTTTCTTTAAGTGATTTGATTTTTAATTTTTTAGACATATTTATAAGGTGCACAAGTTTATTACAAATTTACATTTTTTTATTTTTCATTCCTTGTGTCTTGGTCACATGTGACACTACTTTATTCATCTCTGTCATTTTTTCAAAGTAAGATTTTTTAAAAAATAATAAAGTAATTAAGTTACCCCCACAAGAGCATCTAGGTTGCTGTATAATAAAAACTCTGTAAAACACAAAACCCCCTTAATAATAAAGCCCACGCTACTTGAAAGTCAAATAAGGAAAACACGTGGAAAGGATCTGACACATGGGAAAAAGGAAAGGGAAAAAGTTATACGTATGGGACCAATATAGATCACAATAAAATTTTTAAGTAACATAAAAACTCAGGTATGATATAAAAGATTTTGCTCTACATAAGCGTGTCCGGGTTACTTTGTCCATCAACTTGATTTAAAGAATCAGTATGAATGCAAGGTTAAAAAGAGTTAGGCCTGATCTACTCTAGAAAATTAAGTTCACTTAACTATGTCGCTCAGAGGTGTGAAAAATCCACACCCCGATCAGCATAATTAATCCAGCTGAAGTCCCAGCACAGACAGTACTAGGTTGATTGAAGAATTCTTCCGTCTACCTAGCTACCGCCTCTCAGGGGGGATTGTCTGTGCCAATGGGATTACCTACAGCGGTGCAGTTTTGCCGCTGTAGCATTTCAAGGGTAGACAACCCCGCAGACATTCCAGTTATGAGTAATGACTTGGACATTAGACATTCCACGCCTGATTTTCAGAAAGGCTTATCATCCGCAGCTCCCACTGGCATATGAGTGCTCAGCACCTCTGAAAATCAGCCCATCGACCTAATTATCAAAATGACAAGAGTGCAATGTTTGGCCTCTAGACTGCATTAAATGAAATGAAATATCATTACTGAGTGCTAATACCATGGGGATCTAGGGTCTATTGCTATGAAGTAAGCACAATCCTCCTATTCTACCATGTTGATCTTAATCTGCATGCAAGGGGAGCCTGCACAAAAGAAGGGGCATTCTGACTCTGTGGCATGCTCTCTCCTTTTCCGCCAAGAAGCATGCCAGTGGTGTTCCAGCTCCTGATTCAACCCCCCACTGGAATCAACTGCAAAATGCTCCTGGGCCTTGGGTCAGACCCTAGCTTCCCTAACCTACCTATGGGGGAACACAGCTCAGGTTTATACCTGCTTTGTTAACTTGGGTTGTTTTCTCTCTGTGCTTTGGAGCTGGCTTTTATTAGACAGTCAAAGTACAGTAATTTTTTATCTGCAATGTGGATCTCTGTTGCATATTCTGCTCTTGTTGATCTCAATGGAAGTTCCATGCAGACACTGACTGCTAATTATTAATTAAGGTTTCTGAAGTCCTTTGAGGATTGTAATCTTCAGCACTGAGGAACAACTCTGAGGTTTTGTTGCTCAGACATTCCTCAAAGAGAGGCTTGGAATGTAACAGACCAAAGAACCACACACTTGATATTAATTATTAAAAAGACTGATGATCAAATCAAAATAATAATTTGTTCAGATATCAAATATGAGAAATAAATGGTAACAGTGTAATACAAATACAATGTCAAATCCAAGTCAGGCTAAACTTCTTTAATTAGAGAGTTTTACAGACTCTCATTGTCAAATCCCTTGTCCACACTAAGGGTATGTCTACACTACAGGATTAATCCGAATTTAGATAATTCGAATTTGGGAAACAGGTTATATAAATTCGATTGTGCACGGCCACACTAAGCACCTTAATTCGGTTTTTAACCACATTAATTCGGTGGTGTGCGGCCACACTACCCCATTAACTTAAACACAGTAATTCGGTGGTGTGCGGCCACACTAACCCTAATTCGAATTAACAAAATCGATTTAGGCGTTACTCCGCTCGTCGAGGTGGAGTACAGAAATCGATTTTAAGTGCCCTTTAATTCGAATTAACTGGCTCTGTAGTGTGGACGGGTGAAGGGTTAATTCGGATTAACGCAGCTAAATCCGAATTAAAGTCCTAGTGTAGACCAGGCCTAAGATTTACTTTGGTATAATTTACGTTGCTCAGGGGTGTGAATAATCCACACCCCTGAGCGATGTAAGTTTTAGCAACATAAGTGCTAGTAACAATGGGGTAGCCGTGTTAGTCTGAATCTGTAAAAAGCAACAGAGGGTCCTGTGGCACCTTTAAGACTAACAGAAGTATTGGAGCATAAGCTTTCGTGAGTGAATGCCCACTTCATCAGACGCATTCACCCACGAAAGCTTATGCTCCAATACTTCTGTTAGTCTTAAAGGTGCCATAGGTGCTAGTGTAGACAGTGCTATGTTGGCAGGAGAGCTTCTCCCGCTGACATAGCTACTGTGGGAGGTGGAGTAATTAAGCCGATGGGAGAGCTCCCGTTGGCTTAGAGCGTCTTCACCAGAAGCGCTACAGCAGCGCAGCTGCATCAGTGCAGTTGCAGTGCTTCTAGTGTAGATGTAGCCTAAATCGATCAATGAAACTGTGAACTTTTTTCCGTCTTTTCATCATTTTACCCTAACGGAAGGCATTATGTAAGTGCTAAGTATTATTATTATTACTGTTATATGCACTGGAGAGCTCTAGTGTGAATTGGAAAAGAAAATCTTCCCCTTAGTACCAAATCAAGTCAGGAAACTGGTAATGGTGGCCCCGGACATCAGAAAACATGTTCCATCCAGAGTCCTGAGTCCTCATCTGTGCTCCAGGGATAGCTATGTATCTAAGAAACTAATCTGTATGGCCATAAGCATGAAGGCCAACAAACCTGGTTTATTGGCTCTCCCATATAAAGTAGAATCAGAGGTCTCATTAATGTTACCACAGTCTAAGACTCACTTAAGTTTTAGACATTGTCCTCCCTATTTCTTTAAAAAAATAAGTAAATGAAACCATGGATGTTTGCTGAATGCATTAAATAAATGTATTTCCGAAGACAGTCTCTTTATCAAATTACATAACATTAGGGAAAAAATCACATTAAAACCTTTCTGCTGATTAATATATTAGCCAGCAGAAAATTTATGCATTCAGTGCACTTCTGCTATCAATAAAACTATGTTAATTACTATGAAAACATGTGGCTCCTGGATTTAGAGCTTGGTGCTCATTGCCGCATCTTGATGCTGCCAGACTTCTACTACCACATTCATACCAATTTCTTCCTGACTGGCAGACACAAATCCATGCTTCATCTAGCAGGATACCTGAGGAACTTACTTTACCATCTTTCTATCTTTTCTTTTTCTATAGTACCACTCACTACAGTATCTGATCACTGCATACACTTTACTAGTGCCTGCACAAAAGGACAGAAATCCTTGGTGCAGAGAGGAGGAGGAGGAGATACTGCAGAATGATGCAAAGGAGAACGGGAGACAAAGTGGGGGGATGCAAACAGGGGGGAAAAGGACAGGAGAGAAGCTATAAACAGGACTAGAGCAGAAAGAAAACACCAAGCGGAAGGAAGGACAATCTTGTCATTAAGTTACTGGAATAAGATTCTGGAGCTCTAGGTTCGATTCTTTGCTCTGCTGCAAACTTCCTACATAATCTTGGGCAAGTCATAGGGGGTTTGATCCAATACTCTTCCTCCCTCACCTTCATTACTGCAGCCCTGCCATACTCCCCTTCCAAGCCTCCTTTTCCGTTCCAGAAAGAGACTCCACGAACCTCCTCTGCATTCCTCTGGCTCCCTTAAAAGTATTGTATTAGGGTGTGTCCCCAAGTGGGAATTAATTAGGGTTTTTTTTATTATGGCAGCATCTAAGAACACCATTCAAGCTCCATTATGCTAAGCTTTGTATGCACATTTATTAAAGATGATGGCCCACAACCGAGACAGCTTACAAACTAGGTCTCAGACAGGGCAGAACAGGTGGATGACACAGATGAGAGGAGGTGGAGTTGAGATGATGAATTAACAATAAAACAGAGTAGCATAAAAGCTGAAGTCTCAGCTCACTACTTGCTTAAAAAATGCCAGACAAATGACAGATTTGTAGCCATCACCGCAGAGGGATGCATGAAGGAGGAATTTTAAAGGAATTATGAATTTAAGAATTTTGATGAGGCATCCTGGGAGAAAGCATGGAGGTGCCTATGGAAGAAGCAGATAAACAGGCAATTGAGGTTGGCTGCCATATTTGGCAGGCATTGACAGCTCACTAAATTGATAGGTCTGTAAGACAGGGTGAGGTTAGATGATGTAAGCTCTTAAAAGCAAAGACAAAGTTCATGTGTTTGGTGGGGTGAAGGAGAGGAGCCAGTGAAGGGATGCCAAGATGTGACTGGAGTGACAAGCTAAGCAGCTTATGTTTTAAGTGCATTTGAGGGAGACGGCATGGCTGGCGTCAAGGCCAGAGAGGAGGAGATTACAGTCATAGTGCAAAGGTGATGAGGGCATAAATGAGATCTGGGGCAGCCTGGACACATTGAAAAGGCCAAATATTTGGAATGTTACATAGGCAGAAGCAGCAAGATTATGGCACAGCCTGTATATCTGGACAGAGACAGAGGGCCAAGTTGAAGAGGATAGGCCTGAGTGACAGGGAGGACGGTGATGTTCACCTTAGTGGTAGGTGAAGGAGAAAATGAGAAGAGCTTGAGGGGAAAGTCCCATGCTACCCACTGCCTTACCTGAGTTGCTGGTTACCTCCCTGTGGCTCCCCTGCTCTCCCCACTTTGCCAGCAATGTGTGTGTTTCTCCCCCTCCCAGCTTCAACGCTCCTCCCCCATGCAATGCTTTATGACCTAAGGGACGTACTGACTAGAGCAGGGGTAGGCAACCTATGGCATGCGTGCCGAAGGTGGCACGCGAGCTGATTTTCAGTGACACTCACACTGCCTGGGTCCTGGCCACCGGTCCGGGGGGCTCTGAATTTTAATTTAATTTAAAATGAAGCTTCTTAAACTTTTTAAAAACCTTATTTACTTTACATACAACAAGAGTTTAGTTATATATTATAGACTTATAGAAAGAGACCTTCTAAATACGTTAAAATGTATTACTGGCACGTGAAACCTTAAATCAGAGTGAATGAATGAAGACTCGGCACACCACTTCTGAAAGGTTGCCGACCCCTGGACTAGAGCAATGAGGGAGGTGTTCCGGGCAGGGAAAAGTGAGGTTAGGTTGGGACTAGTTCCTCCCTAGAGTCCTGACTAGGGTGACCAGGTGTCTCACGCAGCCGAACATCTGATGACAGTCGTCACAGAGAGAAATACATTCGCTAAGTCGCCCGGAACACTTACACAGAGGAGCTTGAAAGTCAGGAATGAGACTTGGAATTTGACCTAGTGTTCTACAGAGCAGCCATTGCAGTGAGAAATGCACTAGAGGGATGTGCTTTCAGCAATCGGTGTTGCATTTTGAACTCATTGTTCTAAAGTTCATACCTATGAAAACTGAATTGGATTAATCAAGCTTTGAAGTCACACAGGTGTAGATTACCAAGGCCAACTCATCAGCAGACAGGATGAGTGCAGTCTAGTTTCTCTCAGCTGGGGAAAAAGTATTATGACCATCCTGCACCAGTGAGGGCCCAAGGGCATTTTGATGGTAAGGGGAAGATTCGCTCCCTAGATAGCCCCATTATGGGGAGAAATGTTGTTTGGTGGGACAAGCAGGGAACTGAGAGTCAGGACTCATAGGTTCTATTTCTCATTCTGTTATTCACTAGTTATGTGATTTTGGTCATAATTCTGTAATCCTTTTGGCTCCATAAGATGGCCATAAAACTCACTGATCTCTGAGGGGTGTAGTGGTACAAAATTAGTTAGTTTTTGTGAAGCAGTTTTGAGATCCAGACATGAAAAGCTCTACAGAAGGGCTTAGTATTAGCATTTTCTTTGAGATGTTGTAGGCAAATTACACGTAGCTTTGTCCACAAACAAAGTACTTTTTAGTAACTTTGGGTTTTAGATATCTTTACGGTTCTCTTCACAGTGGAGAGTTCCGTTACTGCATGTATCAGAAAAAAATATCAGCGCATGCACATCTATAGCTATATATTCCTGGGCACATGTTGTGCGACTGCTCTAGTTTACACTCAGTAAAGTGTAGGTAAGTATAACCCAAAAGGCCGGGTCAAGAAAATCCCGACTAGAAAAGCAGGAAGCCCTAGCTCCTGGATTCATGTGAATATGTAAGAATCTCAGCTTTCATTTATAAAATCAAAAGTTTCTAGTCCTTATGGTTGTGGAGAAAAGCACACCGTCTGAAAGGTAAAAAAACAAAAAACAAAACCCAAAATTAATTATTTTAAAGAATAGCATTATTTTTAAACCAGTCTCATGATTTTTGTGGCTTGACTCATGATTTTTGAATGCCTGGTGTTGACAGTCCTGAAGCATTAATAGTGTTTTGGGTCCTACAGAAATCTTTTCTCCCATAACATATGTGATATTGTGATATCATTGCAATCAATCAACCTACTGGAATTCACAACTGTATTGACATTTATATTTCTTGTTACTTTACATGAAGGAACAATGCAAATGAATGAACTTTTCCCATATTCAGTGATATTAGTCCATGCTGGGGAAAGAGTGAGGCTCTGATCCTGCAAAGACTTAAGAACCTACTTTACTTTAAAGCTCCTGAGTAGTCAGTTACTTAAATACAACCTTAATGGGTCTAGTCATGTACTTATGATTAAGCATCACGTTTAAGCATTTGCAGAATTGAGGCCTAAGATACACTGTAATGCGGGGAGGTGAATTTTGCAGCCAGGAAACCTGAATTTAGAGTGGTTTTATCTGGGCAAAATCAACATTGCAAATGAGCTTATTTTCATTTTTTTCCTGGTAAAATAAAGATTATTACTGATTATTATTATAATGAATCATAAAATGTGTGGCTGAGTAACTCAGTGAACAAAACATTCTAGTTTAGAAATATAAGCTAAAGTGAGGTTTAATTTTCTTGTGCACAGTCGCAATTACAAACCGGGCATCAAATTCAATATATATCTTGGCCAGAATTTCTCAGTCTAGGTTTCCCCATGCTACTGCATTGGTTGATGCTAATAAATCCTGACCCACAAAAGCAAGGCCTTTGAGTTGATCTATTTAGCTTTTATTTAATTTATATTTCTCTGTATTGATTCTATTCACCATGCAGAATGTTACTGTATGTTAGGGTGAGAAGGCAGGGTTAGCCTGGATAATTGTGGTGGTCCTTTCAGGCCTTGGAATCTGTTCATCTCCTGTTCATCTCCTTATTTCAAGAAACACAGGGAGAACAGGATTGCCTGCATTGCCCTCAACATGCTCATAACTCCTGCAACGCTGCCTTAAGACAATGCCTATAATAAAATGTCATGCTTTAAGGCTTCAGCTGATCACCTGCAGGAGTCAGGAAGGAATTGTGTTCCCCATTGCACAATTGGACAGCTGTATTCTGGGATTTCCCCCTCCCCCGTACTTTTCTCCAAAGTATCAGAGATTGGCCACAGCTGGAGATGGGACATAGGGCAGGTTGGACCAATTCTCTGAGGCCATATAGAGAATCCTCTTTCTTACATGCCTGTCCGGTGGTTCTTGCTCACATGCTCAGGGTCAAGCTGATTGTCACATTTGGGGTCAGGAAGGAATTTTGCCCCAGTCAGATTGGCAGGGCCCTGGGAGGTTTTTTTGCCTTCCTCTGCAGCATGGGGTGTGGATCACCTGTTAGGACCCTCCCGGTGCATCTCACCTAATCAATGGCCTGTCATTTCAGGAGCTCAGCCTAGATGATCTAATGATGCCTTCTGTCCCTATTTTATGGGTATGTCAATGTGTCAAAAATAACCACAGAGGCAGTGAGTCTCAGAGCCTGGGTCTACAGACTTAGGCTCATGCTACGGCACTAGAAACAGCTGTGTAGATGTTCTGGCTCAGGCTGGAGCTCAGGCTCTGAAACCCACTTACTTCCCTGGGCTTCATAGCCCAAGCCTGAATGTCTACACATCTGTTTTTAGCACCTGTAGACCTGGGCTGTGAGACTTGCTGCCGTGTTTGTTTTTTTGCCATGTAGACACACTCTATGAAAGTGTATTTAACTGCTGCATCTCACAAGGCCATTTCTCTGGTTCATAATAACTCAGAAAGAAAGAAAGATTAAAAAAAAGTAAAAATTCAATTAGCATGTGGGTTTGACCCATAGATTCTGCCACTCTTGCTTGTGTTGAGTAGTACCTCACCCCACAAGGAGACCCACTAAAATCTACTCTTTGAGTAAAGCATCGCTCAACATAAGTAAGCATGGCAGAAAACTAGCCACAAGGAAGGATAGTCCAGTGGTTAGGGCGCTTGCCTAGGATTTGAGAGACATGGGTTTAATTCCCTGTGTTGCCACAAACTTCCTGGGTGAGGCTGGCCATATCATTTTAGGCCAGACTTTCAACGGTTAATAAGGCACTTAGTGGGATTTTTCACAACTACATAGGTACCTAAGCCCCATGGAATTCAGTGGGAGTGAGGTGCTTTCACAAATTCCACTAGGTACTTATCTGCACCATTAGGCATTTAAATACCTCTAAAATGTGCCTCAGTTACCATCTATAAAATGGGATTGGCAGGTTTCAATTTAAATTGTTAGTCATCGGTAAACAGCGATTTCACTCGACACACAGAAAATGACCAAAAATATTATATATACACATATACACACACACCTCTACCCCGATATAACGCGACCCGATATAACACGAATTCGGATAGAACGCGTTAAAGCAGTGCTCCGGGGGGGTGGGGCTGCGCACTCCGGTGGATCAAAGCAAGTTCAATATAACGCGGTTTCACCTATAATGCGGTAAGATTTTTTGGCTCCCGACAACAGCGTTATATCGGGGTAGAGGTGTATATCCATCAATAATAATCAGCAGGGATCGGGTGTCATCAGCTCCATGGTTATGCAAGGAGCCCACTGGCTCACACCTGGGCAGGAGTGTGGGGCTGATCCCTGGGTAGGAGCCATTTAGCAGCATGGTGGCCTCCTCCTTGCAAGCCCTGGAAGCCCTGGCTGGGGGATTCGGTGCCAGTGGGCCAGGACTGTATGCTTCCCTGCACTTTGCGCCTGGGTGTCTTGGGCCTCACAACTGTACAGACAACCCCCTGCAGCCCCGCTTTCAGCACTGCCCTAGATCCAACCCATCTCCACCTTAATTTCCTGCAACTGTGAAAATTAAAATAGTTAAAAATAAAAAAACCCTAATAAAAATTGCTATTAATTACTGAAATTACAAAACAGTAAAAACTGAATTCTGCCAAGCCTAAAAATGATGATTATAGCACTGCACTTCCCTGCCACAGAGGAGTGCAGTAAGGGTACAAACATTCAAGTTTGTGAGGTATCCTTTCATGGGCAGTTATACGTGGGCAGGCACAAATTTGCACCTTTGTAAATATGCAAAACTGGAGTCTGGGTTGATGGCTTTTTAAAAAAAAAATTAGGTGCTCAGGGCCAGATGATACACAGTGCAGCTATGATGGTACAGTAGCTCCAGAATTTGGCTGCAGTATAGAATGGGCTGACAACAGCCTCCATTCGTAACTGAGGATCTTTTACTAGGTTACTGTCCTCCTAAAGGTCAAGTCTCTGGGCCTACGTCCTCCATTGGCATATGGTTAAGAAATGGTTCACAAGGAGTGTGGTATCACCAAGCATGGGGAGAATCAACACAAAAACAAGCCAACCGTGTCACCCCTTAGAAAAATGAGAAACTGATGGGTACATTTTGAGCAGGGGCGGCTCTATATGTTTTGCTGCCCCAAGCACGGCAATCAGGTGGCTTTTGGTGGCGTTTCTGCGGGAGGTCCGCCGGTCCCGCGGCTTCGGCGTACCCACCGCCGAATCCGCAGGACCAGTGGACCTCCCGCAGGCATGCCGCCGAAGGCAGCCTGACTGCCGCCCTCACAGAGACCAGCAGGCTGTCCCCCACGGCTTGCCGCCCCAGGCACGCGCTTGCTGCTCTGGTGCCTGGAGCCGCCCCTGATTTTGAGCATGACCGTAACTGGAATAACTTGCTTTCTTCAATATCTGCTGCAGTTTAGTTACTATGTACCAATTGGGCTACACTTGCTGCTTTTCCTGTCTATCAGCTAAATCAGATATCAAAATGTAAAAATTTAGCACTGAGGAACATCATGTACACCCCACACATCCCTGATTTGAGAGCCATAAACCACTGTATAAATTCAAGGAGACACGAATGCATTATTTTAATTTGAGAGAGCTAATCTTGGTCCAGTGTTATTCATGTGTCCATTCTCCTTTGATCAACAAACTGGCAAAGGCTTGGGTATGTTGCAGATAAGGGAGATGCTGTCTCCATAAGTCAGACAATCTATGAATGTGAATTAAAATATGGTAGTACATTAGGGGAAATTAAAAAAAAAAAAAAAAAAAAAGGAGCTGGGCTAAAAGAGTCACCAACCTGGAAAAGAAAGGGGAATTCCTATAATTCTCAAGTGGAAGGAGAAGACAGGAGAAGAGGGAAAGGGGCGTTGCTCCTTGTGGAAAGCATTTATTAAAATCTCTGGAATCAACTTCTCACAACAAGAAGCTGTTGACCAAGACAACAGCTAATATGGCTTAAACCCATAAACAGTGCCTAGCGTATCTCCCTTTGCTCTCTTTAGGAGGTTTCTAAAAAAATGTTCTGTTTTCATCTAGACTCTGCTGGACTGATTCTCCACTGCCTTGCACTGTGTGTGGTCATTTACATCCATGCAAAGTGGGTGTGAAATGCTATAAAAATCAAAAAGGTTGCACTTACACCCAGTTTGCCCGGGTGCAAATAACTACATGAGGCGTACAGCACTGGAGAATCAGATCCTTTATAAGGAGAATCTAGGGCAGTCGAATTACAGCATTTTTCTTGTTTGGTATAGCAAGAGATTATAACAATTAACAATACAACAGACTCTTTGTAACACTCTCTCCTTATAAAGGGATATTTATTTAAATATAATGCCAACTTGTTACAGGAACATGGTAATAAACTCTACTAGAGAGAACACCATGACTCAGAACTTTAAGAGATCTGTACATCATTGAAATAGCAAACAGGCAGAAAGAGGAGCAAATTATTGCAGGAGTGAAAATCATATTTTCTAAGCTAAATGAAGGAGAGTACGCTGCAGGTATTGTATATTGGCAATTTTACAATTTTGGGGAGAATTTGTGACAAAGGAGTACACAGGTGAAATAATTTTGTTTCTTTTTTTAAGAGATTCTGAAATCAAACAAAACAGATAGGAAGATATTGCACTGATTTCATGAAGTATATCATGATGCAATTCCACTATAGGCCAGATCAGGGATAGTGTCTTTGCTTAAACCCTGGAAACAGAAATTATACTTCTCTGGATTTTGGATCCAAATCTCAGTTTGGATCCAGATGTGACATTCTGTAGCTGGACACCACTAAAGTTGAGGGATGTTCAAATCTGTCGTTCCTGTTCAGAATGATTATCCAACTCCCAACCATTATATACAATGTGTATGACTGTGAAACTGCTTTTGAAGGAAGTTACATTTCTGTGTATTTTACCTCGAGCCCTTGATGAGCTGAGGATTATCTATTTCTCTCAATATTTGTTCACAGCAGATGCCAGGTAAGATAACTCTGAGATGACTTCTATTAAAAAGAATGCCTCCTGGGAGAGACTGAGCACTCTCACCTGGTACTGAAGTCAAGGGAATCAAGGGAACATAGCCCCTCCCAGGAGGAGACAATTAAGGAGTGACTTGATTGAGGTGATTCTGCAAGGCACTGAGGGCTAGATTCACAAAAGGGCATAAGTGTCAAGTGCCTAAATACCAGAATAAGGCCCCACTGGGATTCCCAAACTGCTATTCAGCTGCCCCCAAACCTTATAGGCACCTAAACTCGCTCAGCCCCTACATTTTCATAGTAAAAGTTCCCTAGGCACCTATGTTTTTGCTTCTGAACATGGGCGGCAGGTAATGGAGGCTGGGGGAGGCTAAACCTCCTCAAACCTCCACCAATGCTCCCCGCCACAGCCCCAGGGCTAGACTGTGGCTAGGCTCAGAGCTCCTCTGGGTGGCCTGGGCTCAGGGCTCAGCCCCAGCCGGCTGGCCGGGGATCGGGGCTCCTCCGGACTTCTCCGAGCGCCGGCAGGCCAGCTGGGATTTGGGGCTGCTCCGGTGCTCTGGATGGCTTGGGCTCAGGGCTTGGCCCTGGCTGTCTGGAGTTCGGGGTTGCTCCGGGCACTGGTGGGCTGGTCCGCGATCGGGGCTGCTCCGGGTTCCGGATGGGGTTCAGGGCTGCACTGGCGACTGGCTGGCGAGAGTGGAGGAGCAGAAGGGTCAGAGTGGGGGTGGGCCCTCGGGCAGAGTGGGGCGGGGCAGGGGCCAGCCTCCCCGAATGGGGGGGTGCACATGCCGACCATGCTTCTGAGCATGCATACTGCAGCGCCATACCTGGCATACAGACACCTAAGCCTCAGAGCAATGCATGAACCGGGGGAGATAGGTGTCCCTCTGCCTAACTTGCCTGTGGGGACTAATTTGGCAAGTGTACTTAGACCTCCCCTACTGGATGGGGCTGCCCTAGACGAGCTTACACAAAATGGCTGTGAGAGAGGGAAAAGGACCTCCTGCACAACTTTTAGGCCAGTAATTAGGGTACTTCCTTGGCAAGTGGGAGACCCCAGTTCAAGTCCCCGAGGGCACAAAGGGATTTGAAGAGAGATCTGCATAGGGATCCGCCACCTCTCAGGTGAGTGCTCTTGTTGTGTATTTGGTTGTCGTGGAATCTAACCACTACACTGTGGGATTTGGGGCTCCCGCAGTCTCTCTTATTGAAGCTGTTCCACTGTAAATAAATCATTTTTAAAAATTCATTGGGCAAAGGGGCTGGATCCTGGATCTCCCAGGTCCTCTGAGTGCTCTAACCTTCAGGTTACAGAATCATTCTCATGCTGTGTGTGCTCTTGCATTCTCTCTCACCCAATGATTCTTTCATTATTTATTCACAGTGTAACTGCTTCCATAGGAGAGACTGAGTGAGGCCAGCACCAGAAAACCCCATAACCTATCTTTCGTCAATTCATGCATCACTCTGGAGCTTAGGCATCCAGACACCTGGCATGGGGCTGCAGTGTGCAGGCCCAGAGAGAGATACATAGGTGCCTAAAGAACATTTACTGCAAAAATGTAGGCACCAAGCAAGTTTATGTTCCTAAAGCGTTCTGGGGAAGCTGAGCAGCAGTGCTGTGAATCCCAGTGGGGCCTGATTCTGGGATTTAGATACCTAAAGTGGCAATTAGGTGCCCAAGTCCATTTGTGAATCTAGCTAATCCTCTGTTACCTCTGCATTTGGATTGATTCTGAATTGCAAATAAATCCTTTAACTTTTTTTTTAATATATCTAGCCCTGGCCCTACAGTGGTTTGATTTTAGAATAGCATTGCATTACTCAATATGTTCTACTTTTCTTACTCCCTTCCCAAATTTCCAGTACATGTTAGTCCTGCCATTGAATATACAATGGGTTCACTAAATCTTTGCAATATTTTGTACCATGTCATGTGTTACTGAATAAGATATACTGGCAACCTAGACAACTGACTGTCTATAAAAGTTACAATGTGTTGAGATGTCTTGCCCATTTCTCAGATACTTAAGACATGAAGTCCACCACTATGTGATGTGGGTGCAAAGACTGAAAAGTAAATAAAAGAGCCTTTGTTGGTAGTGTAGTGCTAGGAAGTCAGAATAAACTTGCAAGAGGAAGGGAAAGGAGGTCTTCTTGAAGTTTCCAAGAAGCTATTACAACTGATGGAAAGAGAACTATTAAATACCATAAAAATGGTTGATATTTCGCACATTATATCATCTCTGTGACCTACATAAGGCTCTCTGCACCAATGAAGCCAAATTTAAGCCATGTGCAAGGGCTTACGAGTGGCTTCATGGTATATACGGCTTTGTGATGGACCCTCTGCATTGGGGTGAATTTCATTTTCTCTATATAAACATTAGCTCTGATCCTCAAGGATTTGCTTGGTCCACCCATATGGACCCAGCAGCAGGACAGAGGCTGTTGTAACTTTTGCAATTTGTATTGGAGGCATGGCAGGTAGGCTTTTAGAGAAGGGATATGGTAGAAAATGAAAGTGAAAAGGACCTACTGCCCCTTGGAGGAATCCTGGTATGTTTCTGAATATTTTGACCTGTCTAGTTTTAAATGACTCATGCACTGAGTTGGTCACTGCCCCCCACAGTGCAATAGATTTAACGTAAGGTGAATAGGAGAAGATATTTCCTTTGCTTAATTTCACCCATTACCTATACTCCCTTCTTTCTATTTGCACCCTTTGAATACTAGCAGATGTCTGATTTCATCTCCACAATTTATGTCAGGATTTGTCGACATGGGGATATTGACCAATAGCTTTTCTGGTTCCATTATAGCTGCTCTGGAATAGCTCCCTGTTTGGACACTATATTCCAAATAAGTGACTATTCCAGTATAAAATCCTTTTTATTTCAGAATACAGCATTCACATAGGGAAATTATTCCAAAACAGCAAAAAGGGGCAACAAACAGGGGAGTTTATGAGGGAGCGTGAGAGGCAGATACACCTAACAAGCATACTCTAAACTTAGGCCAATCATTGCCTCCCAAAAAACCTGCAGGAATTAAAACAAATGCAGGCAGAAGTCCAGCAGCAAAGTCAGTGGGGGCTATCCAGTTTATTGCACTGAATGCAGCATGTACAATTACCTGCCTTGCGTACAGGTGCCATGTGTATGCATGCAGAGCAAGCAACTCATGGCCTTCATAGACACAATATAGTCTCTTAAGGCCAGAGTGGTTGAACTGGAGGAACTAAGACAGATAGGTTCATAGAGGAGACTTTCAGGGATACAACAGTCTCACCCCCAGGCTGACAGCCTCTGTGCTGTTAGGGAGGATGAAAGTTTCAGGAAAGGAGAACATCAAGCTGCACTGGTGAGAAACAACCCAAGCATTTTGCGGATACAGACTAACACGGCTGCTACTCTGAAACCCAAGCATTGGGATCCTCCTTCCAGATTATGTCATGGTATCATCTTATATTGAGGATACCTCCTCAGATACACTGAGAGATCCCAATCACTAGAAAGAGCAAGATAATAGTAATGGGGGATTTGATTATAAAAATATAGATAGGTGGGTTTGTGATGAGCAGGATAACTGCATGGTAAATTGCCCGGGGGCAGCGAAATCTGTGGATCTCACGAGACATCAAGACAGACCCATGTGCAATGCTGGGGAGGTACCAGTTGTTATGGTACCTGTAGATACCAATGACATAGGGACAGGTAGGATAGAGCTGCTAGAGGCCAAATTTAGGCTGCTAGGTATGAGATTAAAATCCAAGACCTCCCTGGTAGCATTCTCTGAAATGCTTCCAGTTCCTTGAGCAGGACCAAAAAGACAGGCAAAACTGCACGATCTCAATATGTGGATGAGACGATGGTGTAGGGAGGAGGGGTTTAGGTTTATTAGGAACTGGGGAACCTTTTGGGAAAGGAGGAGCCTATACAGGAAGGATGGGCTCCACCTAAACCAAAATGGAACCAGACTGCTGGCATGTAAAATTAAAAAGGTTGCAGAGGATATTTTAAACTAAGGGTTGGGGGAAAGCAGACAGGTGTTGAAGAGCGCACGATTTGGACAGAGACATCCTTTAGGGATGAACTTATTAAAAGGAGAACTTTATATCCTGGTAAAGAGGATAGGAGAGAAGATGGTGAAGTACAGATAGGAGCTAGTGAGGAACAGTCAAACATGAAAGTCCCATTTAAATATAATATGTGCAGGCAAGCAGCCAAATATTGACAAAATGTATAAATGCTTACATACAAATGCTAGAAGTCTAAACACTAACATGGGTGAACTAGAGTGCTAGGCATTAAATGAGGATATTGATATAATAGGCACTGCAGAAACTTGGTGGAATGAGGATAATCAACAGCACATGGTAAAATACCAGAGAACAAAGTATATAAGAATGACAGAATAGGTTGTGTTGGTGGGGGATTGGCACTATATCTGAAAGAAAGCATAGAATTAAAGAAAGTAAAAAACTGCACCACAGAATCACTATGGATAGAAACTCCATGCTTGAACAATTAGAATATAGCAGAAGGAATATACTACTGGCCACCTGACCAGGATGGTGACAGCGACTGTGAAATGCTCAGGGAGATTGGAGAGGCTACAAAAGCAGAAAACGCAGTAACAGGGGATTTCAACTATCCCCATATTGACTGGGAACATGTCATCTCAGGAAGAGAAGCAGAGATAAAGTTTCTAGACACCATAACTGACTGCCTCTTGAAGCAGCTTGTTCTGGAACCCACAAGGAGAGAAGCAATTCTTGATTTCGTCCTAAGTGGAGCAAAGGATCTGGTCCAAGAGGTGAATATTGCTGAACTGTTCGGTACTAGCGACCATAATGTAATTAAATTTAACATCCTTGTAGGGGGAAAAATCTCAAAGAAACCCACCACACTAGCATTTAACTTCAAAAAAGGGAACTAAACAAAAATGAAGAAGCTAGTTAAATGGAAATTAAAAGGAACAGTCACAAGGTTGTAATGCCTGAAAACTGCATTGAAACTATTCAAAAACACTGTAATATAGGGTCAAATTACATGTTTACCACTCAACCCCGCCAAATCAAAAAAAAAAAAGAGAAAACATTGTCAGAGGACCAACAAAATGCCACCATGGCTAAACAGCAAAATAAAGAAGGCTGTTAGAGGCAAAAAGGCATCCTTTAAAAATTGGAAATCAAATCCTACCGAGGAAAATAGAAAGGAACAAACTCTGGCAAGTCAAAAATATAATAAGGCAGGCCAAGAAAGAATTTGGAGAGCAACTAACTAAAGACACAAAAACTAAAGAGAAAAAACAATTAAGTCCATCAGAAGCAGAAAGCCAGCCAAACAATCAGAAGGGCCACTGGATGACTGAGGTGCTAAAGGAGCACTCAAGGAAGACAAGGCTGTTGCAGAGATGCAAAATTAATTCTTCGCATTGGTCTTCACTGCAGAGGATGTGGGAGAGATCCCCACACCCGAAACATACTTTTGAGGTGACAAATTTGAGGAACTGTCCCAGATTGAGGTGTCAACAGAGAAGGTTTTGAAATAAATTGATAAATTAAACAGTAATAAGTTATCTGGACTAGATGATATTCACCTAAGAATTCTGAAGGAACTCGGATTTGAAACTGAAGAACTACTAACTGTGATGTGTAACCTATGGCTTAAATTAGCCTCTGTACCAGATGACTGAAGCATTGCTAATGTAACAGTAATTTTTTAAAAGGCTCCGGAGACGATTCTGGCAATTATCAGATAGTAATCCTAACTTCAGTACCATGCAAATTGTTTGAAGAACAGAATTATCAGACACATAAACAGGAAATGTTGGGTAAGAGTCAACATGACTTTTGTAAAGGGAAATCATGCCTCAGTAATCTATTAGAATTCTTTGACAGTGTCGTCAAGCATGTGGGGAAGGGTAATCCAGTGGATATAGCATTCTCGGAGTTTTAGAAAGCCTTTGACTAGATCTTTTACCAAAGGCTCTTCAGCAAATTTAGCAGTCATGGGATAAGAAGAAAAGTTCTCTCCTGGATCAGTCACTGGTTAAAAGATAGGGGATAGGAATAAATGGTCAGTTTTCATAGTGAAGGGAGGTAAATGGAGGGGCTCCCCAAGGATCTGTACTGGGACCTGTACTGTTCAACATTCATATATGATCTGGAAAAGGGGGTGAGGTGACAGTGAGGTGGCAAAATTTGCAGACGATACAAAATTACTCAAGATAGTTAAATTCAAAGCTTACAAAGGGATCTCACTAAACTGGATGACTGGGCAACAAAATGGCATATGAAATTCAATGTTGATAAGTACAAAGTAATGCACATTAGAAAAAATAATCCCAACTACACATACAAAATTATAGGTCTAAATTAGCTGTTACCACACAAGAAATATCTTGGTGTCATCATGGACAGTTTTCTGAAAATATCCACTCAACATGCAGTGGCAATCAAAAGTGCTTACAATGTTAGGAACCATTAAGAAATGGATAGATAATAAAAACCAGAAAATATAATAATGTCACTGTATAAATCCATGGTATACCCACACCTTGAACATTGCATGCAGTTCTGCTCACCCCATCTCAAAAAAAGATAAATTGGAACTGGAAAACTTATAGAAAAGGACAACAAAAATGATTAGGGGTGTGGAAGATCTTCCCTATGAGGAGAGATTAAAAAACTGGGACTGTTCAATTTACAAAAAGAGATGACTAAGCGGGAGTATGACAGAGGTCTATAAAATCACAACGGGTATGAAGAAAGTGAAGAAGGAAGTGTTATTTACCCCTTCACAAAACACAAGAACTAGAAGTCACCTGATGGCATTAATAGGCAGAAAGTTTAAGACAAACGTAAGAATGTACTTCACAATGCAAAGTCAACCTGTGGACCCCTTGCCAGGGGATATTGCGAAGGCCAAAAGTACAACTTGGTTCAAAAAAGAATTAGATAAGTTCCTGGAGGATAGGTCTATCATGGTCAAGATGGTCAGAGACTCAGTCTGCTCTGGATGTCTCTAATTCTCCAACTGCCAGAAACTGGCACTGAACAACAGGGGATGGAACTCTGGAATTTGCCCTGTTCTGTTCATTTCCTCTGAAACATCTGGCACTGGTTGTTGTCAGAGGACAGGATACTGGGCTGGATGCACCATTGGTCTTATCCAGTGTGGCTGTTCTTATATTCTTATGTAATAGCTAAATTATATTGGAATAGCTATAGTCAAATAGTTGTGCTGAAATAGCTATGATCAATTTGTCCCATGTAGACAAGGCCTTATTTATCTCTCTTCCACTTCTCATGTCCTCTCTGTCAATCATCATTTAGTCCACCTATATATGGATTTAATCACCCAAGTATGAAATGCACATACGTGTCAAACTTAGGTGATTAAACTCATATTTGGGAACCTGAATAAAAATAACCTAATTTTCGAAGGTTCGCAGCATCAGTTACTTCTGCTAAAGTCAATAAGCAAGTATTCAGCACTTAGACTGCTTAGCTTTGGAAAACAATTTTTCACTTGCAGGTAGAAGGTAAATATCACAATTTCATTAATGTTATGAATTTGATATGTGCTGTTCTCAAAGATAAATAAGTTTAAATTCCCTCTGAAATTTATTTGATGGGAACAATCAGTATATCACAGCAGTAGATTTCATTCATAGCATATAAAAGACCACAGTAGAAATGTACTATGCTAAATATGGACCCAGCCTCAGTAATGGCTACTCAACTAAATGAAACAGTATAATAAACACAAGTTTATCTCTATATTTTAACTTGGGAAATGTGTAACTGTATTAAAATCTGAGGTTTGGTTCCTACAGTAAGAGAGAGTGTGAACTGAAGTAATGGGCACATAACATTTAGGATCATTATGCAGGTAACCTACTCATAGAAAATTGTATCATTTGCATTATACTTTTTGTCCAGAAAAACACTACTGATTATAATCCAGATTATTTCACTTTTATTGAAATTGCAATCTATTTGAAAGGTTAAAAATAAAACCTTTCCTTTTCCAACAAGACATATTAAAAAATTGTAAATGTATTCTATAAAAAGTTAAATGAGCACTAAAATAACATTTTCAAACTTATTTATTTATTTGTATATGTGCCTGAAATGCCCACCTGCATGAATAAATACAGGATTTGCTGAGCTCAATAGTTGGGTGTATGCATTTTTTGGTGCACCCATCCACAAACCCCTTTAAGATCTGCAAACCCTGAAATACAATACAGTCTAAGGTTCTGATCCTGCAAAAGTTTACATGAGAGCAACTCTCCCCAGTTGAGCAGTCCCAGATAACTCTGTAGGACTACTTTTTTGTGATAAAGTTATTCACAAGAATAACTCTTTCCAGGACAAGGTTCTATACAGACAGCAGCCTTGTTGTTGTTGTTGTTGTTTTTTAAATATTTGTGGCTCTATTTTTAAATACAATTGTCAATACAGAAAAATAACTGCTAACTTCTATCTCCAAGATATCAACTCTGGATATAAACAAGACATTCAGAATCTGTCCTCAGTTGATTTTTTTGTGCACCGATATTATAGAAGTCCCTAGATCATACCTAGGAAAAATAAAGTGAGTTCAGGGTGGCATAATAATATTTAGCTCTTCCATAGTACCTTCTATCTGAGAATCATCACATCCTTTATACAGAAGTTATATAATTCAAACCTCAAACCATGAGTGGTAGGTACAGTAGTTCAGCTACAGATAAAGTTCCAACCATACACCATTGGAATGCAGCCACTTTTAGGGTGAAACATGGAAGTACATCAAGTCTACACAATTTATAGCAAGAAGTAATTTAGAATGCCATATTCAATTACAATTGCAGGGGGAATTTAGTTGGGCATACTGCAATTATCTGAGTTGGCCAGTAGGATTTTAACAAACCCGTACTTACTAAAAGTTCTCTTTCACTGATTGCATATGGTCGGGACCTAATTTTATGGAAATCTCATCCAAAGATGGCACCTTGCCTCTACACCGAGCTGGGGCATTTGGTTAGTTCTAATTCAGATGGAAGAGCGTCACCTACTCAATCCCCCCAAATCACTTCCTGCAGTACCTAGAGCAGATATTCGTTGGAGGTCTTTCACTCAAGTACACATATATCCTAGCCTGTATGGTCAGAAAGGCAACTTTTATTCTTAATTTCCTTGGCTTGCCAATTTAACTTAGTCTTTTGGTGCTAGATCATCCTAGAATTGTGAAATTAATAAATACCTATATCATACATTACCATTCTAATGCACTCTTGTGCACCCATAAGAGTGACTTTTCTGGCTATATGCAGAACACGTTATGGCTGGTAGCAAAGGTATTACATAAAAATTCCCCATTCCCACTATTCCTCACCTCTTTCTCCATTGCAATAAAAAAGAAAGAGGAAAAAGTAGTTTATATGATGAAGGTAACTTTCTGAAGAGCTTATGTGGAAGAAAGAGTTCTTAGTTTGAAAAAAATGCATATACAATCCTATTATGAAGCTGCAACATATGCCGGCATAGAGCCTCATGTTTATAAAGCGCCGCTTTTAGGTGGTGTACTTGCCACTGTAGTTCTACATAAACTGATGATTTAAAACTGAATTTTCATTGTAATGTCTAAAGAATTTTGGCTGACTGGTAAGAAAATGGCACACAAATGCAACATTATAGCTATTCACACCCTGTTTTATTGTTTGCTTTCTCATGTTAAGACATGAGACATGATTATGTACCCAACAGCTAAACCAGAGAAACATGAAACAACCTAATAAAGAAAAATTAAAATAATAATTTCAATAAAGAATAATGTATATCTTCTCTGAGGTCCTCAGATACATACTGCTCAGATACATTTACTGTATAGGTAAAGAAAATGAAAAATAAGGTCAGACATAAATCTGAGAAGTCTTATTCCAGATGGTTGTAACATAATGAGAAATGGCACATTTGAAACCTATATTATGGTTAAATTGAGGGGGGAGGCTAATAATCTGTTATTTTTTATAGTTTCATCTTTGTCTAAAGAAATGACCAAGGAATGTGCTGTTTGCAGTGTAGTTGCAGCCGAGTTGGCCCCAGGATATTAGAGAGGCAAGGTGGGTGGAGTAATAACTTTTGTCAGATCAATTTCTGTTGGTAAGAGAGACAAGCTTTTGAACTACAACGAGCTCCTCTTCTGCTAGTGTTTGTTTTCAGAAGAACTTTCCCCTATATGCTTTTTACAGCTACAATTTTTAAAATGATAATTTCTCAAAACATGTATTGTTCACGGTAAAAATGCCTGATGACCCATAACATTTCTGGTTTCAGCCCATCACTACAAACCATGCACATGTCTTTTTAGGATGTTTGCTCTGCTCATGACCATGATTTGCAGAGAAGGGCTCAAACCAAAACCCAGCTCCCTGGAATTCTAAAGAAATTCTATTCAGAATCCAGACTCAGACGTTTGTAGCTAGTTTCTATGACGGATTATTGCTAATGGGCTGATCAAAATCCCAAGTCTGAAGGGTAGCAAATTCTGGGAAAACTCAGGTCTAGATCAGAATGTTAGAATCCAGACCCATCTCTAGTAGTAATCATAATAATACCCTTTTGTAAGTTCAATTATTTATATTAAAAAAACCCAGAAAAAGCTCTGATCAAATCAAAACATAGAATTAGGGAAAAAACAAGCTTCCCATAAATCAAATTATTATACACAGAATTTTCCATGGGTTCACAAGGTAAATCTGAAAGGAATGAGGAAAAAGAAAGACACATAAAATAACAGAAAAACAAAACAATAGTTAAAAACAAGAGCCAAGATTAATTCCTTTCTTTCTTTTGAAAAAGAACAGTACTCCAATACAAATATCACCTGGTGCAAGCCAGATGCCACAATAAAAAGACGTACTATGCACTAAAAATTGCTTAGTGTTCAAACAGACATAATAAAAACTGAATAATGATCCTGAAACAGAAATGTAATCCACAGTGGATAATCCTTAGTTTAACTGGATAGAAACTCTAGAAAAGTAGTTAAGAAGACATTTTGTCTATATACAGCTCACAATACCGTAATAAAATTTTGTCTTAGATTTTATTGTTGTTGCTTATGATAGATCTAGATGGAAAATTACCTTTTTTTTTTTTTTTTTTTTTTTTACGCATATTTTCTTCTCTGCTTAGGCAACCTGAAAGACTTCCTAATTCAAAAACTTTGTCCACTGTATAAAAGTCAGTCTAGCTTTTGGGGTTAAAATCATGGATGAAGTAGAACCTCATCTTTAAAACTGAATTATTGGTTTGATATATCATGGGAATAAGGACAAACCTTTCAATATCCAAATTATGATAGATCATATATTTTTTTTACAAGTTTTAATCAAAATGTGTACACTTGGATCCATAATCTCAACACCAGAGGGTAAACCAATGATGCAAAAGTCCCAGCTTTAGTGTTGCCTGGTTTGCTGCTAATAGGTTATACTGAACTATACTCTTGGACTTTAGCTATGTTTGGGCATTAATTCTGTTGTAAATTTAAACCATGCCATGAGTGCTGACAGCATATGGATAAGTGCTCTTTTTTCAGGTATGGATAAATCTAAACAAATGGTTTTATTTTTCTGCTCTGCTTTTCAGTGTGAGTTGCCATTCTCCTGAACTAGCACATCACTAACGTTACCATAACTCATTTATACTGACCCACATCCATTGCCAGCTTCTCAGGATCTCTCATTTTAATGTCTACTGCCTCCTTTTTATGGTAGTTTAAAGATCCAGAATTCTCAGGGTAAATACATTCATGTGTTTTACATAAAAAGCTTGTGTAACACTTCAGATAGACTTTAACGAAATAGCTGTAATTCATAACTCTTCAGAACGTTTCTGAGCTGGGGGAAGGGAGCAGTTACTTAATACAGAATTGCCTGTCTGTGTGTCTCTCTCTCCCTATCTGACTCGCTCTTGTTCTAGGACCTAGGTTGAGGAAAACCCACTAGAAGCCGGCTGGCCTTCCTTTTTTTAAAAAAACCCTACCCTATAATTACACCCTGAACAAGAAAAAGAGGAGAAACATACATGCAGAACTTAACCTACCGATTGGAATGGTGCCTGCAAACCAGCAACAGGAAAAAAGGGAAGGAATAACTCACCATGATAAATTGTTGCCAAGGGAAGACAATTTGATAGCACCTCTCAAGTCAACAGTCTTAGGGAGCCCATATTCTCTTCTCCAGTCTGTTCTCTACTCAGCCCTCCACCCCACATAGGGGAGAAAATAAGGAGGAAAAAGAAGCCAAGAGACTTCAGGGATTGTGAAATAAACAATCAGATCTCTTGTGCCAACTCTTCTTTTAAAAACATTCACTAATAAAGCTCCCAGAGGCCAGCAAGAGGCAGAAACACTAGCACACGGAGCTGTAACAGCACATTTAATACAGTGTTATGAGACACTTCATACCTTTCCCTTCATTGCCAAAACGCCACCCCTTTCCTCACCACAGTTGAGGCCAAACTCTGCTCTCTGTTACACCCATGCACTCCCATTAAGTCAATAGCTAAATGATGACAAAATCTTCCTCGCTGTTATTAACAGCCTTGGCCCTTTTTGAAGTTTTAGCAGCATTTCACTTCTGCCCCTTTCCCATGCCTAATGCAAGGTGGACATCAATCTCCTGAATTGCTAATATGAGCGACCCCCCCTTAGCCCGTTTTGTAAAAAACTATCAGTTAAGTGGAAACTGGACACTGCTGGGGGCGGATAGCTTGGTGGTTTGAGCATTGTCCTGCTAAACCCAGGCTTGTGAGTTCAATCCTTTAGGGGGGCCACTTAGGGATCTGAGCCAAAATCAGTACTTGGTCCTGCTAGTGAAGGCAGGGGGCTGGACTCAATGACCTTTCAGGGTCCCTTCCAGTTCTATGAGATAGGTATATCTCCATATTAAAAATAAAATAAGCCTTTTAATGTCTAGGCTGCTGGTTTGAAACAGCCCAGGACTGTAGGGATTGATAGTCATTGCCATCTGATGATAATTCAGTGATCTATATGAAATAAGCTGGTTGATTTAGTCCACTTCTTTAGTTCAGTTCTTAGTGGGCAGGTGTTGACAGTGCAAAAACACCACCAATATTGGCACAAATTAGTGATCTTAGCAGAGAGGTCACAACCTGAATGAGTCTGGCAACTTAAGACAGTCTCTCCAGAAGAGTGGTGAAGGATAATGTGAAGGAAGATTCCCTCCAATATGAAGAACTTTGGCTACCAGAGCTAAAGGATAAAGCTATTCATTAGCTCTGTTCTTCTGTTTACCTAGAAACTCATTATTCAGCCACCCACTGACATATTTTCTGACTCACTCACTCACTCATGTTTTCACATGAATTTAATAATCCTGAAATGTGAAAAGTCATGCAAGAGTTTTTATTAAGTGGGAATCTACATCTCCACACACACACACTTTCTCCTCATGCAATACGGAGGACTGGTCACCCCTCAAACCTTGAATAGCAGTAGGAAGACCAACAATGAAAAAACAGCATTGTTCCTAACTCTCAGCTGTTTCACATATTTAACCCAAATTTCCGTTTCCCTTATCCTCATGTTTATACATGTATTGTGTTACTATGATTTGTTAATGCCAGATTATAAACATCAAGGAATTTAAATATCTTCTTTATGTATAATGGATTTTCTAGATTATGTCTTGTTAGTCCATCTCGTTTCGAGTCATTTTGTTGTGTTTTGACAAAGTATTTTCCCATTTGTGCCTTTAAGATACAGTATTTAATAATAACACGTAAAACAGATGTCACCAACCACAAAAAAGATGATGATAAACCATTTAGAAATCAACCACACATGCTCTTAGACCAAGATGGTCACTGGCCCTAAATACAGCCATGTTGAGGAGCAAGGCATCATCAGCTGCTCTCCTCCCACCTGCACTGTTCGTTTGGATTGCCACTTTGGCTGTAGGGGAGGCTCTGCAGGGCCGTTACTCTGCTCCTCTGCCCATGAGTGAGTGGGTGAGTGAGAAGCAGGCAGAGTAGAGCTGTGCTGGTAGAATGGGGGAAGTAAGCTGTACCCTGTAAAGGGCTATAATAACTTCCTTTGCTCCAGGAGCAAGGGAGAACAGAGAAGGAACGGGGATTCACAGTTCTTTCCTAGAGCTGGCTGATCCTGAGGTGATGCAGTTATATGCTGCCACCCAATTCAGGGCTAGATGTTAAATCTCCATTTCAAGGTGCAATTGGTATGTTTTGTTAAGAGCTTGATAGATAGGGACACAACTTTTTCTTTTATAAAAACTAAAAGGCAGCTGAGTGATATATGTATATGTACCTTTCCCCCTTCTCACTAATTTAGCTAATTTTATAGCCTGAATTTCTAAGAAGGCAGAGCACCTTGCCAAATGTCCTTTACTGGGCTATTTTTGCATTCATCTCCCTCAAGCAGCACTGCTGTATCGTGTATCAAAACAACCGCTTGGGTGGATCTGATAGCCTGCTAAAAAGTAAAGGTTACCCATAGCTACAGCAATTTGAGCCCTGACTGGAATTTACCAACTGGTTTTCCTGGAGTACCTTTCACTTTTGAGTTTGCTATAAGGCTTTGCTCTCCTTTCCCCATGAAAAACTCCCTATACGCTGCCACCTGAACTCCAATTTTGAACTCCTTTCCCTACACTCACATTGAGTGACCTTCCTTCTGGTGAACAGAGCTGAATATGATTCCTTGACTGATCCTTCCCACTGTGGCTCAGTGTGGGTTTCTGAAGCAAGGCTAGCCCTGCTGTAGTAGGACCTAGTGACCAGAGTTGAGAATTAAACTGAGGTCTCTAGCACTGAGCCTTTGCCGCATGGGCACTGGCCTGTTCAGCTTCCTCCTTTTTATTGTTAATTTCACTAGATATGATTCTGATACATGGGTGGCAGGTTTGTAGAAATTTTGGTGGTGCCCAGAACCCGCTCCCCCCAAACTCTGCCCCCCCCCACCTGCCTAAGGCTCTGGGAGGGGGGGTTGAGTGGGGGGAGGAGGTCTGGGGTGCAGGTCCTGGGCTGGGGATTAGGGTGCAGGAGGGGTGCAGGGTGCAGGCTCTGGGATGGAGTTTGGGTGCTGGGTGCAGGCTGGGGCGGGTGTGCAGGAGGAGGTGAGGGTCGCAGGCTCTGGGATGGAGTTTGGGGGTGGGAGGCGGTGCAAAGGGACGGGGTGCAGGCTTTGGGAGGGAGTTTGAGGGCGGGGGGGTGTGGGAAGGGGGAGGGGGTGCATGCTCTGGGAGGGAGTTTGGGGATAGGAGGGGGTGCAGGGGTGAGGGCTGTGGGTCTGAGGATGAGGGGTTCATGATGCAGGAGGGGGCTCAAGGATGGAGCAGAGGATTAGGGTGCAGGGGGATGAGGGCTCTGGGGGATGAGGGGTTTGAGGCGTTGGAGAGGCTCAGGGCTAGGGCGGAAGGGCAGGGTAAGGGCAGCCTGCCTTCCCATTAGTGGATGGGGGGCACTAGGACCCCGGGACAGCAGACAGCAGTTGCTGCCGGGAGCAGGGCTCCGTGTAGGAATGTGCTACTCCGGCAGCACAAGCAGGCACTGGAGAGGTGTGCGCTGCTGTCTTTCCGGCGGGGGGGGTGCAGGGGGGTGAGGGACCCGCGGGGGCGGGGTGTGTGGTAGGTGGAGGCCGAGACCCGCTCCAGGCAGGGAAGCGGCGGGGCGAGGGGGAGGGAGACCCAGCTCCAAATATTGCTGGAGCAGGGCCCCCGGCCCTGAATATTGCTGGAGCTCGGGCACCACAAAAGAATATAACCCGCCGCCTATGTTCTGATATCATATTCCTATGCTTTCCCTGCCCCCCGCGCCCATTAACCTGTTTTCTCCCTGTTTCATCACTTTTGTTTATTGCCCCTTAGCAAGTTTCCTGACACTCACTTAACTCAAGAGTATCTAGTAACTCATCTGTCACCCTTCCTGACCACTTAGCACCATTTAAAGCGAGTTACAGTGCGCACAGCATTTAATTCTCTTCTTTTTGTCCAAGATCTCAGAGGAGTGACAAAATTACCACCCATTTGTTCTTAGATTTTGTTTTCATCAAAAACTGCCAAAAGATGTTTTTCCTGCAGTGACACTAAGCCAAGCAAGCAATACTCCTGCCTTCTCTTGATGATGTTAGGAAATCTATGGTAGGCTGTTAAGCTCTGAAACTCAGGGCTGGGCCAGGAACATTTAGAAGAATGCCAAAATAGCTGAAAGAACTGACTTGCTCAAGAAATTAAAGCCCTTCTATCTTCCAGAATTCTGATGAAGAAAAGGGAGGGAATGAGAGAGACTCAAGAAAAATGGACAGAAGCCCAGCTTGAAGGTTTAAGCCAGAATGGTTTCTGGCCAAACAGGAAGGTTGGCGAGTAAACAAATGAAGGCTTTATTATAGGCTTTCGTAGGCAGCATTATAAATACTACATGAAAAATGTCAAGCCATTTAGATTTCAAGCACCAAGATAGGATTTACTCTAGAAACAGAATTATGTTGGTTGATATCTCTTCAAACATTTCAGCTGAACGTCTAAACTTCAGGAGAACTTTATCAAATGAGAATACAAGGAGCTGTTGACAACTACAATATTCAAACATTTAATCAAATGGCAGAGAAACCGTATTCATAAATTGTCCTTCCCTTCTCCTTGCCACACACAATTTCTTAACCAACTCATCTTTCAGAAATGTTTGAAAGTAAAACGTAAGCTAGCCCTGCTACAATATTTTATTTTGAAAGAAACAGGTACCTAGAATAGATTGTTGGTGTGAAAGTAAGTTTAAATAAACCATGAGCAGATGACCTTCCCTTAAAGGTCTCTTCAATATTTCAAGAATCCTTTAAAACGCACTCTTATTTCAAAATATAAAGAATATTTTTTCTCTCTTTTAAACACAATTGAAAATTCAACTCCCCACAAAAGAAATATTCAGGATGGAATCTTGGGTCACCTAGCCTGGTCCCCATGTATGCAAAGTCTGAAACACAGAAGAAACAGTTTCTTCTGTGTGCATGTTTGAAGAGGTGAGTGGACCCACCTCAGACATCCCACAGCAAGGGAATATTAGACCCTCTACACACTGCAGAACCCTGCTCCATGGTGGCAATCTGCATGCAAAAGCATGGCGGAGGGGTGGGGGCGGCCTGCAACAAAGTGGAACATGACTACTGAATCAGTGCAGATCAACCTACCTGAAATCTTGTGTAAGGGGGTGTAGTGGGCTGCAGCCACTACTCCAGACCAAACAATGGATACTCCTGAGGGAATTCTGTGCCAAAAATCCAAAATTGTGTACCAAAAATGCAAAATTTTGTAAAATTCTGCATATTTTATTTGTCAAAATAGTGCAATATAATCACACCAATTTCACTTATTTTGGTAATATATTTAAATTACCATACAGAAAAAAAAATCACAATAACTGCTCAGCATTTCCTAAACATATGAAAGTTAAGTTATAAATACTTGGTAACCACTACCCTGCATTCCAGTTATAATCCTGGATTTTCATTTAAATTACATTACCTTTATTTTGGTGTTCTGTAAAGTAGAATGTCGTTTTAAATGGCTCAGAATTTCACACCTGAAAGTCATACAGTTTTGCTAATCATTGTCCTGTATTTTTTTTAAATGGGTAAGTAAAATAGATCCTGAGCTGTAATCTAACCCCATTGTGCCTCTCTGGCACAGGGGAAAAAGCGAGAAAGCACATAGACCTTCCTAGCTGAGGATTCCATTACTGTCATTTACAATAAGGCTCCCTTGCACCACTCTGGCAAGGTAAAGGAGTCTTGGGTTTTAGTCCACAAAAGCTTATGCCCAAATAAATTTGTTAGTCTCTAAGGTGCGACAAGTACTCCTCGTTCTTTTTAATTGACTAAGAATGTGAACAATTAACTGACAATGGGAACATTAGCAGCCTGCCTGCTTAGTTGTTACATTTCTGCTCTGCCTTGGGGACAGAGTCTGCTTCATACAGCCCTACGCCTCCAAGCCCAGGATACTGCAACAGTGAGCGAGATGGACAGAGTGAGTCTCTCTCACTCGTTGGTAACACAGGCATGGGCCCAGCCCCACCTGCTTAATGTCTCTCCACAGAGGTGCATGCACACCAGCCTCCCTCCTCCCCTCCGCGGTGATCTGCTCTCTGCTGCCGACTACTCCCAGCAGATGCGCCCGGGCTGCCCGGGAAGGGGCGTGTGTTCCCCACAGATTTCTTTGCTCCCCCATTTTTTTACGGGGCAGCCAAGAAATCTGCGGAAGGTATGACTTCTGTGCCCCCACAGGAGTAAATGAAATGAAGGCTGTATGGGTTAGAGGATTGTGAACATCTTATTCCTCCTGTAGGAGGAATGTCCTATGTCCCCCATGCAAAGCCCACTTACCCTGCCTTTGATGAGGGGAGGTAATTATCACACCCAAGGAGTAGTGCTGGGGGTCACTCACTATAAAACATCAAGCAAGAAGAGTCTTTGGGCAGAGTGTTAGAAACATTCTGAGATTCAGCCTAGAATTTCTGAATATCTTCATTTTTAACAATGAAACATTAAAGATTGCCTCCTGTCTCCTGAATCTTCCCGCAGCCCAGGACACTCTCATTTCTCTTCGAAGTTATATTTCCTAACAGCTAAAAATAAACAAACAGACACCCTAAGCTATTCTTCCTGCTCATGTCCTCCAGTCACCCAGAAACACACCTGCAAGACAGGAAAGCTTTCCACAGTATCAAAAATAGAAAAAAAAAATGAGCCAAGAAAAACCTCAAAACACAGAATTAAAAAAGTAATAACTTCCTTTTGGCTAAATATAGAAAAACTAGTTTGAAGTTTAAAGAATCTGAATTTTTATACTGTTTTATATAAATGCAATGAACACAGCAAAACGTGAATTATAAAATTCTTGTAGAACTCTTGGTCCCATAAATCACAGTATGAGATCTGTTTACTGCATACTGGGTATAACTGGAATGAAACAATGGTTTCATAGTCTGAAATGACATACAAATAGCATATCTTCTACATTAGTTTTTATTTGTTAGCATTATATCTTAGAAAATTTTGGAGCAAATATGTCTATCTGTAGATAGTTTTATTTAAAGCTACTGGTCCATTACAGGCTATATGCTGTGCAATAAACAGTTTAAACAGTCCATGTAATCATATGAAAGTAGAAGCCATCAGCAAAATGCTGCTTGGCAAGGGGTAGCTTAAACACTGAAGTTGCAACTTTATATTATTTTGCTTTTCCTATATCAGGAATGAAACTATACTCAAACTAAACGTATGATCATACTTAGATAAATGTCAGTCATTATTTAGTATTATTAATCTAAGGATTCTTTAGCATTCAACAAACAATGGGTGTAATCCTCCTTCGCTCATATATAGAGCTAGGTGAAAAACTGATTTTTGGTTTGCTGGCAGTTCTAATAAATAGGTGAAAAAACTGGTTTGACCCAAACCGAATCGGAAAAATTAAAATGTCAGTGAATTGAAAGAGGTGACAAAAGTTTTGTTTCGGGCCAAATTAAGCAACCCAAAATGAACTGTTTAATTTTGTTTCCTGGCACTTTTTAACATAAAAGCAAAGGAAACAAAAGGCTAGATTCCCAAAATGGCTGCAGGAAAAGGAGATGATGGTGTTAGTGCTGCTTCCTGGTTATAGGCTATTCTGAGGCTGGGCTCTCTCAGTCTCTCTTGTTGAAGCTGTGCCATATTGTATAAATACTTGAACAGTCCTGGGACCAGAGAGAGTGGCTAGGGCACTCCACTGCAATGTGGGAGACCCTGTTCCACACCAGCAGAGTGGGAAATTGAACTTGTGTCTCCCACAGCCTAGGAGAGTACCCTCATCACCGGGATAAAGGTTATAAGACCAGTGGCAGCACTACCACTGCCTTCTACTCCAGCCATTTTGTGAATGGCACCTAAGTCCTGGAAAAAAAAATATTGGCCAAAACAATTAGTTGAATTTGTGACTAGTTTCATGTTGACTGAAACTTCATTTTTCAGTGAATAAACCATTTGTCCAAAAAATTTCACTCGGCTCTATTCACTAATCCCATTGGGTTCAAATAGACTTCTTACGTGAGCCTGGATAACTCACAGAGGGTAATTGTTGCAGGATGGGAGTCTCTGATTCTGGCTACAACTGGAAGTGGAAATACTAAAGTACACAGACAAAGCTATTTCTGCCATGACTGGAACCAAGGATTACTGGAAATCAAATAAGACCATTCTCAAAAGATTTCCATCCCAACTTCTAGCTAAACCAAAGGGCAGTTGAACAAGCATCCAAAATGCTTGGCTGCTTACGTTGGACTGTTGACCTTTGGCTGCCACTACTTATAACAGGGAACCAATGCATGCATCCATTTGCAGTGATTTACTATTACTTTGCACCAGGGCCGGCTCCAGGGTTTTTGCCGCCCCAAGCGGAGCAAAAAAAAAAAAAAAAAA
>NW_020664435.1:7464426-7472974 GCF_002925995.2 Terrapene triunguis | reverse complement strand
CTTGGGGCGGCCACTCCGGAGAGGGGCGGCACATCCAGCGATTCAGCAGCAATTCGGCGGACGGTCCCTCACTCCCGCTCGGAGCGAAGGACCTCCCGCCGAATTGCCGCTGAATCGCTGGATGTGCCGCCCCTCTCCGGAGTGGCCGCCCCAAGCACCTGCTTGCCAAGCTGGTGCCTGGAGCCGGCCCTGCTTTGCATTTATATACAGCCCTCTATCCAAGGATCACAGAGTGCTTTACAATATTTAACAAATTTAGCCTCAATATACCTACACACTTTTAAGATTAGTATTATATTACATCTGAGAATATTCATACAATGGGACTACTTGGTTATGTGTTTGCAGGGTTGATCCCCCAGTGACTGGTATTTGTAAAATCAGGTAGAGTTGAGATTAGAACTCAGGTCTCATAATTCCCAGTTTTATACCTTAATCCTGCAACCAGTCTCCCTGACAATGGCACACAAAGTATCGCCCTAATAAATAAGATGAATGGGGAAAAATTCTACAGATAATTTTTTTTTGGTGGGGGCAGAGATGTTTAAAATTATTTGTTTATTTCTACTTGTTTGTAGCACAAATCAATAGGAAAGATGATGCAATGGAATTGGCAAATGAAAAGAGCTTCTGGTTCTGCCTTACATCTAGGTCTTACCATGCTTTGACAGAGGCAGCTACGTGGTCCAGTGGTCTAAGCACAGGGCTAACAGCCAGGAATCCTTGAGTGAGCTTTCATCTCAGCTCTGCCACTGACTACCAATGAGGCCTTGGGCAAATCATATAAGCAAACTGTAGCAGGGAAGTTATCTGTCAACTAAGGTCAATAAAACCTGCCTCAAGTGGCTATTGTGAGGATTCATTAATATTTCTACAGTCCTTGGAAAATAAGAAGCACTATTTGTTGGGGCTAGCTCTGAAAACATCCACTCAATGTGCAGCGTCAGTCAAAAAAAAGCAAATAGAATGTTGGGAATCATTAAGAAAGGGATAGATCAGTGGTTCTCAAACTGTGGGTCGGGACCCCAAAGTGAGTCATGGCCCTGTTTTAATGGGGTTGCCAGTGCTGGTGTTAGACTTGCTGGGGCCCAGGGCTGAAGCCAAAGTCTGAGCCCCACTGCCCAGCGCTGAAGCCGAAGCCCAAAGGCTTTATCCCCGGGTGGCAGGGCTCAGGTTACAGCCCCTCTGCCCAGGACTTAAGCTTCACCCCCACCCCCCACCCAGGAGGGCTGGGCTTGGGTTTTGGCCCTCCTGCCTAGGGCAGTGGGTCTCAGGCTTTGGTCCCCCTTCCTGGGGTCGTGTAGTAATTTTTGTTGTCAGAAGGGGGTTGCGGTGCAAGGGTGTTTGAGAAACGCTGGGATAGATAATAAGACAGAAAATTTCATATTGCCTGTATATAAATCCATGGTACGCCCACATCTTGAATACTGCGTGCAGATGTGATCGCCCCATCTCAAAAAAGATGTATTGGAATTGGAAAAGTTTCAGAAAAGGGCAACAAAAGTGATTAGGGGTATGGAACAGCTTCCATATGAGGAGATATTAATAATACTGAGATTTTTCAGCTCAGAAAAAAGACGACTAAGGGGGGATATGCTAGAGGTCTATAAAATCATGACTGGTGTGGAGAAAGTAAATAAGGAAGTGTTATTTACCCCTTCTCATAACACAAGAACTAGGGGTCACCAAATTAAATTAATAGGCAGCAGGTTTAAAACAAACAAAAGGAAGTATTTTTTCACACAATGCACAGTCCGTGGAACTCTTTGCCAGAGGATGTTGTGAAGGCCAAGACTATACCAGGGTTAAAAAAGAACTAGATACGTTCATGGAGGATAGGTCCATCAGTGGCTATTAGCCATGATGGGCAGGGATGGTGTCCCTAGCCTCTGTTTGCCAGAAGCTGGGAATGGGCGACAGGGGATGGATCACTTGATGATTATCTGTTCTGTTCATTCCCTCTTGGGCACCTGGCATTGGCCACTGTCAGAAGACAGGATATTGGGCAGACCTTTGGTCTGACCCAGTATGGCCATTCTTATGTTCTTATGATTGTTAATAATTAGCCTATTTAACAATTGTCTGGGATGACATGTACAAGAAAAGTCATTGTGTTACAGCAATTTGATCCTTTCCTTGATGCTAAGTTTAAATGCTGGCTACACGACATTTTTCAATGTTAGTGTTGTTTGCATGCCACATGATTTTGCTATACACTAGAAAGCATCATTTAACATCAGACAAAAAACAATATAGAATGACATCTATCTATCTCATAGAACTGGAAGGGACCTTGAAAGGTCATCGAGTCCAGCCCCCTGCCTTCACTAGCAGGACCAAGTACTGATTTTTGCCCCAGATCCCTAAGTGGCCCCCTCAAGGATTGAACTCACAACCCTGGGTTTAGCAGGCCAATGCTCAAACCACTGTGACACTGCACCCCATATTCTTCATAGAGATAGTATTATATGATATGATTATGGCATAATTCTGATATATTTTGTGCAATATAGGTCATGTGAGATATCATTGGAAAGGTTAGGATTTACTGAATATGATTATTCTGTTTGTATGCATGTATCATTTTTGTATCTGAATTTAGGTATATTGACTATATATCAGTATTAAAATTGTGCTTGCACCTGGGGAATACCCACTAGGCAAAAGGCTATCAGTCTAGATGACTGGCCGGGAAAGGCCCATTTAGGTTAATGAGCCATTAGGAAAACAATAGGCCTTAAAAGAAGCTTTTCTTCCTTTACCTGGGGAGTCTTCCTGAGGACACTACAAACAGCCTCTGACTCATGGCTGCTGTAACACTACAGAGACATGTGACCAGGTCACCTGGTGCTGGACTCCATCTTGGGATACCAGTAGGGTGACCAGATGTCCTTATTTTATAGGGACAGGCCCAATTTTTGAGTCTTTTTCTTATAGAGGCTCCTATTAACCCCCCGCCCCCATCCCGATTTTTCACATTTGCTGTCTGGTCACCCTAGATACCAGTGTTTTTCCACTGACTGGCGTGGGAACCAAGCTTTGAAACAAAGGGTTCCCGCCCTATGCAAAAGCTATATAAGGCAGGGTAGTGACATCATCAGAGTTCTTCTCTGACTCCCCAACCAAAGAGACTCTTGGAAACACCTAAGAAACAGAGAGACTGAACTGGGGGAAGTGCTGGACCCAGGCTAAAGGGATTTTTAGCCTGTGAATGGAACACCTGGGGATTTTAAGCTGTAAATTAGTACAGCTTGCCCCTTAAGAATCTGCAACCTGATGGTATCATCACTTAGGGTGAGGATCTGTTATTCATATCCAATCCCTTTAGTATATTAATCTTAGTTTGCGTGTTTTGTTTATTTGCTAGGTAATATGCTTTGATCTGTTTGCTATCCCTTATAATCACTTAAAATCTATCTTTTGTAGTTAGTAAGCTTGTTTTTGCTTTGTCAAAAGCCAGTGTGTGTTGAAATCATAACTCGGGGCAGAAAGTTGTTTTATATTTACTCTCCTCATTGAGGGAGGGGGTGAATTTCATGCGCTTACGCTGTACAGTTCCCTATGCAGTGCAAAACAGTATAATTTTGTGTTTACACTTCAGAGGGCGGTGTGTGCCTGAGTAGCTGGGAAGCTCCTTAGCTGAAGCCTCCCCATGCAAAGCTGACTACAGCATCTGTATGTAACTGCAGCTGGGTGTGTCCCTATCTATATGTGTGCTGGTATAAGTGCAGACTGGAGCCTGGGAGAGGGCTTGGCAGGCTGTACATTGTAAAAGGAGCCCAGGCTGATGGGTCAGGAGGTTCAGTCGTTCTCTAGTTCCAGGCAGCATCCTGTGGAGGGACCTCATCACATCATCTATTGCTGCATTGTCTGCAAAGTGTCTGTTAGTGCATCAGTGAAATAGGGTTTCTCTCCCTGAACTCCTGCTGACAGATCTAGGAATTTTTAGGATTCATTCTTTTTGAGAGAGCATAGTACTTGCCTGAACTAAGCATACTTCTGCCCTATATTGAAGATACTTTACTGCTATGAGGCCCGATACTGCAACCCTTACTGCCCAAGTAGTCACACAGAAGTCAAAGTGACTCTCGCATGAATAATAACTACTCCCATGAGCAAAAGTTGTAGGATTCGTTTCTTAAATAGGAAAAGGACTCTTATGCTCTTGTTAAGTGATACTGTTTATGGTTATGCACCTTTACTTGTGTGTTTAAACATAGGGCACGCCCTATTTTTTTTTTTTACTGAATGCTATAGGAAGATTTTTATCATCTTAAATGGATTAAATTTACAACACATTTAGTACAAAATTAAAAGCACATGTTAAATTAAAGTGCATCATCTCCACTGGGCCATTTTCTGGGAGCAAGGCATTTGCCTATCAGTCTAAGAAATTGCCTAATCCCCAGACAGAAAGACTTGTAGTGAGGCAGTAAAGTAATACAGCAATGAACAAAGCCAGGCCATGGTTTCTGACGTGCAATTCTTGGTGTGTTGTGTGTATTATTACATGCTTAAAAAACCTGCCACAAAATAATTCAACATTTCATGCCCTGCACTGAATGTTACACACAAAACCAAGTGAGTAAATTCTGCCCTGGGACAAGCCTGGAGGGGGGGAAAGTAAGGCAGTGGAAAAGGTCTCCTGTTTACACAAGCAGGACAAAACCCCTCCATAGCACTCAAGTAATCCCAAAGAGAGATAGCTGGCTAATACGCTAACTTGCATATCATCAGCTGAGGGGTGTGTAATCACTCCCGTCTACTTCCTCCCCAAGCAAGGTTGTGTATATTCTGCTATCAGTAACAGCACCAGCTGGCAGTAGTAGGGAAGCATGTTGTTCTGCTCAGAAAAACAGTAAAGTTGCTCTCCACAGCATATTCCTCCCAGTGTGCTGGCAGGATTTCTGTAGAAGATAAGATTCCAGGTAGCATCTCTACACCTTAATGCACTGACCAAGGCAGAATTTCAGGGTAGTTTACCGCAAATCCTCACCAGCCCCAATGCCTGGCCACATATTATGGAATGAAAAGGTTGCAGTGCTCTTGGAACACTGCAAATCTTTGATCTGAGAAAGACAAACCAGAAACACCTATTCCCCACTGACTTGCAACCCAGTCCCCTCCCCGTCATCTACCTCTTTCTCTATCCTACCCCTCTTGAGAGGCACAGTTCATCTCGCTGCTGGCAGCACCACCTCCTCTCCCTGGTATCTCTCCGTATTGCCACCTCCCCTCTCTGGCAGCCAGCCTGGGGAGTAGTCAGAAGTTGTCCTAGCCTAAACAGTACTCATTTTGTAAAGTGCTCAGATATTATGGTGATGAGCACCACAGATATGCTTATAAATACAGAGACCCTGACTACTGTCCAGAAAATTTTTCTCCCCATAACTTAATAATAGAATGATGCTTATTCACAATAGGGTGAGATTCAGCCCATGCATGGAGGCTGCATAGACCTTACACACCACTTAAGCCTCACTTGAACTATTAATATGGGGCTTGTGTGGGCTCTTTACACTGCGGTGAATTTCACCCAGTAGTGAATAATATAGTTAATTGAAGCAAAAATGAACATCTGCAAAACTAACTCATTATCATCCTTCAAATCCCTCTTTAAAAACTTTCCTTTGCCATAAAGCTTACAAAAAACACCTTGACAATGGCAAGGCTGCCGATGCGCTAGGACCACAACCTATCATGCTGGTCAAGACTGTCTCATTGTTCCCTTGTACTTGTCTGTCTGTATCCATCTATTGTTTCTTGCCTTATACTTAGATTGTAAGCTCTCTGCAGCAGGGACTGTTTTTTAGTCTGTTTGTACAGAACCTAGCACAGTGAGGTCCTTGCCCATGACTTTGGCTCCTAGGCGCTGTAATACTATCATCATCAACACTGGAGTTACAATGATTTAAAACAGGTGTTCCAGAGTGCAGAATCAGATCCCCCGTCTCTAATGGACTTGAGATGCTGTAGGATGTTCACAAGGCTATTTTACATTAATTTATATTACATGTTTCTCCTGAGTAAGATTTCTAATCAATACAGTTTATTTTACAATTGTTACATGGATGATCCCATATTTATTTCTCCTTTCCTGCTCCTTATATGGAGGTACAGAAAATATGATCAAGTGTCCATTGGGAGTGAACAACTGGATAGCCAAATATTTCCCAAAACTCAATTATGACAAAACTAAATTATGAGCATGAAGATAGCAACAGGGTGGAAGCAAGCTCCCCCACCAACTGTGATAACATAAAAGAGTAGTAGGAGACTAGTTTGAAGGCCAGCATACTGGAAGGAATATAAGGCCTAGCAGGCTGCAATGGGCTAGCAGTAAAGATGTCCCTAGGGTGGGCCGTGTACTAGTAGTCCTCTGGCCCCAGCAAGTCAGCAAACATTTGCACAAAAGACACAACAATTGTTAAAAGGAAAGATGTTGCAACTTGCATGGAACTTGATGGAAAGAGCACAGGCTGCAGGAGGGAAGAGTTTGGAGAGCCCCCAAGAAGATAGTCTGTTTGCACATGGCTGGAATTGCAGCACCCTTGTAAAATGTTTTCTTAGTAAAGATTTAAATTAGTTTTAGAAACATGGAGTCCTCTCCTGTTATTATGCAGCACATGGCAAATGAAATAGGATTGAACATTCATGGATCTTCTTAAACATACATATGTATATTTAGGAGAGATAAAATAGGAACATTCTCTGCTGGGGTTCTCTTTTTTAATAATTATTATATGATTACACAAAATATTCACAATAATACAAAATGCTACATACTTGCATTTGTCTTAAGTCTGAATTACCGTACTTAAATACTGTGTGATTAAGATCTCAGCCTGCTAAATTAACACAGGGTTTTTCATATTTTTTTAAACAACAATAAAAATATCAAAATCAATACACCAATGTTTGTAAAAGCACTCTAGGAGCCCCAGATAAAAAAATGCTCTATAGAGCAGATGTAAAGTAAAGTATTGTTATGAAAGAAAGGTGGCAAAGATATGCAAACAGATGTGCAGGAAAAGGTTCTGTATGAGATGAAATAGTAGCCTTAGTAAGATACACAAAAGTTACGTGTGTATAGGGTGACCAGATGTCCCGATTTTATAGGGACAGTCCCGATTTTGGGGTCTTCTTCTTATATAGGCTCCTATTACTCCCCCACTCCCTGTCCCGATTTTTCATACTTGCTGTCTGGTCACCCTATGTGTGTAATGGACTGGCTTTTTCCTTAGAAGTTTCCTAGCTAATACTGACCTGGCCCAATATGGCTTATCTTGTGATATTTGATGAAGGCACAATCTTCAGTGGTATGGCTGCAGGGTTTTGTATATTCATTCTGTATCTGCTGTATTCACTAAAGTTCCAGGGATTGAGAAAACAGCAGCAGAAATCAAACCCAGGCCTCACATATAACACTGCAGAACACCAGAAAAGCCTTTGGTACATAAAGGATGAAAATGTAGCCTCATTGAAGTCCATGGGAGGTTTACCATTGACTTCATAAGGCCAGCATTTCCCCTGAAATCTTTCAGTCTAATTTAAATGTATATAATATTATTAAGCAAAGCCAATACTACCAGCAACAAACCTAGAAATGGTGATGTCCTTAAGCTGTCACCATCCATGTACTGACCAAAACCAAACATTTTTAACTTTCAAAATTGGGCAAGGGTCCAATGTTATTTTCATTGAAGTCAAGGAGAGTTTTGCTATTAAATTTACTGGGCAAAGGAACAGGCCTAAAAGAGACCTACACATTAAGGCTACTTGTTTTAAAGCAGTCACTTCCTATCCCTGAAGCTGCAAAATACTCTAACTCCCATAATTTATTCATCCCATGATTCATTTATAAATATACAATATAATTATCATACCACTGGCTTTAAAATGTTATAAACTGCTGCTCTTGCTGCCATGAGTATGTGGTCTTTCAAATTTCTGCGGGTATAAATATTCTGGGCATTCGCCCTGGTACCTCTTTCTGAAGATAAGGGGAAAGATGTATTTGTGCACAGTACGAATGCAATTTTTAAGTCTTTGTAACTTCAAACACATTTCTTTGAACGTGGCAAAGGCATTAGACTGCATTTAACACCAAATAAAGTACATGTCAAATTTGACATTGAAAAAAAAATTAATTTCTAAAGTAACCATGATCAAAACAAGGACCCGGTTCTGGTCATTCTTACATTGATTTTACATCAGTATAATTCCATTGGCTTCCCTGAAGTTACTCCAGATTAACACCAGTGTCGGTGAGATAAGAATCAAGCCCAATTGTCTAAAACATTTTTAAACTGGAAAAAATGCTTCCCCTGCCACATTCAGATAAAGCAAAACTGGAAGGCTGTTTTTAATGAGGCTTTGAAATAATTCATTTCTCAGCAAAGAAAAAGCATGAGGAATTTTTGTTGAAAACAAAAGGAGAGGAGGTTTGAAAGATATAAGTAACTGAAATTAGGGATCAAGTATCGGGGTAGCCTTGTTAGCCTGTATCCACAAAAACCATGAGGAGTCCGGTGGCACCTTAAAGACT
>NW_020664435.1:7434799-7464326 GCF_002925995.2 Terrapene triunguis | reverse complement strand
ATGCTAATAATAGTAATGATGTTCCTGATTGTGCCTCCTGGATTGCACACAGGGGGTCATTGCTGCAAACAGATTTCCCCATCTTCCAGGCAGACAGGGAGTGTCAGCTACCACCAGGGCACTGTGCTCCCCACCTCCAGACTCATGGAAGGTTCCCCATGGGTTCAGTTGTCTGTATACAGAAAGGAATAGGACAGCCAAGGGAGAAGTAGTTGTCAGGCCAACGCAGACACATTGTCCCTTCCAGATCAGTGGTTCATAACAAAAAAATAAATAATACCATCAGGGAACCTGGCTGTATTATCTTTTCTATGTAGCACCTCTACTCTGTGGGTCTCAGAGGCCACCACACAAGGAAAAGATCATGGTAATACAATCTCAGTGGAGTCACACTGCCAAGGAAGGGGAGGTGTCAGAGGTCACAGCCAGTGCAGGGACAAGGGGCCTCTGCACAGAAACCCCTGGCCCATGGAGGTAGAGATTCAGCAGGTTTGTGATGAGTCTGGTGGTCTACTCCATGGGGTGCAAACATTCTCCCTGATGGAACACTCAAGAAGAAATTCTACCAGAGGAACCTCAACAGCGGTTCTCAACCTGTTTCATACAAATTGCTCACTCCCGGCTAGCCAGGAGCCTCCTCCTATTTAACTATATGGGAAGAACAAGGTGGTTGTGACTCCTTGATCCCTGTTCTTGACCTGCTACAGGTCGTGATCCCCCAGGATGAGAACTCATGGTCAAGGAAATTTCATCCATTGAGCCCATTTTTTCATAGGTTTTTCACCATGGGAGAGGTAAATCTGGGCCAATAAATAATAAATAAATAAATAAAACTTCCAGTTAGATTCGCTTTTAATATAAAAGTAAATGTTTAACTTGAAGATGGAGCTTCAATCATGCATTGTTGTATAGCAGCATCATTTTTTGAGAGACTGGTGTAGGCATGGGACTGGATCAATGGGGAGGAGGCCCATTGAAAGCGCAGGCAAAAGTCCAAGGAAAAATGTATTCTAATAAAATGGTTAACATGTTATGCAAACACTTACAAAACTATGCAGAGCCAGTTTTATGTCATCATCTTTGATACCAATTATTAATTAGAGACTATTCTATTTTGGCAGAAGGGCTATCAAGAGAAGAATGTGTGCTGCATGAGCTCTAAGAACAGGCTTAGAGTGCTGTTTTGAAGCTTCAAACTACTTTGATGAGCAAAGAGCAATGGGCCAAGAGGTGTATCTTAGACATGCCAAAATGTAAGGGAGGAGTTTTGAAGCAGTTTGGTATTTCCCAATTAGCTTCATCAAATGATACAGGACTGACAGGAAATAACAGGGGAAATGGTTCCAATTAAAAGGTAAATTGGCATCTGGGTGCTCTCCAGGAAGCAATTCTCTCTCCAGATTAAAAATGTACTACTGTTGAGAAAGGACTTTCTGAGGTCAAGGACTAAATGGGAGGAACAGAGGTCTTCTCAGAGAGGCAGACCTCAATGGAGTTGAAAAATGAAGCAGATACTGGATTAACAACACTGAGAAGAAGGGATGGCCTGTTACTACGGTAGGGAATGCCCTTAAGAAATGTATCACTTGTGATACAGGAGAGCCAGGGAGCAGTGGTAGAGGGGAAATATATAAGCCCTAGGCTAATTAAGGTGTGGTTACCTGTAGACTAGGGAGGGTTGCTACAGATTAATTGGAGCACCTGTAGTCAAGTAAGCCCTGTCAGGAACCTAATAAAACCCCCTGCTTCAGGCAGTCAGGGGAGGAGGAGGGAGGAGAGAGGACTGGAGCTTGGAAGTGTGTTGTAAGATTTGAAAGACCAGAGAACCGAAGTAAGGGAGACCCTGCCCCAGCAGGGGAGGGAGACTTCCTCCCCCAGTGTCTAAGGACCAAAGGTTCCCCACCCAAGGGGAAGAGGGTATGAACTCGCAGGGGTTGAGAGGGGCTGGGGCTCAGAGTGAGGTGCAAACCCAGACCCCTCCCCTGCTTCCCTCCTCTACCACTTTCCCGGGCCACTAGTGGGGACCTCGGTGGCCCAAGAGCAGGAGCAAGAGGTGGCATCTTAGCCCCCCTGCCAAGAAAAGCGCAGGACCCACCATACTAACATCAGCCATGTTGTCACTCACTACATAGTCTATATGAATACCCTAGTGTCAGGGCCAGGCCATAGGCAGCCAGTGTGCCCTGGTCAGCTTTTAAGTTGCGATTGGGAGACAAGTCACAGGATCAGGAGCGAGCCAGGTCAGAATGCCAGGAAGTCAGGGTCAGGCATGAAGTTGCAGGCAGATAGAGTCAGAGTTGAGCCAGGTCAGGATATCAGGAAGCCGGAGTCAGGCACCAAGTTTTAAGCAGCAATCAAATAGGAAAGTCAAGGACAAACTGGGGTCACAAACCACAGTCTACCACAAGCACAGTCTGGAGCAGAAATCAACCACAAATGGACTTGAATCCTCAATCTTCTGATCTAAAGTCAGATGTCTTATCCATTAGGCCATGTGAAATAGGCATGCAGTCTGTCTTGTTGCTCAGACAGCTCCTCTTGCTGGTTTCTGGATTTAAATACTGGTGTTGGCCAATCAGTGGGTTGTGAGGTGTGCTGTGAGGCCCTGCTGGGTGATACTCCCTGATGAACCTTGCTTCACAGATAGACTGTAGTGATGCAGCTACTTCAGCAGCCTAGAGCCCCCATAGTCCCAGGTTCTTACACCTACTAACGCAGATTTTTTTTGAGACAAAGATCAAGTAGATTCTGTCAGACTGATGTCTCTAAACAAACTGAAATTTGGGACTAGAAAAAGAACAGCAGCAGTCACTTGTTCAAGTACAAACTGCCAGCACACGATTTTTACAGCTAGCAAGGAAAACCACAAAGCATTTATACCAAGCATCACAGATTTTATTTGATCCAGATTGCATCAGGGTATTGAAGAGAAGAGGAGGAACAGGTGACTACAAAAAGGAACACGAAATCTGACTTATATTCTGTAAGTGAGACTCTGATTTTGAGGATGTTTTTGTGCACCCTTATTTTCCTAATAGAAACAGCTGTTTCTTGCATTGAAGATCCCAAAAGAGAGATGAATTCAGACAGTGCAGAATCAGATGCCTCAGAGATTCAGACTGCACCAACTTCAATTCCTCATTCGGGATTTTTTGTATTTTATGCTTTTCACTGTTTTATAAAGATTTGTCTGGCACAGACCTAAAAATTATATAAAACAAATTAATGAAATTAACTGATAAAAAAAATACCAATACACTAATCATCAGATACAGGCAATAGTAATAAGATATTTAAGAAATCTTGAATATTGCTCTTGGAAAACATCCAAAACCAAGGATTTAATCAACTAAAAAAGTGTGCCTTCCAGCTGCTTGAATGGAAGCAATGTTACCTTTTATAAATGTTACTTGAGGATTATGATAAGGTAGACAGTAGACATGCTTTATTATACTGATCCTATGCAGAGTTTGTATTTCTTCTCTACATTTACTGTTCTCATCATGAATTACTTTGGAAAGCAAGCAAAAATACCAGCATGTGGCTGCAGAGAGTTTATGGGAAGATGATTGAGGACACTCAACTAGAGCCAGCACAATTTTGTGGGAAGGAAGGCTGCTGGAAGCCTACTCCTCCCACGAAGAGCAAGTGTCCCAGACTAGCGCTACAGAGATCCATTAGGAAAAACGTCTCCCAGTTTGAGATGCTATGGCCCTCGCACAAAGAGCAGTTTCTCTGTCAGGTCTGTGCTTTAGACACTTCTGACCCCAGATAGAGACTTCTTCTCTCTCAGGCCACAGAACCTTCACATAAAGCAGTTTCCCCATTTAATACCAAAGCCTCTTCTCCACAGATTCTGTCAGTCTAACCAGTGTGCCTAAACATTGACTACAAGAGTATTAATAAATGAGACCATCAGAAAATAATCTTGTTTGACCAGTGGCCAATAGGTCATTTGTTTAGAAATATAGTCACAAGACCAGCACCACAAACAAGAAAGGAAAGATATCTGTGTTGAAATAGAATTTAACAACAAGAGTAATATGTAACTCCCCAGTTCTAAGAAGTATGTTGGAACAATAGTGCTCCAAAGGCAATAAAAAGCATTTAGTTTTTGGACATGGCCACAGGACTACCCTCAGAATATATACCTCAGGGAAGTGAGGAGTTATCCAGTATTAGGTATTTAAAGGAATGAGGAGTTGAAGGCTTTCTGCTAAGCTATTGTTTTCTGTCTTCTTCATTCTTGTGAAGATTTTCATGTCATAATCATCTTTTTTACATGTCCCAGTGACATTTTCTGTGTTATGTTTTACTGCACAGTTTAAGAGATTGATGAACGGCAAACATCTTATAAATATTTTACTATATCCTGGGTGATTAGTTTTAAGAGGCATTGAGCATCTGGATCTCAATTTGATATGATAAAAAAAACCAAGTTAGGCAATTAGCTGATAAGCAATTAACAGGATTAACAACATATGTAATTAGCTACAGTCAGATCAGAATGGCATGATCTTATACACATAAGCGGATTATTTAGTTAAGTGATAGGCATTAAGTAGAGTGCACAGTATCAGAAGTGTGTATGTTTATCTGCAGTCACGTCTAAAAGAAGGGTTTCTCGAATATCCAATAAACATATTATAGTTATATGCGGGTCTGGTAGCACCACCTATTTTGAAGATTGCTCAAAACTTCCTACTATAAGACCCTATTTTCAGTTGCTTATAAAACTTTGCCAAACTGCAACCATTTTGGCTGAAATTGTCCATGCTGGGTGTCTGCCACAGCCTGAATTTTGGAAAGTTTCAGCCAAACCAGTTCAGTCACTTCCAGGAATGAGGCTAGGAAATGTTGATTTGGTTTGCAATGTTAAAAAAAAAATCTGGTCACCTTGTCTTTGGGAAGCTGTAGTTCCCTCCTGCTTTGGATCAGGACTTGAAATGATGGGGAAGGAGGAATGGGAGGAGGAGGCATGGCCTTTATGTCAGGGAAGTGCTTTGGCATCCCTGTGAAAATCCACCAAATTTGGCCAATTTATAAGCCTTTGCAAAATCTCAGTTTGTGCATATTCACTGAACAGAGTTTAGCAGCTAAAGTTACCAAAAATTTTGTCCTCACTGAGCATGCTCCATCCCCTCACAACTCCTAGCACTGACCAGACTGTGCATACAGCATCCCCACAGAGAGATGGTACATAATCGTAATCTGGGGCTACAGGGGCTCACTAAGACTTCTCCTCTAATTGCTGCTCTGGGCAGGGGTGCACCCAGGCACCAGAACTGAGTGCAGTTCTTCTGTGCTCTCTATGCTCCCTCTCTGCTGACACCCAGGCAGTGTAGAGGAAGAAGTCATATGACAAATGCAGAGAGGACAAAAGCCAGGCCAGGGAAAGGGTTAGATTGGGCAAGCAGACTGGTGACACTGGAACTGGAGGATATGGGGGAGAACCAGAAACTGTGACTGGGAGTTTGGAGGCAGGCTGTGACTGGGGGCTGGGTGGGAATTGGGACTGGCTGGGCAAGGAAACTGGGAGCTTGGTGTTGGAGTGGGATGGAGAGGAAGGTGGGGCTGGTTGGGCAAGGAGGCTGGGACAAGGAACTGGGAAGAAGGTGGGGAAAGAGATCGAGATTGGATGAGGAACCTGTGGAAGGAGCTTTCCTGTATACTGAATGAGGCACCGGTCCTGTGGAAAAAATAGAATCATAGAACTGGAAGGGACCTCGAGAGGTCATCTAGTTCAGTTCCCTGCACTCATGGCAGGACTAAGTATTATCTAGACCATTCCTGACAGGTGTTTGTCTAACCTGCTCTTAAAAAACTCCTATGATGGAGATTCCACAACCTCCCTAGGCAATTTATTCCAGTGCTTAACTACCCTGACAGTTAGGAAGTTTTTTCCTAATGTCCAGCCTAAACCGCCCTTGTGCAAATTTAAGCCCATTGCTTCTTGTCCTATCCTCAGTGGTTAAGAAGACCAATTTTTTTCTCTCCTTCTTATAGCAACCTTGTACGTATTTGAAAACTGTTTTCATGTCCCCTCTCAGTCTTCTGTTCTCCAGACTAAACAGTATAATAATACATATAATAATAGTATATGATCATGTAATTAAAGACTGTATAATAATATATAAATTCAAGGGAGCTGAATTAAGTTGACAATGCCCTGATCTTCAGAGGACTAATCACCATAATTACAATTGGAGGTAGTGGGTCCGGAGCACCTCTCGTTATTAGGACCAAGGTTTTTTTTAAAAGGGTGACCAAAGTTAGGATCCCAAATCCTTATTTATAACCCTATATAATGATTGGGGTTTGGGAGGGGAAGAGATTTTCAAAGGTACTTAAGTACCTAATTTCCATTGTCTTAGGGAGTTAGATGACCAATTGCCATTTCTGCCTTTGGAATTCTTTGCCTTGGACTTTAACTTACGTCACTCACATTTGAAAACACTGGCCGTAGTGTTTTAATATAAAAAAAGGAAACTGGAACTAGCACATTTATATTAACTGACTTCAAAGGATGAGTATGAGTTGAGAGTCAAAAGCCAGATAAAAGTTTTGAGAGAAAAAGTCACCAGCCAGAAGGGAATGGGGAGTCCTAAGGTATCCTCTGCATGCTGAGAAATGGGAGACATGCCCTGACCTAGTGAGAGAATTTCTGTAAGTTTCATTAATTTTCTGAAATTTGACTCTCTACGTGTTGGGTGATAATCAGCACAGTACTTTGAGAGGAAGTGTCAAGATGAAGGTGAAATTTAAATCATTTATACCTTTGCTATATTTACTGGTGAAATGAGTGAACTTCTTTGATATATGCATTATGGTCTTGAATCAAAACTCACTCAAGTCAATGGAAAGACTCCCCTGTTGATTTCACTGGGCTTTGGATCAGGCCCTATGGGTACAAATAAAATCATATGTTTCAGAGTAGCAGCCGTGTTAGTCTGTATCCGCAAAAATAACAGGAGTACTTGTGGCACTTTAGAGACTAACAAATTTATTAGAGCATAAGCTTTGGTTGTAGCCCACGAAAGCTTATGCTCTAATAAATTTGTTAGTCTCTAAGGTGCCACAAGTACTCCTATAAAATCATATGTAACTGACTAAAAGAAATGACTGCCATCTGTAGATATTTTGTATTCTTCAGTCAATTACTGGACACTTTTTCTCCATGACAGTGCAGTTTACCTATTCTTTTTCCAAAAAGTACAAAGAGGAGAATGTGTCTTACACCACTTACTGGTCTTGAAGCGTTTTAGACTATAATAAAGCATATGAAAGGCATGCAGTCCTACATTCCTTCTTTTGTTCCTGATCTCCAAATTATAGTTTTCTGGCTTGTTGAGAGGTCTGGTTGGATATAAACTTCAAATTCCCATTATGACAATTTTTTTTTATCACTGATTATAATCTTATTAATGCCAGCTTTTCTGCAGCGAAGAAAATCACCTCTTATTAGAGAGATGGTTTGCAATTTCATAATAATTGTGGTATTTCTAAGCACTTATTTTAAAAGGACAAAGCAATTCTTATTTTAAAAGGTCAGCAGTAAACCATTGCATAGAACAATGCTCTAAACTCTTCAGAATACAGGCATCTCTCTAGATTAGGTAAGGCAATATGAACATGAACAACTAGAGTTTTATGATCCACTGTCACTTAAATACAGAAAAGCATACTGCAGTATGTAGACCTGTATGCAGTATTTGAAATGGATTGTTTGGAAACAGCATCTCACCCTAATTCATGTCTAAGTGGTTCTCCCAAGTAGACAAGGGTTTGTTGGTGTTCATTTTTCCTTATAACTTTATAAAGCTTCTGTATTTTACATAGTACAGTGGACAAATGCTCCATCTGAAAAAGGACCAGGAAATAAGGAATTAAATATATAATTCCTCTCCGAAGTGGAGGTTGCACCAGGTCAAGAGAATTTACTGCTAGAGAGTCAACTGAAGTCAATGGGAGTCTTTCCACTGACTTCAAATGAGGCCTTGGATGAGGCCTACAGTCAGAATGGTATCATAAAGATGCCTATACCTGGCCTTTCCCACCCTCAGAAAAAAACCCCAAAAACTGTGATTTTGTTGCCTCACCTTTCATGTATACCTCGTCCTTTGATTAGCCAACCAATCCTGACTTCTCTTTCACTACTCCTGCCTTATTGACTGATTCTCTTCTCTCAAACTGTAAGTATAGGAATTTTTAAAAAAGAAGATTCATACTTAACATGCATAAGATGTATGCAGGCAACTCACATTGATTTTCATGGGAGTTGTGCACAGAGATCTGAAGGCCCTAATTGTTTTAAAGGGACATTAAAATAACTTTCACCTTTTACTTTTCATAGCTTTGTTTCAGAAAGATGAACCAGCATAGGGACAAAATCTGGGTACTGGCATAAAAATGAGATCATAAAAGCTACACCACCCAAAAACAAACCAACAAAGTTAGAACCCCTCACAAAATGGAGCCGTCATTTCATTCACATAAACCTAATTCTCAGTATATTACTATTATTATTTCTTAGGCACTGACAAAGTACTTGGTGCTGTACATGACAGAGATATCAATCTAGAAGACAGATGTATAAAGAGAAGACACCCAGGAAGATCCAAAAGAAGGTGATGCCTTTGATAATTTCTTCTCTTCATCTTAATCTTAGCCAGTAGCTGAAGTATTTTGGAGGTGAAAGGGTTCATAAGAGTAATTTCCTTTCTACAACACTAACATATTTCTTGTTACAGAGAAAGTGAAAAAGAATGGCAAAACCTTACAACACAATTATGTTGTGACACCTTGTTTTATTTTTTTAAACTAGCTGCTAGATAACTGCACAAGGACTCACTAGATCCATCCCAAAAGTTACTATCAACAAATTAAAGTGAAAATGTTGTCAGTGCACGTACAGGCGGTGAAAAGAAATGCTGCAGAAAGGCAACACAAAGCACCAAGTGAGTTGGAAATGGTCAGTGAAAGGCAGAGGACATGCAGTGCAGCTGTTTCATGCTCTGGTTATTTTTTGTGAGGTTGCTTTATGTAAAATTAACTAATCTTTCCTTTTCTGAAAATAATTTCTGCTTCAGGGCTGTATTATCTTCCTAATTTTTCATCCAAAAAAGTCACATAAAGCAGCACAATTTACAATATAAAAATCATAACAGCTAAAAAACTGAATCATGTTCACACAGTAGAAATAAAAATTACCAAGTCTTAATATAAAATCAACCTCTGGTGTCCCCCCCCCCTTCCCCCACCCGTTCCATCACCAAAACAAAAAACAAAGAATGAAAGAAACTGATAAAATGCAACTGTTGTGTAAGTAGTGTATTGGCCAAAATTCAGGCTGGGTAATTAATTACATTCTGCCTCTCCAAATTCCCACAGTAGATTGACTTAGAGAAATAACTCTTTTGCTTCCCCTCCTATAAAAGACCTGCTGTGTAGTGTTTCTATGGCAAATGGATACTGTGTTCCACCTTAGAGAAAGCTGGCAGCTTTATTGGAGAGAAGTTAGAGACATTTATAATATTTGGATAGAGAAGACAGCTGAAGATACAAAAGAGCCAGGAGCATAGTACAATAAGTTTGAAGAGTATGTCAACCCAAGTTACCCAATGTTTGCTTGCTACAATTTCTATAAACAGAATATGAAGCGTAAGTGAACCCATAGGACATTCCGCAATTTAGCTATAGTGTCTCTCTGAGGATCGTGACATGAATGGGACAGGAGAGTGCTTGGGACAAATTCAGAAAAAGTCTGGGAAAAGCCGATAAATTAGGAAGCTAAGTTTGATTTAAATAAAATAGTAGACCTTGCTAAAACACATGAAATAGCATCAGCCCCGCTACATTCATATCTAAAGAGGGAGCAGTGCATAGAGTGCCAAAGCCTCAGCATGCTTTCAGGAACCCCTAAAGCAAAACAGCATCTCAAGCCACAAGCTAGTAGGATACAAAGGAATGGATAACTACTGTGTTACTTGTGCTAGCTGTATTAATAAATCATTTGAGAGATGGGAGTTATAATCAATTTGTTATGAAGCCAATGGTTGAACAATGTGGCCTGAAATTAAATAGCACTATTCTGAAATATTTATTTAGTGCAAATGTCAAGTTTATGTAAATAGTAGACTTGATAAACTTTCTTTGGTTCTGTATGCGATATTACTGCAAATCATGCAGATGGCCTTGCTAGTTCTGTTAGCTCTTGAAAAAACTGCTCATATTTAGCCATGGTAGAGTTCTTTTTGGATGTTGAAGATATCAGTAAAACCTCTTTTTTTTCCTTTTCTCCATCTGCTCTGTCTTAGATTCTCTCTCACTGATTTACTACTTATGTGTAGCCGATGCCCACAGGTTATACCCATGCAAGCAAAGAAAACATTATATGGTGACAACATATTTCATTTTTGTATTTTAAAACTTCCTCAAGTTCTAAATCAAAACCAGGGATAGTTCAGATTCGAGTCCCATTTATCTAACTCTCCTCCCGCACCCAATTTTGGGGGATTTGATCAATTATTCCAGTTTTGGCCCATCTTTCGTTATGTTCCAAAATATTTTTCATCTGGCGGGGATAAAATGTTCACAGTTCTATATGAACAAAGCAGTGGGCACCACAAAGATAACAATATTTACCCATCTAACTCACTACTACAGACAAGTTTTAACATATTTCCTTTTGTTGTTGGCATTTATTGCAACACCTCCAAGCATATGAGCACAGGTTTTCCCTGGACCATCTAGCCCTGATTAGCTTTGCAGACCAAGTTCTATATGCCCATCCTCCTAGCACAGACTCAGGAATATAGATCAAGTGGTGTGATTTGCACCATGCAACTTTCCAAGAGAAACTGATCTTGATCTAATTTTCTCCCCAATGGAAATGTATAGGCACCACTGAAATATTGAGTCAGGTAATTTTTGGAAACTCATGGACAGGATTTTTTTTGTGGTTCAGAATTATATTCATACACTATTTTTAAATGACTTTTCCTTTTACCCAACAGACTAAACTGGTACTAAACTCATATTTAAGCATAACATATGCTATGCATAGTAACAAATCCTTGCAGCAGTCAGGATGTTGGATCCCCAGTTTCCTTGTTATTGGGGCAGGAGTAATAAAGTGTTGTTACCCTTGTTGTGTGAACCGAGGGCAGCAGAACGGTACCTGGCATACCCCGATGGAGGGACTCACCCTCAACTGAATGGCACTTTCTAGGGGACATGGGTTCCAAAGCCCAATGAGTTGAGAGAGGGTGGGGATAGGTACTTGTACCCAGTGGTGAGGGCCCTGGCTAAGAGTCTGAGGCTGGGTCTACACTACAGCGGGGGTCCGACCTAAGATACGCAACTTCAGCTACGTGAATACCGTAGCTGAAGTTGCGTATTTTAGGTCGGCTTACCTGGCGGTGAGGACGCGGGAAAGTCGACCGCTGCCGAGCTGCCGCCGACTCCGCTGCCGCCTCTTGCCGAGGTGGATTTCCGGAGTCGACGGCAGAGCGATCAGGGATCGATTTTACAGCGTCTTCACTAGACGCGGTAAGTCGATCCCCGATAGACCGATTGCTACCCGCCGGATCGGCGAGTAGTGAAGACATGCCCTTAGACATCATTTGATCCTTTCTCTCTCCACGGTATAATAAAAGAGCTAATTTAGACTCAAGTGAGAGTCTTGTTACATGCTGCAGAGCTGAAATCACTGATATCTAAGTATTAGACCTACTTTGGGACAGTGTCTCTATTGCAAGAGATTTCCCAGTGTGCACCAGCAGTGAGGCTCCCCCACTAACAGCTGAAATCATTGAGAGCTGTGTTAAGTGGGGGGCCCTGAAGACATCTTGGCGCAGCCAGCAGGGCAGCTGGTGGAGAGGTGCGGCCAGCGGGCCGCCAACCCCCTACACATTCAAGAATTAGCTTGCTGTCTGTGTTGCAGGTATCTGAAGAAAAAGCAATTTGGGATATAATAGGTCTTTTCAAAGGAAATTAAAATTTTATCAGCATATTGATCCTGAAGATATAGGCCCCCGGCCAACATTTCCTAACATGGGGATCTATAGGTAGGCATCTAAATCAATATTTTGCCACCTAACGCAAACTGGCTGAATTTTCAGAAGTGCTGATCACAGACAAAGCCCTCTGAAGTGAATGAGAGCAGAGGGTCTCAGCACTTTTGAAAATCAGGCCACTCTGATATAGATACTTAAAATACAGATTCAGGTTTCAACATCTAGGCATCAAGGGTAGAAAATTTTGGCCATAATGTCTAGTACTTCCCACTGTTGGAAGTAATCTTCCAAATGCCACAGGCATTCAAGGAACAGAGTGTATCCTTATTTTGGATGCTGAGCTGTTTTGCATAGTTTGAAGACTCCATGACAACTAATAAATGCAATGTAAATCACTCCCTGTAAGGTCTCTCAATTCACTTTGGTAATGGTAATCATGGAGAGCATGACCCTAGGCTTGAATGTCCACATCTTTTCTATAGCTCATGCATTGTTGAAAATATTCAAGCCTAGGGGGCATATTCTCCAAGATTACCATAATCAAAGACCAGTACGGGTATCTTCCTGTCTTTTGTATAAACTGTGTATTGTACTGAAGTGATTATATTTGATTTTTAGAGTGCTACCTACCAATCACTGCTGTAAAAGCATCAGTCCCCACTGGTCCACCCCTCCAAAACTATAGGTTGCATCCATACATTCCTGTCTCCAGCCTTGAAAAGCAAGTAAGAGGGCTTGATTTTCCAGGTGTGCAAACATGCCTACTAAAATGCATGTGTGTTTTGTTTCCTAAAAATACTATAAGATTTGATTCATGCACTAGCAAAACACCTAGACGAAAGGAGAGACAGGAGAAGAAGAGGAAGAAAAATTAGAAAATCCCTCTCTGTTCTACATTCTGAAGATAAATCCTGACATTTAGGCCAGAGCACACCTTAAAACAGGAAAGGATTTTAAAAAATGGTAGAAATAAAACATGATGACTACAGAAATATTAGTACTCTCACGGTTTAATTGAGCATGGTAAATTACCACTCTTGTTCTCATCAATGCATATTTTTCATGTACAACTATCTATTTGAGCTTACATGCATATATAATTTGTTATATAAATTTAGGCACCTGTATTTTAAATTAGATCCCCAAATGTGCCTTTACTTATCCACAAGAGATGTCCTGGCCAGGCAGCACAGAAAATGCTTCCTCATATTGCACCGACAATATGTTTCAACCCTACAATGGGGAAATCCCCACCTGATATGAAAATGCAGTATTTACTGTTACCATAGGCCCCTGTGCTGCGAAAGACAAACAAAGTTGCCAGGTTTTGTGTTGTGGTCACCTCTCCTCTCCAAACTGGACCAAGACTGAGATCATCATATTATTCCTTGTGCTGTATTTTAGGTATGTGAGATAGCTAATACTTTTGCAGTCAGCCTAGTCTGGCTTTAAAGGCACATGTCTGAATTGCTTATTTTTATAGGCAAAAGATGTCAAGCATCATTTTGTTGGTTCACTTATTTCTCCCTTCCTGGGCAACTAAGGACTCAAGGGAAGCACTGGAAAGCAAGGTGTGGTGTACCCAGCCTCAGAGGAATTAAAGTAATTAAAGTCTTGCCCACCTCTGCTTTCTACAGTGAGATGACATTTTAATCACCCTTCTAGCAGATGTGACAGATGTAAGACCTGGGAATTCAAAAGGCTATACTGAAAATATGCCGGACACGTATGGACTTTTGAAACAATAAGTGTTAATGGATTTCCTGAGGAATCCCCAAGGAGAAATCAGTACAAATTCCCAAATTCAGGTTATGCAAAACCCCCGCCTTTTGAAGCTACACCCTGAGGAGAGGGTCATTTCCTGCTGATTACCTATTACTGAAGGCCAAGATCAAAGGCCTAAGCTGTACAAAGAAACAGCTGATCTGCCCAGCCATTGTCCTGGTTTGGATTTAAGATGGATGTGCACTTGGAAAACCCAGTTGTGGGTTTTGAAGGACTAAAACCTACCAGAGCCCTAGGCTGGAGTTGGGGGTGACCTCAAGGTAAGTTTTTTAGCAAGTGGGCAGGAACTTTTTTTGTTTTTTTTTTGTTTTCTCTGTAATGCTTTTATCTTAAGAATAAATGTGCATGGTTAGAAGGAGCTATATAGTAACTTATACCTGTGGGCAATATACTTGGAAGGATTGATTCCTCTTGGATACTGGCCCAGGGGATACACCCCCACAAATGACTCCATTTGCATTTTGGCTAACACAGTCTCTTGCAGGTCTGAAGCTAACTCATGGGACCTGATTCACCCCCTCTACTTTTAAAGCCATAATATCACTCCTCAAAAGTAAATAATACAGAATATCTGACAGTACACCTATAACCAGCACCTCGACTCTTCCTGGTCTGTATAGAAATCTGCGATGTAGGTAGAGTGAAGGCTTTTACAGCAGGAATTTTAACCCAGATTTTACAATGTGCAAGCATTAGATGGGGTTTCATGATCCTAGAATTTCTCCATCCAATGAATGTCTCCCCACTGACTACCATCTTCTGTTCATACTAGCGATCCAATGGCTCTGCACCCAGGAGGTTGCAGCATGACATGTGGACAGTGGTTTGGGGTGTGAATGGCTCAGGATGAATATTAAATGCCACTGGCTGTTTGACTCCCTTCCTTTGGCGATTCAGTCACACAGTTAACTCGCTGAGGATGGAGGTGGAGCTGGTATTTCCATTTCCGCACTGGGCCTCAGCGGGTGGAGTAGGCAATCCCAGGCAAAGTGAGCCAGCTGGTAACAGATGGGACACTGTTTTTCCCCACCGGTCCTGGGGCTTTTGGGAGGTGGCTTCCTTCCCCCCTGAGTGTGAGTCTCCACTTGGGCCCATTCCCTGTCTTCTGATCCCTTTCCATCAAACCCAAGCTAACTATCCACACTAATGCTAAATAATTGATGGAGGTGATCTCTACGGGACTAAGTGCACATCCTGTGTCTCACTAGTTGAAGGGATGCTGCCAATAGAGATTTCTGACTCTAAATACAAAGGAATCTGGTTGATGCACACTTCAAGGTGCATAAAAATGAACTGGCCACTTGCTCCCCAAGTATTATACTTCAAGAAAACAAATTCAAGAAGATTTATTAAAATGTTAATAAAACAGTACTCAGGCAACTGTAAATCTGTGTTCTGGCACCTTCCAAAAAGTTGGGTTTTAATTCAATGCATCCTAATGACTGTGAAGGAATTATGTTCTTAAATGTCCCAATCAGATACTTAGACTGACGCTTGCGAATCGCAAGTGTCTCTTTAATGTGTCTCCTGCAGCTCTTTGGAGCACATGATATTAAAACACTGTGATTTAATTATTAACCACTCAAAGTTATTAACCAATCAGTATGCTTTTACTATGTTATTAGCCAAGTGTAGTTCATAAACTAATAATACTTGGTCAGTCATTTTGCTGTGAGAATTAAACACACACACACACACACACACACAACATTTCCCCATCAAACTGTTTAACTATGACTAGATAGTATTATAGTAAATGAAACGATGAATTCACACTTCTATGGCTCCTTTGGGTAATATTGATCGCTAATGTGACTCCTGAACCACTGAAGTCTGAGTATCACTGGTCCAGATGATTGCCCAGATAGATTTCTATCAATAGTTCTTCTCAAGCTTTTAAGGTGTGCTGCTTCAATCCAGCTGCCAAGCATGTGCACTAAGCCAAAAATCTCACATGGAATTTTGCTTTATTAAGAAGTTTGTGTGTACAGAACAAAGTTCATTAATAAACAAAACTAATGGGTCGTATATATATATTTAGTGACGCAGTAGTAGGTGGCACTCTTTTTTCTGTGTCAATGTTAAGCCCATGCTCTGTTCAGCATATAGTGTCAGTGGTACTGTGAAGGACTGCTGGGCTCTTTCAGATGGAATGTGAACCTTAGCCCCTGACTACTTAAGGTGACTGAAGATCCAATGGCATATTTCATAAGAATAGAGGTGCTAATCCTGGTATCTTGGCCAAGTCCCAGGACAGTAAGTAACGCAACTGCTCTGCCTAAATAACTTCACCCTGCAGTTTCATATGAATACTGTTTAGAGTTGCGTGAGCTGTTTTACACAGTTGCTACATTAAAAGCCAGACGTATGTAAATATGGATATATAGGGAAATACATATTGGTGTAATATAAAGGCTTTATTGGCATGAGTTTGGTATGCGTGCATTAATCATGATTGGAGAACCCAGGTGTGAGTTATGTAGGTCATCTCAAATAAGTGCTAATAATATCTTTGTTCCACATCACAGAATTATGTGTTCTATATAAGCTACATACAGTCTTGGCAACTTACAATTCAACATATCCTTCAATGGATTTACTACCTTGCTGAGTGAATTCCATTGAGCTCCAGTAAATAAGACACTACCTTCCTTCAGAACAGGTGGAGTTTTAAGACTTCATGACTGACGGTGCCAAAAAACTATTTTACAAATATTTTAGACCATTTAAAAAGATTTGATTGGGATTATTTTTCTTATCCTTACACTTGTAAATCAAGGTTCCCCTTGTTACCATGAATCCTACAGAGCAAAGCTTGCAGGCAGAGAAATTTGGATACTGATGAATGTAAAACACTTCTAGAAATACCTAAACTGGCTTATCTACACTTAAAAATGTCACAATGTATAGCTTGATATTACACCACACCATCATGTACTAACTTGTGAATTTTAGAAAAGTTTATCATTCTTATAGTATTATTAATGTTGGTGTGGCTGTAAAGATGTGTCTGGGTGACCATGCACATGCAGAATGGACATAAAACATTTAATTAAAATAATTTGAACTGGAAATTATTTTTTAAGATTTTTTTCCCCCTACACATTTGGGTGTTTATTTATGTTCATGAAACATGTTGGATTGAAAGTTCTCTGCTTGGCTACAGATCAGGAGCAGCGAAAACTTCCCTGAACTGTTCCACTAATGGGCCTCAATCTTGCCTTGGAGGAAGCATCTCTTGAAGAGAGGCCGTTCAGTCTCCATAGCTCAGACTGCCAACAAGGACTCCAATCAGTGTCAACAGCAGTGAAGATTTTTGTGATGTGGATGATTGTCCAGTGGAAACCAGACAAAGACCCAGATAGCACTAAGCTCATTTCATATGGACACCTGAACGGTGATTAGATGGTAACAATTTTTGATCACTACTGATCTGGTCTACATTCAAGCTTAGGAATTTTATTTTTTAAACTTCCATTGTTCTTTTATGCAGTTCAAAAGGGAAAGGGCGCTGTGATACTGACATGGGTAGATATAAAAATGTGTTTTTAAAATTTTCACTTTCCCTTTTATTTTCAGTTCTGTTGTGCTATGCTTAGAGTTTATTTCAACTTCTATTTATAGTGCTTTTGTGTGGGGCCCAGGCTTCACACCTATCTCACTCTCCTCCTCGCTCTCTGCTGACAAGCCAAAGTTTCTACTTTTTGTGTCTTTTTTGTTTTGTTTTTGATAATCAGAGAATGAGGCACAACATGGCTGTGCAAGAAGAAAAATTGAAAAATGTGTAAATTGTCTCAGCATTTTGAAAAATATGTGAATGACCAATGACAGAATACCATAGACTAGCTTTGGCTGTGAGGCTTCAAAAGGAGTATTGTACCTTCACTCCACAGCCAACCATGATCAAATGTACATGATACAACACAAAGGGTAGAATTATTGACCCATTTAGTGGCAAATAATACTGACTTTAAGAACAATCTGTTACCTTTCATTATCTAGTAATGCTTGAAGTAACCGGCTTGTTAATGAATAATTTAATTTTTGAATGACTGACAAGGAATTTTTCCAAATTAATTTTTTTATTTTTACTATTTCTCTTAAAAACCCCTTGTAATTTTGAAATGGAAGAGTGTTTATACACACTGACTTCTTATTGCAATATTGCTCATGAGCACCTAACAGCTGGCATTTGTTACAAAGTTACATATAAAGAAACACATGGACTTTTCAAAAGGTAAAAAACCACAAACAAACAAACAAACAGGGCAGGTCAAATGTTTGGTCTATCAGCTCCAAAAGAGTCACTTAGTAGCTTTTTTTTTTCTATTTTTCAAACCATGGACTGTAAGTATCACTACAGAGATCACATAATAACTACAAATTTTTGCAGTTTTACAATGGATTAAAAATGGAAGTAGAAAGTCAGTATGCACTGACTCCCCACTGATTCACTGACTCACCATATGTTCCTTTTCTAGTCTATCCTGTTCTATATAGGTTCTTATACTGTGCTCATCACTGTTGTATTTGAGTGCCTTCCAGTAGCGCATGAAACAATATGACTACATGTCTGTCACAAAGGTTTGTTCTTTCATCCTCTCCTCACGGGGAGAACTGTGTGGAGTGGAGTGTTTTGGTCTGGAATTTTTTTATAACACTCCCCACCCTCCAAATCCACCCCAGTATGTTTATGTTAGAGAAAGTAAGGTCAGAGAAATGCAACTTGCACTTGGAGTGGAAGGTGGTGAGGGTTGATTCTTAGTTCCTATAGGAGCTCATGTCACACTGGTGGGCTGGCACCTGAGAAAGTTCTGTCTCTTGTTCTACAGTGAAACCAGCTCTAAGGCACACTTCTGTTAGGCCACTCATCTTAAATGGTCACTTTACAGTATATAAGTTTTTTTAGGATACTTTTGTTTAAAGGCCACTGTTAGGCCAATGAACTTTGCTAGTCTCTTGGTAAGTCCTTAATGATAGAAAAGAAGATGAAGCCTGTTTTAAGATGCAGTGTTTGAATAATGTTAGAATACACGCTTTACTTCTGAAAATACTTTCTTTTTTAAAACAGAAGCTAGACCAGCACCGCCAGAGGATGCAGTCCGCAAAGGCTCTACTACGCATCATATGTCAAGGCCAAAAAGCTGTAAGTGGAGGAATGTGATGCACTAGAGACAAAAGGATTTAGGCCAGGTCTACACTAACCCCCTAATTCGAACTAAGGTACGCAACTTCAGCTACGTGAATAACGTAGCTGAAGTTCGAAGTACCTTAGTTCAAACTTACCTCGGTCCACACGCGGCAGGCAGGCTCCCCCGTCGACTCCGCGGTACTCCTCTCGTCTAGCTGGAGTACCGCAGTCGACGGCGAGCACTTCCTGGTTCGACTTATCACGTCCAGACAAGACGCAATAAGTCGAACCCAGAAGTTCAATCGCTCGCCGCCGAACTACCGGGTAAGTGTAGACCTACCCTTAGAGACCTTCAGTTAAAAAGTACCGGGGTAATCAAAGAAGGCCATTAAATCAGAGATATGAGCCAGCATTAAGTTTGAAGTAAGAAGACCCTAGAGGTGAAGAAGGGGGTGAGTAAGTTAGAAGGAAAATGAATCAATGACCAATATGAAATATCTCCATTGGTGGATAAAAACAGAGCAACTGAAACAATGTCTCTTGCTCTTTAGTTGTACCTAGCTTTATTTTCAGATTAAATGAACAGCAATGGTACACTGATGCTTCAAAACCACACCTAACTAGCAAGTAATTACCCATTATTGGCAATTCTGAAAGTTAGCTTTGATTCTCAATCACAGTACAAAGAAATTAAACTAGAGAATACTTAGTCCTGCCAGGAGTGCTGGGGACGGGACTAAATGACCTCTCAAGGTCCTTTCCAGTCCTATGATTCTATGATAATGAATATTAAAACAAATCTAGGCTGCTGACTTCTCATTACAACAACAAAAGTTGTGGCATTTGTTGTTGTTGTTCACTGAAAGACACCAGGATTTCAGGACAAGTGTGCGGTGTCAGGGAATTTACTGACAACAGGGTTCTCCAGCACTATGGCTATTCAGTAAATGTATGACCTTTCCTTTTTTTGTCTTCTGTTCAAAGACAGTCTTTGTGATTAATAAACAAGATACACACATTCTAGACAAACAGACAAATGTAACAATTTAATCAGCGAATACCAACTAATTCAGGACAAACAATAATATTAAGTACTGTTGATGTTTCATTTTATCCCCAAACGAAGCAACTGTAATCTGAATACAGCTTTAATTTAATAAAATTTAAAATTGTTCTCCAGCTCAAATATCCTACCTGATTGTCTCAGGGAAGAAATTAATATAATGTTTGTAAATTGATACTCCTGATAACCTTTTAATGACATCCGAATGTCTGACATCAGATTAAAAAACCTGATAATCTTTTGGTGATCTCTGATGGCAAAATCAATTTCAATATTTTATCCTCAGTGACCAATATGAATAATTGCACCATATTTCTAACTGAGTAGATACATTGAAATTAATCACATTATTCAGTCACTTGTTACAAGGGTCTGTATTAGATCTGTCTTCACAAACTCACTCAAACACACTTGTTATAATAAATATATAAAACATGAAAATTATTAGATTGATTATAAAGGGGTAGATGTAATGACAGATAGAATAAAGCAATGTTAGTTTGCCAAGGGTGTTCTGAGGAAAATGTAATACAGACGCAGACTGCCTTAGCTTTTACTAGTAAACTCTCCTGGGTACAGAAATATGGTTCTGCATCATCTTGGCTCCACCCTGCCCTGCCTAGTCCCTACTGTCTCCCTCTACATGGACCCCTGACCAGCACCGAGGTATCCATGGGATCAGAGGGCAAGGGGGATGCTGCCACAGAGATGGCTGAGTTTGGGATGAAGAAAGAACTGCACATGGAGGGTCTTCTCTACATGTGGATCTGAGGAGCACAGTACCCTTTTAGTTACAACTTGGTTAAAATTGATAGTGTAGACAAGAACTATGTAGTAACTGGGCTACATGACCAAGGCTTTAATGCAGGTATTAAGCACAATGGCCTGCTAACCGTACAAAATTTAATCATGCTGCAATCAGGTCAGGGGACAAACAGTAACAGTTTGTAAACAGTTATTTTGTTAGGTGTAAGAACCCTTAGACAAAAACACAGTAAAAAAAAAAAATGCACGTCAGCCCAAACTTACAAGAACTGCTCTCCCTCTCTCTCTCTTCCTTGGAACAAAACTATGTCATCATCCAGGAGATAAAGGTCTTCATTTGGATTTACATAAAAGTCCTTAAAGAGAACAGAAGGCATGTTGTTCAGAAATGTTAGGAAGACCTGTCTTAGACTGAAATTAAAGTTATGGAGTTTGTCAGCAGTTATTTTTCTCCACAGACAATTTTAATTTTTCAGCAGCAATTCTAATAATGAGAAATTTCAATTTGGAACTGCTGCCATAGTGCCGCATGAAATCTGTAGTTTGGGTGCATCATGAGCCCATTTTCCTCAATAGGCCAAGCTTCCTGGTCAGACTACATCTCCCATAATGCACCATGGGCTCCCATCTTGGAGAGAAGATGTTGTACATCATGTGAGATAGTTTTCAGCCGAAATTTTTCAATTTTGGTCCACATGTTTTTGATTTCTCAATTTAAAAACAGTTTAGATGAAAAATGTTCCATCTAAACAGACAGAAGCTGGGACTGGACAACAGGGATGGATCACTCAATAAATTTCTTTCTTTTTTTCATTCCCTATGAAGCACCTGGCACCAGCCACTCTCAGAGGAAAAGGATACTGGGCTAGGTGGGTCATTGGTCTGACCCAGTATGGCCATTCTTATGTTTTGATGTGATGTTCAATTAGCCCTAGATGGCAACCATATTTAATAATAATTTATCAGACAAGCAGATATATTATTCAATGGCAAAAACTATGTTAATGCAGAGTTAAGGTTGTGTGGTGGTATGTCATTCCCTTGCAGAATGCTGAACTGAGCAAAACTCTGAAAACCAGGAAATGCATGGTTAAAGTTGCCTGTGCAACCTTAACTCTGCCCTCTTACAGCAATGCCCCAAAATGCCCCATTCACCCACATACCTTTTTGCCAACCCCACAGTTGCTGAAACATATAAGCTCTTCACCTCCTTTTCCATTCACTCTCATCCACAGGATTCCATCTAACACTATTAAATGACAAAAAGAATAGTGAAGTTATTTGTGTTAACAGGACACACTGGGGCACTGCTAAAAGAGGGCAGAGTTAAGGTTGTATTTTGACTCACATCACAGCAATAGTTTGCTTGCTAGCTCTACACACATGGAGACACAAACCCTAGAAACTTTTTGAAAAATGGCTATTTTTTCCAGGACTTATATTTCTGGAGTCCTTGGCACAAATGACCCCACATGTCGGTCAATAACTCTACTCTGCACTCAAACAAGGTGTTGCTAATTTCAAGAAAATCTGTGAATCTGTGGGGATTTTAGACCATTTTGAAATGTCATCCTTTAAACAAGAAGGATAGAGGGACCGTGGAGGGAACGGGCTCTTCTACACATCCATCTGCAGCACAGCAGGCTCTGAAAGATGTGAAGTGGCCCATTCATTCCAATGTGATGTTCTCAGCTGAATGAGAACACTCCGTGGAGACTAACAGAAACTGAAACAATATCTCTGAGGGCAAGTCTATATGACAAAATTAAGTTGACGTAAGTTATGTTGACGTACAGCCACCACAGTAATTGAATCACTTTTACACGTCCACACTATGCTTCTTGTGTCGGCATCCTCATCTGGAGCGCTTGCAGGGCATTGTGGGACAGTTTCTAAAAGGCAGCAACAGTCGATGTAAGCAACACTGTGTCTACACTGACACTGTGTCAACCTAACTACATCGATCTAAGCGCTATGATTCTCGCGAAGGCGGAGTTATTAAGTAGGTATAGTGAGTGAATGACTGGTGGGAGCTACATTTTAGTGTAGATGCTTACAGAGTTAGGTCGACATAAGGTGCCTTACATCGACCTAACTCTGGGTACATCTACACTTACCGGAGGGTCCGGCGGCAGGCAATCGATTTTCTGGGATCGACTTATCGCGTCTAGTGAAGATGCGATAAAATCGATCCCTGATCGCTCTGCCGTCGACTCCGGAAATCCACCACGGCAAGAGGCGGCAGCGGAGTCGACGGCAGCGCGGCAGCGGTCGACTTTCCCCCGTCCTCACAGCCAGGTAAGTCGACCTAAAATACGCAACTTCAGCTACGGTATTCACGTAGCTGAAGTTGCGTATCTTAGGTCGGACCCCCGCTGTAGTGTAGACCTAGCCTCTGTAATGTAGACCAGGCCTGAGATATGAGAACTGCTCCATTCCTACCAGCGGGTGTTCCCATCCTCCTCCTGAGTGCTTCAGAGCTTGTGACATGCACAAAGTATGCCCATTCTCAACTCCCCACCCAAAGGGGCAGGACTTCCCCAGATCCTGGCTCACATGGGGGCAAGGAAGGGGTTGCCACAGACCTTCTTTGCTGCATCCCCAAATCCCTCTCCCCATATTCCCCCACTCCTCTGCCCCACTGCCTCTCTCTTTCTAGAAAGCAATCACCTCTCTCTTTTCCACAAAAACTTTGATTACATTCCCCCCCAAACGAAAATTGCCATCCACAAATCACAAATTGCAGCAACTTCCAGTCACTTGGTTCAAAACTCCTTTTGTCCTAGGTGGGGGCTTCTGATTAAGTTATCCTTAGTTATATTAATTGAAGGATGAAGTCACAGCCATCAGGATGTCTGTGCTTCATCCAAGCATTAGTACCTCTCAGTTTAATAGTACACAGCAGCAGAAGGAAAATGGTTTTGGGGGGAGGAATAGGGGTTATAGCTCGGGATCCCCTAGGTCAAGTGACCCCAAGTTTGGATCACTAAACGCTACCCAACATCTTCATGAGTGACACCAAATTTCAATGCAATCTGATTAACCTTTAATTTGGGAGCAAGAGAGTCAAACTTTAAAGCACATAAAATGGTTGGAATGGAAACCCTCCAGCCATTCTTCTGTATTGGCACATGCACAGTGTAAAAATGTACATTTTCTTAAATTCCATTCTCAGTTTGGGTCCCCCAAAGATTCAGAGGGTGCCAGGTACTACCTCGGGTAAAAATTGACTGATTGAGATCATTTTGACCAACATCACATCAACAGTTTGATCCCTAGCTCAGGGGAGGAGGGAATCCACCTAGAAACATTTTTTTTTAAGATGGCCTTTTTTTTTTTTTTTTTTAGGGCATTTCTCTCCAGAACCCCAGGCTCAAACAACTCCAAATTTGGATCACTAACCTTACTCTGCACTCTCCTGAGGCACACCACATGTTAAAGAAATTCAACTAAGCATACTGATTTAGGAAGACTTGGAAAGATCCACTTTTAAAAAGATGTCATGGCACAACATGAAGTACAGTTGCTCATTATGGTCCTGTCTACACTATAAACTTTGGTCAGTGAAAGTTACTTTGGCATAAAGCTGCCACAGTTAGTATATCACTTGGTTCCTTGTGTTGGCACTGTGCATATTTACCAGGAGTACTTGTGTTGATGCACAGTGCGGTGCATCATAGGAAGGCATCCCAGTGTGCAACCCACCACCATCCAGCGCGCTGTCTTTTGGGAAGTTCTGGCAATGCATGGTTGGGCAGAAGTGAGTCAAGCAGGGGTGACTGGGAGCAAGGGGTCATCTTCCCAGCATGCAACTATCTCCCATAATGTCATCTATATCACACACTTTTTGCACCTTCTTAAAAAAATCCCTCAAATTTGCATGAACCTCCTCGCTGTCCGTCATCTCTGACAAAATCATGGAGACTGCACAGCTCTGCACTACTGTCATAAGAGTTCCAAGCACAAGACATACAATCCTCCGATATTTGCAGAGCCGTAAAAAAAACCAAATCAGCAAGGAACATGATGATTTCTTGGAGGACAGATTTCTTGGAGGATATAGAGAGAACCATTTCAAGGTTGTTGCTGGCATTTACAGAGCAGCTGCAGATGATGGAGTGCCACTTCTGATCCCGAGAAATGAGCACTGACTGGTGGGATCACATCGTAATGCAGGCATGATGTGCATTTAGTGCAGAACTTGCAGAACACGCAAGGCCACGTTCCTGGATCTGTGTGTTGACCTGGCCCCAGCATGCCAACGCAGGAATACAGAATGAGAGCTGCACTGGCAGTGGAGAAGCGAGTGGTGATTGCACTGTGGAAAATTGCAACACTAAATTGGGAAATCATTTGGAGTTGGAAATTCCACTGTGGGAGGCTGTTGTCATGCAAGTGTGCCAGGCCATTAATTGTCTCCTGCTATGCAGGACTGTGACTCTTGACAATGTGCAGGACATAGTGGATGGATTTGCAGCAATAGGGTTCCTGAACTACGGTGAGCAATAGACAGCATACACATCCCTATTTTGGCACCAGACCACCTTGCCGCAGAGTACACACACAGGAAGAGCTACTTTTCTATGGTTATGCAAGCATTGGTGGATCACTGGGGATGCTTCACCAACATCAGTGTTGGCTGGTTGGGGAAGGTGCATGACGCTCACATCTTTAAGAAAACAGGACTCTTCAGAAAGCTACGAGCAGCGTCTTTATTTTGTAAATGGTGAATTACCATTCGCACGTTGAAATGCCAACTGTGATCCTGGGGGACCCAGCCTATCTCTTGCTCCCCGGCTCACGAAGCCATACACCAGCCATCTTGACAGCACCAAGGAAAGATTCAACTACCAGCTCGGCAGGTACAGAATGACAGTTGAATGTGATTTTGGTAGATTGAAGGGATGCTGGCGTTGTTTACTCACAAGATTGGATCTCCGTGAAAAACAACAACAATGGTTATAGCTGTCTATGGTGTCCTGCATAGTATCTGTGGAAAAAAAGGGGGAAAAGTTGCTGCCAGGGTGGAGGTGGAGTGGTTGTCTACTGAGTTTGAACAGCCAGACACAAAGACTATTAGAAGACCTTAATGGGGAGCTATGCGGCTGAGGGACACTTTGAAAGAGCACTTTAATAGTGAGTCCTAGTAATGCACTGTGGTGTTCTGTGCTCTATCTGTCCCTGCTGTTCTGGGGCTTGTTAAGAACTGTGTGTTGCTTGATGTATACCTATGAATATAACACTGTTAATGCACCTATTAATTTTGTGATGCTTGCTGTACATTTATGATTATTACATTGTTATTACTGATCTGATGAGTTGGGTCACATTGTACAGCAACAAGTAAGTGGGTACCTTCTGAACTGCCAGGCACTTTGCAGAATATGTTGTGAACTAATAGAGATGAATTATTTTCCAAATAATAGCATTTTATTCAATAACAAAACCAGTGCAAAGAAAAGTCTATGCAATTTAAAAGCAAATGTAATATATTAATGGAACTGAACTTAACAAAGGGAAACAACATTCATATCCATTTTACCTACACATATAGCAACTGTGGCTTTTACAGGCCCATGTATATGAAGCTGTGGTTTTCCTTAATGTCCCCCAGGGTGGAATGGTAGGGGTGGGGGTATGGACCCTGGAACGTAGAGGGGGATGTAGGGAAGTGTTGTAGTGGAGTTCTCCATGGATTGCAAAGGGAGGCGAGTCTGTGATTGTTGAACCTGTAGGTCTGCAAGAGTCCACAGCATTTGTGTTTGTTGCCGGAGAAGCCCCATTATGTCCTGTGAATCTCCCTCTCCTTTTCCTGCTGGAACTTCTGGGCCGATCTCCTCCCTGCTCTTTCCTTCTTCAGGCTGCCTGCGATGTTCACCCTCCAGGCCCTTTCCTCCCTAGCTTGTAGGATCTCATTGAACATGTCAGCCCACGTCCTCTTCTTTCTCCTCCTTATCTAGCTCAGGCGTTCCGTGGATGTGGAGAGGGAACCTCTGAAGACTGTTACAGCAACAGATGCAGATAAAACACAGAGTTACCATTGTCAATAGTGACGACAGTAAGTGAAAGTTACGGTTCAGAACTCCCTTCCTTTGCTACCATAAAGTTTTAAACAAGACAAGACTGGAGTATTGACACTTCTGCTTCAGTGTGCTTGTGCCGGGCACCACTCACAGCTGGTGAGTATGGCCCACCAGGGGTGAGGGTAAAGCGGAAGGAATTGTTTGGTTGCATGAAACTAGTATAGGGCAATGGCACTGAATAGTGGCACCATTTTCCACAGGTGGTGGTGGTTTTAGCTGGTATCTCTCTCCTGGCAGCAGCAAAGGCAGAGAGAGCACAGCTGCTGCTGGTGGCATCCCAAAGCTGTCTGGGCCCATATGCTGCTAGCCTGTGTACTGCAGTGGTGCCTGCTGAAGTTATCATGACTGGTGTGGGGAAGTATCCTACCAAGGAGGAAGAAATAAGGCTGCCATCCCTAGAAACCTTCGGCAGAGGATTGCCGAGTACCTCCATGAAAGTGCATTGAGATATCTGAGGAGGATTCAAGGGACATTCCTGTGTACACAAACAAAGTGCTTTGTGTGACCCCACTTGACTAATTCTACAAGGGAATGAAAAGCAGATAAAAATGTTGCCTCTCTTTGTTATACCGCAACCCCCTATAGTATGAGTAAATTAATGAAAAGTCAATAGCTATGTCCTGCTAAGTTGGGGATGCCATCACTGTAATGGGAAAGAAATTTACAGACTTACCTGACGTTCCTTCCCCTGCATCGGGCTCACTCGTGTTTGACTGCCGGGAATGACTGGACTGTGGTGGAGCCTCAAACAGGTCCTGCATAGCTGGAACCCCTGGTAGCATGTCCCTCATCCTCTTCCACCTCCTCATCCCCGCTGTTCATGCCAGTGGCCTGTGACTCAGGCTCCTCTGAGGCATCCATGGTCGACTGTTGGCCTCCCTGGCCTTCTAATGTGCCTGACACAGTTCCTTTGCTTTCACGTGGCACTGCTGCTGGTTCCTGTTGTATCCCTTCTCCTGCATCCTCCATGCAATCTGCTCCTTGATGTCCATGTTTCTACAGCTGGTCTGTAGCTGTGCTTGCAGGAAGCTCTTCTTGCTTCCAAGCTGCAGCGTGTCTGGAAATGCAGCTGGCATGGTCAGCTGGGCAGTTGCACACAACAGTGGAGAGCTGCTAAAGTGTGTTTGCCACGCTGGACAAGCAGGAGAAGGCATTTTAAAAATTTGCAGGGCCTTAAAGGGTAGTGGGGGGCTTCTGGTCTCTGGGACCCCAGGCAGTGGACCAGAGTAGTCAGTGCCAGGCGTTGTGGAAGAGCTGCTGGAGGGCTGTTAGGATTAAGATAAGTAACACAGCATCTACACTCGCATGAGCCTCAGTACATTGATCATAGCTCAACGCCGCTTGGGGAGGTGGTGCTACTGCATTGTTGTAATGGGGCGACACAGTGGAAGACAAATTTAACTGTAGACACATGCATGACTAGGTTGACACAACACAGCTTACATCAACCCAATTTTACAGTGTAGATCAGGTCTATGGTTAAGTAGCTAACCATCTTTTTTCTGTTTAATTTCCCTTTAAATCCACTTTTTCAGAATGGGAGAAATCAGAGTGATTTCAAGATAGCCATGCAAACATTTCTGGTGTGAATCTTCATGTGAATACATATTTAGGAGACTTGTACTTTCTACAAACAAAATTTAAAAATCACTTCTATCAATATTTGTGGAAAACAAAAAGAATTGTAAATACCATCAAAGCTAGGGTTACCATATGTCCGGGTTTCCCCGGACATGTCCGGCTTTTGGGTCTTTAAATAGCCGTCCGGGGGGAATTTGTAAAAAGCTAAAAATGTCCGGGATTTCCCCCGGACGGCTATTTAAAGACCCAAAAGCGCTGACAGGGCAGCTGCGCTGGGGGAACCGTGGCAAGCCGGTGCCGCCGGCGCCACTCACCTTTCCTCCCTGGGCCCTGGGGCAGCGCGCAGTGAGCTCCCGGCACGGCGGCGCCAGCCCACAGGGCCCCCCGCCTGGCCGGCAGGAGCCTGCAGAGCGCAGCCCTGCCCCTGCCCCCGGCACACGGAGAGGCAGCGAGGAGGTCTCACTCCCCTGCGTGCTGCAGCGGGGCGGGGCCTGTAGACTCTGGTAGCAGGCAGCGGCCGCCAGGCAGAGAGCCCTGCCCCCCTCCCCTCGACCCGACCCTAGGAAGGGGCCAGAGGGACTGGGAGGGACCTGCCTGCTGGATGCTTCCTGGGAGCCGCTCCAGGTAAGCACTGCTGGGCTCACCTGGCCCCCTGGCAGGTCCCTCTGGGGGGGCTCCCCTCAGACCCACTGCCCTCAGGCCCCACCCTGACCCTATTCCCTCAGCCTCCCCCGCAGTCCCCCCTGTACCCCTACCCTCAACCAACTGCCCTCAGCGCCCCCTGACCCTGTTCCCTCTGCCTCCCCCACAGTCCCTCCCCCCGATCATTTCACCCGACCCACTGCCCTCAGCCCCCACCCTGACCCTGTTCCCCCTGTACCTCCCACCCCGAACCCACTGCCCTCAGTCCCTGCCCCCATTCCAACCGCCTCCCCCACAGTCCCCCTGCTCCCCGCAACCCACTGCCCTCAGCCTTGCCCTACCCCAAATCTCTTCTTCAGCCTCCCCCGTCATCCCACCCCCATCGCTCCCCCTGCCTTCCCACCCCCTCAACTTCCCCCCATTCCAGTCCTGCTCCCCTCTGTCTCATCCCCTCCAGACC
>NW_020664435.1:7425915-7434699 GCF_002925995.2 Terrapene triunguis | reverse complement strand
TACCCTGTCCCATTCATGCTCCCCTCAGCCCCTACCCTACTCCCCCCATCCCAGTCCTGTCCCATCCCCCTCAGGCCCCCCAGTCCCAGTCCTGTCCCTCTCAGTTCCTCCACCCTGCTTCCCCTGGTCCATCCCCACACACCCACCGACTCCCTCGACCTCCCTCCCCCCAATCCCACTGCCTGGACCCACCCCCGTCCCACTCAGGACATGCATGAAAAAGAAACAATGGGCTTAAATTGTAGCAAGGGAGATTTAGGTTAGACATTAGGAAAAACTTCCTAACTGTAAAGATAGTTAAGCACTGGACAAATTACCTAGAGAGGTTATGGAGTAGCAGTCATTGGAGTTTTTTAAGAGGTTAGACAAACACCTGTCAAGGATGGTCTAGTTGTTATTACTCAGTCCTGCCTCAGTGCGGGGGTTTGACTAGATGACCTGTTGATGTCCCTTCCAGTCCTACGTTTCTGTGATTCACACTGAATTGCCTTGTGCCACTGTCTAGTAGTAGTGGCACACAGTTCTCTGACATGCAGGTTTATAAAATTGTAGTTAATATACAGTTTAGAGCATAGCAATTTTAAAGCTCTGCATGTTCAGACCAACTGAGCTGAAAATTGTGATTTTGTATTCAAAACTATTAAGATGTGGGCTGAAATAAAATCAGCATGAATTGCTCAACAATATCAATGGAATCAGCATTGCGCTGCTATATATTGTAAAACATTACAGTGAAATCTTGCGAGTATTACATAGCACGCCACCTTGCCCAAGTGGTAACTAAGCACAACATCTTCCTGTTTCAACATTCTTAACTTGTATCCCTCCTGGAAGTTGTTTTTTTTCAAACACTGAATGCTGCTAAGTTATGAGTTTTAACAGGTTTTTTTTCTTTTAAACCACAGCACTGAATGTTATTCTAAAATTGTTTTCCAAATATTCTTAAACTCCCAGTTTATCCCCTGCTGATGTTCATTGTGAAAAGTATTGCAGGTCTAATAATAATATTTGGCACTTCTGTAATTCACTGTCCAACATGTGTTTTGTGCCCTCCTCTGGTGGATTTTTAGAGGATAACTGTATAGCTACAGGGAGTTATATCTTGAACTCAAGTAGTAGAAGCTCATGCTTTTAAGTCTGGATGGCTCAGGTTCAATCTTTGGTGACTAGCTATGATGGAGGTTGCTACACTTATAATCCCTTTAATCAGAAGTTCTGAATATGCTTTGTTGTGGGCAGAACTAGCCTATAGTTAAGCAACCGAAAATTTAGAATGGGAAGTGTTGAAATGTTGGGAAGCCTTATAATTTTGCCAATCTGGAACGAACATTCCATCTGAGGGATGGGGGCGGGGAGAGAGGAGAGTGAGACAGGACCAGGAAATTGGGACAAGGAATCCAGAGTGGTAGTGGGGGGCAGTTGAAATCAGATGAGGAGCTGGGGCGGGTTAGACAGCAATAGGATAGACATAGACTGGAGGGGACGGGGAAGAAGGGTCTTTGACTTCTAGAGACCACTCCGTTCTCCGAACATTTGATTCGCGGGAAGCAGGGGAGGGGGAAGAGTAGGGGGCGAAGCGTTCAGGGGAAGGGGCGGAGTTGGGGCGGAGACTTTGGGGAAGGGGCGGAGTTGGGGCGGGACCGGGGGCCCTTGGAGTGTCCTCTTTTTCCAGGACTGCAATATGGTAACCCTAATCAAAGCAAATTCATGTTTCTATTTTTTATCCTAATATAATGGTCAAATCCTTTTAGTAGCATTTACCCAGATCAAATTAGCTGATTGGGTAAAAGATAGCAAAGGGGAGGAATGGGGGACCCTGTAATCTGAATGAACTTCTGACTGATTGTTTGCAGTATTGTTGTAGCCATGTTGGCTTCAGGATATTAAAGAGATAAGGTGGGTGAGGTAATTTCTTTTATTGGACCAACTGCTCTTGGTGAAAGAGGCAAGCTTTTGAGCTTACCCAGAGCTTTTCAGCTCAAAAGCTTGTCTCTTTCACCAACTGAAGTTGGTCCAATAAAAGAAATTACCTCACTCACCCTGTCTCTCTTCATAATGATGGCACTTAACCTTAACTATGAACTTTTTAAAGTAATTGCAGCCCTGAGTAAATTCCATTCTAATTTAACCACTGGCTTTCACTCTTTCTTCATTACTGAAATCCTATTTTCTTGCACAGAAGAAACTACTTACATTGGAAATGTGTATTCAATGCAGACTTAAAACAAAGGGCTACTGCCACATTGATGACACCACCTTGAATAATGTGATTATTGTAAGCATGAATGCCCCAACCTTGAAGACTCTGAGGCAGAGTCTTCAAACTACTGTACAATCAATCACACATATACAAAGCACACCTGGCAATTGTCACTCAGAGGCAGTACACAGGCATTTAGTGACACTCAAATGTTTTGTAAAGGGAATTGCAATGTGAATAGTTTTCAGAGTAGCAGCCGTGTTAGTCTGTATCAACAAAAAGAACGAGGAGTACTTGTGGCACCTTAGAGACTAACACATTTATTTGGGCATAAACTTTTGATGAAGTGGGTTTTAGCCCACAAAAGCTTATGCCCAAATAAATTTGTTAGTGTCTAAGGTGCCACAAGTACTCCTCGTTCTTAATGTGAACAATGTACAGAGAAATTGTGCAGTTAAACAGAAATTACTTCTGTTACTATAACATTTTATTAAATATATATTTTCCACTCCATTTTTTTTTTACAGGCATGCACACATTACCAGTATTACTGCTCATTATTTTAGGCATTAACTACTAGGACAAAGTATTTGAGATTATAAATGTAGAATGCAAAAGGATCCAATCCTGCCAAATGCAGAGCACCCTGTAAAATACTCGATTTCTACCAGGCTAAAGGCACAATGCTGCACAGACAGAGGAAGGGACAAGTTGACCAAGTAGATAATTCCAGTTTTTATGAATCTACAGATTTACAGGGACACTGCCTGTTGCACTAAAACCTGGCAATGGCAAGCAAATAGCCAGCAAAAATTCCAGGGAATCAAAGTTAAAAATACCATGTAACTGAACAGTGTAGTAGCTCATTAAAACAAAAAGCAGGAAAATGCTAAATTCAATAGGGTGTCATCTGAAATTTACAAGAATATGTAATTATTCCTTAATAAGGTGAATGGATTTTCATTAATACCACACTCTCAATTCAAGCTGAACACACAATTTACTGTAAAATAATCAGGTTGTATTATGCAGATGCATAGGTACTTTTAAGCAACTCACTTAACCAAAGATGTAAGCCGTCATGTTTTAAAAAAAATATTTGAAATATTTTATCATTATAATATTTGAAATATTTACATAATTTATAGCATAACATAACAATAATTTAATTTATGCCATCACAATCCATTTTAAAACACATTGCTTTCCCAGAAAGAAAGAAGGCCCAATTCACCACTGCATTACCCCAATTTTAGACTGATATAACTCCATTGATTGCAGCCTGTTGACCTGATCCAAAGCCCACTAAAAGCAATTTCAGGGGGCTTTGAATAGGGTTACCATTCGTCCAGATTATGCCGGACATGTCCGGCTTTTTTGAGTTAAAAATAGCATCCAGGGGGAATTTGTAAATGTCCGGATTTCCCCCCAATGCAGAGAGCGCGTGGCTGACAGGGCAGCCGGCTGGATCGTGCCACTCGCACGGGGCTTTGACAGCCAGAGCCCCTTCTCCACTTCCCCCTCCTCTCCCCTGCAACTTGAGACCACTCCCCTCCTCTCTCTCCCTCCCTCCCCCTCCCTGCATTCGCAGATCGCCGGCCGGCCGTTCGACTCGGGCCTCCGGCAGTCTGGAGCTCCTCCGCCTGCTCCCCTGTCCCCTGCTGCCGAGTGCGCTGCTCTGCAGCGCTCTGTTCTGAGCGGCAGGGTAAGGGGGCCAGGGGGTCAGAGAAGGGGCAGGGAGGTTCTGGAAGGGGCAGTCAAGAGACAGGGAGCAGGGTTGGATGGGTCGGGAGTTCGGGGGGGGCTGTCTGGGGGTTGGGGGTGTAAGGTTTTGGGCAGTCAGGGTACAGGTAGGGGGTAGGGTCCTGGGGGGCAGTTAGGGTGGGGGGATCTCAGGAGGGGGCAGTCAGGGAACAAGGAGCAGGGAGGCTCTCTTAATGGCTCTCCATGCGTCTCTGGACCCTCTCAGCTGTCGGGCTTGGACGGAAACATTGCCTGAGGGTAGTGAGAGAATGGGTTATCGGTGAGGTGGGGGTGGGCGTGAGCCCGGTCAATAGGGGCAACCCCTACCAAGATCTGAGCCTTTTCTCACACGCCCGTTAGAGCTCGACATTATGCTGTTTGGGACCCCTCTTTGAGGAAAGCCTCTGGATTGCAAGTCCAACCGCTACCTCCTCGTGGTGAGAGCCGGTAACTGGCTTGGATAGCCAGGCGGATTGCGGAGGACGAACCCACATCCCACATTCAGTGGGGTGTGGGACGGGGTTGGGCAGCCCCATATGGTGCCACATGGATGCCCCCCTGGTAAGGGTAGCCTCCCCCAGGTACGGGTTGACTCCCCCTGGTAAGGGTTAGATTCCCCCTGGTAAGGGTAGTCTCCCCCAGGCACGGGTTAGTTTCCCCCTGGAAAGGGTAAGTTTCCCCCAGGTACGGGTTAGTTTCCCCCTGGAAAGGGTTAGTTTCCCCCTGAGAAGGGTAAATCTTTTAGCTATGGAAAAAAGTAATTTATATTTTTATACCGGATTGGCGCTGGACCGGGTTAATAACGCCCCCGCTGTTGGCTTTGATGCCCCGGCTGACAGTGTTAAATATATTAGGGGTGTGATCAGGGTCGCTGGACCAATGGATAAAATGGTGTGGACTATAATGAAGTCTCATGAGTATGAGAGTGAGAATCAAGTCCTCCCAGTGGAGCATGGAGAGGAGGTAGAGGAGAATGTTTGTGATGATCATGGTGAGGAGATTTTATCTATCTTACCGATGGTTTTTACAAGGGACACTTTTAATGATTTAACTATGGAAAGTTTCAATCCAGATTTTAAGTATTTAAGTACATTTGATGATCCATATGTTAGCGAATCGGGATATCTTAATGCTCATTTAGTTAATGGGTCTAGTTTATTAAATAGTTTTAGACCAAGTACTGATTTTAATAGGGATCGTAATAAGGATCTTAACAGTACTGGTAGTAATATAAATATATTAGAAAGTAGTTCGTGGAAGGATGGGGTTTTTTATTTAGAGTATCCCGTTGATAGTTTTAATTGTCCAATATGTCCCCAGATATTACCAACATTTGGTAAATGGGCCAAACACATTAATGTGGTTCATAAAAGTAAAGCCATACGAGTTGTATGTAGTAAATGTGGAAAATCTTCTCAATATCATAATATAGCTTGCCACTACCCCAAGTGCATACCCAAGAAGGCGAATACCCCAATGAAGAGCCATACGTGCTCGGTCTGTGGGCTTGGTTTTCATACTAGATCTGGATTGAGCCAACACTGTAGACATAGACACCCTGCTGTGAGGAATGAGCAAAGAAAAGAAGATATGGCTGCTAAAAGTAAGATCAAAGAGGGATCGATTAGATCCCGTATATGGACCAAAGATGAGGTTGCGCAGCTTATACAGTTGGAAAGGAAATATATTGGGAAAAGGAATATAAATAAATGTATTGAGAGCGAGATGAGGACCAAAACGAATAAACAAATATCAGATAAAAGACGAGAATTAGCAAAGAAGAAGTTAGTGGTAACAGGAGATAGGGAGGAAGTGACTGAGGTAGAGGACATTAGAGTAAATATATTAGAAATTCCGCCCCCAAGAGAGAGGATTTTCCCACTAAAAGGACACCCAGAAGTGGATTTAGTGGAGAAAATATGTAAACGGGGAAAACAAAGTAGGGAGGGAAGAGAAATAATAAATAGTTTAGGGGAAATTGAAGGATTATTAAAGGAGGATTTAACAAAAGCTCTCGGTTGGGCAATGTTGGAAAAATTATGTTATTCATTAGTAGAGGGAAAGGACCCTAGAAATGAAAGTCAAATAGAGTTGAGGAATAAAGGAAAAGGGAAGATGAGAAAGGAGGGGAGAAGGAAGCAATTTAATGCAATTAGGAGATATGCTACAAAGAAAGCTAAGTATAAATTCTATCAACAATTATTTGATAAGGATAGAAGAAGATTGACTCGCATTATAATGGGAGAGCCAGATAAGGCTAAGTGTGCTATCCCTATGAAAGAAATTGAGGAATACTATGTCAATATTTTGGGAACAATTGGACATGGTAATATGATAGGGTGGCCATCATCCACAGAGAATGCGGATAATGATATATTAATGAGTCCGATCTCTGTGGATGAGATTAGAATAGCTTTAAGAGAAATAAGAAAAGATAGTGCTCCTGGCCCAGATAAAGTAAAAGTGAGCAATTTGTGGGATATTTTTAATTTAGACTCCTTAATACTTACAAAAATTTTTAATATATGGTTTCTAAATAGACAGGTACCAGATGAATTTAAGAAAAATAGAACGATTTTAATACCAAAGACACAAGATGAGGAGGAAATGAAGAAGTTAACATCTTGGAGACCATTGACAATTGGGTCAGTTTGGATTAGAATCTATACCAAAATATTAGCAAAAAGACTGGTGGAAACAGTTAAGATATGTAGTAGACAAAAAGGGTTTATATCCGCCCCTGGGTGTGAGGAAAATATTGCTATATTAGATAATTTGATTAAAGGGGCTAAACGAAATGGGAATGAAATTGCAATAGTGTTCGTAGATCTGGCTAAAGCATTTGATTCTGTGGGACACGGACATATAATAGCCGGGTTGAGAAGATTTGGTATAGATGAACATTTTATAGATATTATTAGGGACCTTTATGATAATTGCACAACTAGGGTATGGGTGGGTGATGAAGCTACTGAGTCTATTTTAATTAGGAGGGGGGTCAAGCAGGGTGACCCGTTGTCCCCAATTTTGTTTAATATTGCTATGGATCCCCTTTTAACTAGATTAGAAGTAGAAGGAAGTGGTTTTTATGTTAAGGGTAATGGTGTCACGTCATTGGCTTTTGCCGATGATGTGGCAATTTTAAGTAGCTCATATAAAGGAATGATTAAAAATTTGGGTATCTTAGAGGAGTTTTGTAAAAATACTAATCTCTCTGTTAATGTGAAGAAAACGAAAGGCTTTCATATTTTAACTAAACATAAAACCTATGTAGTTAATCCTAAGGATAATTGGCAGATAGGGTCAGAGGAGATTGAATATGTTCAACCAGGGGATTTTGAAAAATATTTAGGGGCTAGAATAGATCCCTGGATAGGTGTAGGGGGACCGGTACTTAAAAAAAAATTGAAAGATTGGAGTGAGAATTTAATTAAGGCCCCATTAAAACCGGCCCAAAAAATATTAATTTTACAGACATATATCTTACAGAAGCTATTTTATAATCTTCTTTTAATAGAACCCCCTTTTAATCTTTTAGACGATCTTGATGTGTTAGTTAGAAAAATAGTTAAAGAGATTTTACATTTACCTCAGTGTACCACAGATGGGATATTTTATTCTAGAGGTAGGGATGGTGGTTTAGCTCTCACTAAGTTTAGTGTGCAAATCCCAAATATGTTAATTCGTAAATGGAGGAGACATATTGTCTCGAGAGATGATTGGATGGACCTATCTTATCTATATGCAGGAGAAAATCTTGTGGATAAAATATTGTCATTTAGTGCAGTAACATCTCATCCCAAGAAATGGAGGGAAGAGGAATTTTTAAGATGGTCGGAACTGAGATGTCAGGGAATAGGGATAAAATATTTTAAAAATGATTTAATTAGTAATTCGATTTTTAGAAACTCTAGTAAAGTTAAATCGTCAGCGTATATCGCAGCATTGCAGCTTAGGGCAAATATTTATCCTACTAGGGAGACATTAGCAAGAGGAAGAGGAGGTGTGAATGCTCTTTGTAGATGGTGCGGTAAAGTGCGGGAGACTGTTCCCCATATCTCAGGACAATGTTATAAGACTAAAAATGCTAGGATAAAAAGGCATAATAGAGTAGTGTCTGCAGTTGTAGATAAGGTTGGTAAATTAGGGTGGAAGGCAATGATAGAGCCCCATTTGAGAAATAGTAAGGGTGAGTTAAGAAAGCCGGATATTATATTTATAAAAGGAGATACAGCAGTGGTGGTTGATGTTACAGTACGATGGGAGGATAATGCCGGAAGTTTGGAACAAGCCCACAGTGAGAAGGTGGCTTATTATCTTGAGTTAGAGGAAGAAATTAAAAACTTAACGGGAGGTAAAAATATTCACTTCTTTGGTTTTGTGCTTGGGGCGCGTGGCAAGTGGAGTGAAGGTAATAATGATTTGTTACAATTATTGGGAATGGACAGAAGTAAAAATTTTAAGGAGAGTATATGTAGACTTGTTTTATATTCCACTATTGGTATGATGGCTATATTCAGTGACAGGTAAAGATCCCGGAGTTTCCATTCCGTGTATCTTGCCAAAACTAAATTTTAGCTATTTTGGTTTCCATGCTCTAAATTTTCAAATTTTTAATATTGTTTTGAACATTAACTTATTTAGTGTTATTTAATATCTGTCCTTCAATAGAATGGTTTTAATTATATAATAAATACTTATTAATGGATGAAATTCCAATTTAAATTATTAGTTTATTTTTTTTTTTAACTACTGGATGTGGATGCGGACTGGCCGCGTATAATAACCAGGAAAGGGCAGGTAGTCACGCCTGTACATAAATTAGGGGGTGGAGTCCTGGG
>NW_020664435.1:7386363-7420915 GCF_002925995.2 Terrapene triunguis | reverse complement strand
GGGTGGGGCTAAAGTGTTCAAAGTATGGGAGGGGGCTCTGGGCTGAGCCTAGGGCAGGGGCTTGGAGTACAGGAGGGGTGAGGGCTCTGGAAGGGAGTTTAGGTGCGGGAGGGGGCTCAGGGTTGGGGTAGGGGGTTGGGGTGCAGGAGGAGGTGTGGGCTCTGGGAGGGAGTTTAGGTGGGAGAGGTGTCTGAGAGCTCGGGCAGAGACTTTGGGGTGTAGGAGGGAGTGTGGGGTGCAGGCTCCGGGAGGCACTTACCTTGAGCGGCTTCCGGAAGCTACTGGCCTGTCTGGCTCCTAGGCTCAAGAGTGACCAGGTGGCTCCATGCGCTGCACCAGGTAGGCACCGCCCCTGCAGCTCCCATTGGCCGCAGTTCCTGGCCAATGGGAGCTGCGGAGTCGGCGCTCAGAGTGGGCATGGGGGCAGTGTGCAGAAACCCCATGGCCACCCCTGCGCTTAGGAGCCAGACATGCCGGACGCTTCCGGGAGCCGCGCGGAGCCAGCGCAGGCAGGGAGCCTGCTTTAGCCCCACTGTGCCGCAGACTGACTTTTGGCCTATTAAAATCTCCCAGATTATTTTTTAATAGTCACTGGGAGATTGAGGCCGATTCTGGTAGACTCCTGGCCAATTTGGGAGGGTTGGCAACCCTAGCTATAAGGGTGTCTCACCCTTAACGGCTTGAGGGCCTGAGGGAAGCCAACCCGGACTACTAAAGGAGGCATACCTGTGTGAAAGTAGCTGATTCCCTATAAAGAGGGGCAAGTGCACACTGGGGACAGGCTGGGCAAACCCAAACCTATCTTGGGAAGCTGTAGTTGGCTTGAGGAAGCAGAAGCTGCAGGGTGAAAGACTAGCTCTTGCAGAGATATTGAACTGTGCCCCACTTCTAGGAAAGAGAGCTAGGAACCTCCTCCCCCCCGCCAACTAAAGGGCGAGAGACACTGAACTGGGGTTGGGGCCTGAAGGGCCAGTATATATCTGATGACTAAATAAATTGGATCCCAGGAAGGGAAATGTTTTAATTTCCTTTGGCCTGTGTTGAATTTGTTTAAGCAGAGACAGGGGGCCATAGAGTGACCTCTGGCCACGAGGGAGTACTCAGCTGGTGGCTGACCCCATGACAGGTACAAAAACTGAAGTTAATGGAAGCTGCATTCATACTAGGGCAGGGGGGAGGGATAGCTCAGTGGTTTGAGCATTGGCCTGCTTAAACCCAGGGTTATGAGTTCAGCCCTTGAGGGGGCCACTTAGGGATCTGGAGCAAAATCAGTACTTGGTCCTGCTAGTGAAGGCAGGGGGCTGGACTCAATGACCTTTCAAGGTCCCTTCCAGTTCTAGGAGATAGGATATCTCCATTTATTTTATTTTAATTTTATTTGGTACTGTGGTTCTAGTGAAGTTGTGCAAGGTGCAAGTCAATAAATAATTTTGGCCTTTGTAGTATTACAGTACTCTATTGAGTAGTAATCAATTTTAGCAACACAAGTTTGAAAAAAGTTAGATATCTAATAAGCACAATTTTTTTTAAACAAGATAACTTATCTAGACTTTGTTTCTTTATCCCAAATACCAAAAGTAGTATTAGTATGCATTATGGATTAATGGCACCGAGCATTTCAGTTTTAAAATAAGCAGATTGGTTTTGAGTAATAAGAAAACAATGCATTTGAAAATCACTAATGGGGTATAATTCTACTTCTTAAAACTTTAAAATGAACATTAAAAAAAACAACCCCGTAGATGTTTTAGGCTGAGATTTTATATGCTAGGTTTCTACTAGGAGTAGAGAGCAGTTATAAATCCTTGCAAATCAGGATTTATAACTACTGTACAGTAGCATAACAGAATCATTTTAATAAAAAATAAAATCAAACTGTGATGAGTATTCTCGATCCAAGTTATTAGGAGTGGTAAGATGTGAAGCACAGTGAGGGTATTAAGTAGAGCACATATTTATTTAACTTTAAAAGTTTGTGACTTTCCTCATATGACCTTTCTGGCACATAGCCAGAGCTCAGCTCTTGTTGACATTTAATCTGAACATAATCCCTGAAATCTCTCCACTATTGCTGGGTTACTGGGGAATGATTCTTGGGCAATGAACAGAAGCTTATGTTGGCAAGTTTTATTTTCAGCTTGTGGCTAGTCTCTCTTTTTCTCCCAGATTTTGCAAATGATTTGTTTTAATAAAAAATGTATGTCCCTTATTTATTATAGAAGAATGGCATCTAAAAATAGAAAACAAATCAGGAGAGAAGTTACAAACAGAAATAACTGTACCATTTCATTCCAGATGATTTTATTCTTATCGCTACAATAGTCTTTTAAAGGTGCAAACACAACACAAAGCTCATGAAAATGAAGACCACCCAAGGAAGTGAGCCAAAGTGACCAGAAACAGAATCAGATCTGTTTGAGAAAATATATTCACAATACCTTACAAAATAGTTTAATATAGCTTTTCTATATGTTCTCCCTAAAGCCTCTAATCTGGGTGCCTTGTTTTAGGCCCAATTCTGCACCAGAGGTTCTGCATGGAGTCCTATTAACTCCCCACTGATATCAGTGCAAGATCAGGACCTTAGTGTGCAGAAGTAATAACAATTCCAATAGGAAATGTACACATTTAATTATCAGGTTTGCTCTTTGTGTGAGAATGGAAAATTGTAAATATTGCATCTTTATAATGAAGAAATATTACTTAAAACTCCAGTGAGCCAGCATGCCTGGAAGCTATAGAGATGACTAGAGTTTTGTCACTAGTGCAGTGAGAGTCTCAAACTCAATGATTTTCATGTTTTTTTAAAATATATCCATGATTTTTTGCATTTCAGGATTTGTTTGCACAAGACTGGGGAAGCTTGTGGGTGAGGTGGATTGGATAGTAAACAGTTGAACAACATTAATAGAGGCTAAGAGAGAACATGACCTCTGTGACACCAAGGACTAGACCAGTGGACACTCAGGCTGAAATCCTCACTGCATTGAAGTCAATCGCAAAATTTCCATGGACTTCAGTGACACCATGATTTCACTCTAGTGACAGCTCTAATTGCCCAAGTAATTATGGAATTATCCCTTCCCTAAGACATACAAAATGAAAAGGGAAGATAAAATAATCTCCCCCAAATACTGAATGTATAGCAAAGTTACTATGGACCACACATTTAAAGTAAAACCTGTTTTACTTTTTAATCAGTGACATCCAGCAAAGCCTTTCCCCAGCATCATACAAATGGCATCGGACTTTCCTCTCTGTATTTAAACCTCTTTCTACAAACAAGACTTTCCAAGAGCTGAATGTTGTGGGAGAAGAGGAAGCGTTCCAAAGCATTGTGGATACTTTTATAAACCCTTCTTTCTCTCCAAAGCTGATGGGATTAGCTGTAAAATATTCTTATATTCAGTGTTCAATCTGTAATGAAGAAGTGCGGGGGCTCAAGCAATATTTTTTACATTCATAACAGATGCAGCAAGCCCAGAGATGTCAGGGCTATGAACTGCCAAGAATAGAGGTGCCAGGGCTCAGCCCCAGTGAGCCCTGGCACAAATTAAGCACTGCTTATATTCACAGCAAGACCAAGGCTCTCAAGTCTGTTTTCTAGGATCATGTCACTTCCTCCCTAGTAAACAGGCATCTTGTCGTCACCACTTTCCTCTGGTCTAGTGTCCCTCTAGAGCTTTTCAATACTACTTTTTGTCAAAGGTCATCTGCTCCTTGCAAGCAATATGTGCTAACCAGTGGCCTCATCCCACTTCCGCTGATGCCAATCAACGGGCAGATAGTTGGATTAGGTCCCCAGTGAGTGAGAAGTTGCATCAAGGATTTGAACCTCAGCTCTTTAGAACAGCACAGTATCATCACTAAGTCACTGGGTTGCCATAACGAAACCCTTTTAAAGGAATATCTGAACAAGGAATTGATTAATTAAATGCAAACACTTTCCACATGTCTAGGAGGGGAAAACTTTGCAATTTTTTTCATGGCAATTTTTAGATGAAGGCATAGGAGGGTCAAGGCAAAAAAGTCATGGAAGAATCTTTAAAATTTTCAAAAAACTCACAGCTATTGAGCTTGATTCACCTCCATGGGCACCAGAAGATACAAACTGCCAGCGGAGGTCACTCTATCGCAGGAAGAATTCACCCATGGTGAAAGGCAGGATTTGTTAGCACAGCCACCCGTCCTTGGGAGTTACATCACTTATGATCAGAGGTGGTATCCTGCCAGAGCTTCATAGGAGCTCCACCAGCAAGAGTTGCCTGGGGGATGTGCTGACCCAATGCACCCCCGGATACTTTGCTCACGTCCCCCTCTTTGGCCAGAACTGCCTACTTTTGCAGCTCTAAGTATCCTGCAGAGCAAAGGCTGTAAGCACCTCAGTCAGCGCAATCCCTCCAGATAGACTTTTCACGGCCAAGGACTTTAAGTTGAGACCCTTGTTTTTGTTCCCAAAGTAATCTTTCTTACAACTGTAATGCAAATAACAAGAACAGTGCGTATGCTGTGCTAACAGTTTAAAACATACATTATAAACCCAGCTCTCGACTTTCGTTATCTTAAAGCCTTTTCTTCTCTATAAAAATCTTTGCATCACTGTTATCAGCGGGACTCTTATGAACCTCAAAACAAAAACTGTTCACAAAAACTTCTCCTAACCCAGAGACCATCATTTCAGCCAGTGCTGACACAGTGAGCCCCTTCTGCTCCACGTTTTCAATCCCTGATATAACAGCACTGTGCACAAAACAAAATAAATAAGCCTTAGATTGGTTTGTCTAGTGACTCAGCAACAGCTGCTTATGTTGCTGCTTCAGAAACACCAGAAACAGACTCCAGAGCCTAGGTCTTGCTGCTGAATATAAGGATATTGTGCAGGCAATCCCATCAGGCTTTGAAGAGAAAGAAGGCTTTGCATAGCCTACAGCAATCATTCATACATGATCCAGGAGGAGATATTAGCAGTGACTATTTGAAGAAGGCTCTGTTCATCATTCATTCTCTATTTACAATGAGAAGGGGAGGTGTCAGAAAGCAAGAGTCAGGGAGCCTAGAGAAATAAACACAAACAATATTATACACAACAGACATTCAGCTACAACCTGTTTTAATGTTACTAACCGTGTTCAGTTAAAGCATTAATAATGCTCTGCACCTATATGGTACCTTCCATCTGATAATCTCAAAGTGCTTTATAAACAACAGTTCTCACAACGCTCCTGAGAGGCAGACAGATATTACCCCAGTTTTATATATGGCTAAACTAAAGCAACACACTGAGATTAACAGCCTGATGTTCAAAAATGCACGTGTGCAGTTGTGTGCCTGATTTGTTTGCATATACAATCACAATAATTGTGCACATCAAGTACTTACACACAAAAATGGAATGGTGTGTCTAACTGGTCAAGTGCATGCGCCAATACCTGGTTTGCGTGTGCACCTGTGGTAACTGTGCATGCAAATTAAGTGCACATTGGAAGGTAAATGCAAACCACGTGCATTCCTGAGAAATAAATTTCCAGGCAAATTGATCAAGTTCACACAGAAATTAAGTGGTAGAAAAGGGGCAGAGCCTAGGGGCTTTGACTCCAAATCTCACAGGCCAGTCGCCACTAGATCACACTCTAGAAATACCATAATAGCAAAGGGGGGAAAACAAGTCATTTCTAAATGTAAAGTCAAGTATTTCTCTGAAAATTAAAAAACTGGGCAATTAGAGCTATAATGCATATAAGAACAAGCAAAGAAGAAATGTGAAATGGATGTTTTCCAAAATTTAGTTTGGTAAGACTAACCTCATTTCACAAATTCATTGTGAGTGGACCTGTTTTTGTTTCTTGCTCAGACTTTGTGAGTATCCTGCTATATTTCCTTTACCATGGTCAGAATCTTCTCTACTAAATGTCATTATTCCAGGTTCCACTTTTCTCTGATTTAATCCTAGACTCCCCAATCTTAAACTCTGTACTTGACCTCTGGGTAGGCGTGTAGACAAGCAGATTAATGAGAAGCCAGAACAGCACATTAAGATATACCTATTTTAAGAGCCTTCCACTGTAAGTATCCCAAGGCACTGTATAAAAATAAGTCTCTGCAAATCTCATTTGAGCCTAATGAAAAGCTCACAGAGACTGGAATGTCTTAGTATGCTTGTAAACACAGATACAAAGATAGATGGTCAAATGTCATTAAGGAAAGATTTCCAAGCCTAGGGGCTATATTAACACAGGCCTTGTCACCTACCATCTCAGGTCTGCATATAGCAATTTGCTTCAGCCTTAAAGCTGAAGTGTCTTTGGCCAGGTCAACACTAAAACACAGCTCCATCGCTCAGAGGTGCGAAAGAGCTGCTGCAGCGCTGCAGCCGTACCACTGTAGACATAGTGTTTGTGAGGACCTGCTGGCAGGAAATATGTCCCCCTATACCAAGTAGGCTGACCAGGGAAAGAAGACAGCTTGAGAATCGTTACAGAAATTGGTTGGTTCAGGTGGCCCCTGAGCCTTTCCCTAGCAGGTTAAAAGGAGTGTGCCATGCACCTTTTAAATGCAGCTATCGAACTTGTTCCTGCTTCTTTCTTTGGCTGCACAGTTGCAAGAAGTTCAGGTACAAGAACTATCACCTGTAGCGACCCGGGCTCAGCCTGGGGGCAGCAGGCTGGGGGACATGGAGAGGAGAATAGAGGAAGGCGAGAGTGTGAGCCCTCTGCCCACATTCCACCCCACAGACCCCCACGCTTACTGTAGAATGCCCAGCCAGAATGCCTCCTGCCACTCTCTGGCCCCTCGAGTCCTTTGCAGAAGGTCTCCTTGCAACAGGCCCACACTGAACACAGCCAAATATTGCAACAACCCCAGCGGAGACAGCAGGAGGTGACTCAGGGAAGGGAGAGGCAGGAGTAACAGGGACAGGGCTTTGAGTTAGCAGAAGAGCTACCTGCACACGCACACCAGGGCCCTGGGCTACCCTTAGGAGCAGTGTCAGTTTCCATGGTGCCAACTCTTGCGATTTCTTTGTCAGTCATGTGAGTTTGGCTGGTCTCAAGATGATGCGAAAAGTTCCAGCCCTCACTCAAATTTCGGTGCTGCCTAGGGAAAACCCCTTCTGATTGGCTGTCTTCTCCACTGCCCCATGTCTGGGGGAAAGAGTGGCCAATCAGAGCTGCTGGAAGCAGCCAGAGCTCTCTCCTCCTCCCCTCAGGAGCGGACACCATTGTCACAAGGGGGTAAAGGGGTGGAATGGAGCAAAAAGAGCCAGGCAGCTCAGCTCCATCCTTCCCCTTCTGTGAGCAATGGGATGGCTCCTCTGGCCTTCCTCCTCCGAGTCCTCCACCCTCCCTCTCTGCCAAACCCAGCCTGGGAAGGGGCAGAGGGGTGTGAAGAACTCCCAGAGCTGCGGGAGGAGCAGAGGGGAAACTGGGGAGCAGAACTGGTCGGGGCTAGGACAGAATTAATTGTTGGACCGAGGGACCGCAGATGTGGGGACAAGGGATCCTACAGGGGAGGCCCAAGTCACCTTAATGAATTTGGGTGCACTGACAACACTAACTGTTGCACACACAGTGTGTGTGTGTGGTGCGGGGGGGAACGGCGTTGAAGTTCAAAAACCAGAAGGCAGATGAAGCTGCAATATCATCTTTTAAAAAAATAAATCTCATGATTTGGGGGGCTGGACTCGCATTTTTGAACCTTTAGGCTTGGCAGTACTGCCATTCTGGGCTCAGAAGCTGCACTGGAGAAGGGTCTCAGGTCCTGGCCCTAGAGCTGAGAGGTGGAGGCAAGCGGGTGCACCTCCGTGTGCTGGCTCAGCAGGACAGCACAGCTCTACTGCCGCTGCTCTGGCTCTCCTAGCAGCCAAATGGCTTCAATAGAATTTACAGTCCCCACTTCCTCAGCAAGGGCAGCAGTGCTCCACAGGAAGTACTTGGGAAAATTTGATGGCCAGGGTACAGAACAGCCACTCAGCCTGGGTTCCTGTAACTTGGCCCACTACTCAATTGACCTTGTGACCTCCAGAGGCACCACCCAGGAGGCAGGAATTCCATCCCGTCTATCTAACTAGTTGGTACTGACTAGCCACCAGCTACAGATTCCCCCATTTGACTACAGACAAACAAGGCAAAGCCCCTTGGTTACGCATGGATGTGTCACAAACAGGCCTATTCCATCACCATCTGAGCTTGGGCTTTGGGTCTCCAGACTGTGAAAACACAATGGTTTAATCAAGTGTTTGTCCCTTGAGAACCTGGATTAATTTACAGCAGCCATTTCCAAGGATCATGTGGTAGAGTGGGATGTCAGGAATCCAGTGTCTCTGAATCAGGCCAGAAAGAACATCAACAAGGAGATGAAGATATCTACCCATGGGAAGGAAGGTCCTGGCTACTGTTCAGCTGTCAGATTCTGAGGACTGGACACTATCATTCCATGCCTAAAACCCCAGCTACTAGAATTACAGAATTAGTATAGCAGAATCTCATCTTTCACTGAAAAAAAATAAATAAAACCTCTAGTCCTCATGGTTGTGAAGAAAACCTTGAAAACATGACCTGAAAGTAGACAACACAATGAGGTCTCCCTGAACCTGCAAACAGCCTGAAATGACAGCTCTCAGAAGAGGGAACTGACTCATATTTCAATCACTTGTTAATTTCAAGTCCCATTGCTCTCGAGCGCTCTGCCAACATCATGCCTGAAGAGGACTCCGTGTAGCAGGAGGATAAGAGTGCAGTAGGCCCATCCCATCCATCTACGTAGGTCAATGGTCTTCAACCTTTTTGCATTTGAGGACCCCTAAAAATTTTCAGATGGAGGTGTGGACCCCTTTGGAAATCTTAGGCATAGTCTGTGGATGCCCAGGGGTCTGCAGACCACGGGTTGAAAACCACTGTTCTATAGTAACGACAACTTTTTGTGGACTCCTTAGACATAGTCTGTGGACCCCCAGGGGTCCGTGGGCCACTGATATAGAAACATCCTGGTCGCTGGCATAAGTACTGGGGGGTAGGGGGAGTCTTCCCAGATGTCACCTCTGCCTCTCCAGGGAGGAGAGGGATCCTCAGCTGCCACCCCTGCTACTCCCAAGGGGATGGGATCCTGCTGCTGCTACTCTGGGGAGATAACGTGCTGCCCATGCCCACTGTTAAGATTACCTTCAGGAGTGCAGTATAGTTAGTATGGTGACTTGTGCATCCTTTCACACTCTTGGCCATGTTTACGTAGCGGTTATTTGGTATTCATTTCATATTTTGTGGTTCTTATTTCGAATGACATATTGGAATGAATTTTCAGTACCATTTGTGGAATATCAAAACAAAGTTTCAGGTTTCCACGATTTTACCGAAATATTCATTCCAATAGGCCATCCAAAATTAGAACCACAAGGTATGAGACGGATACCAAATAACAGCTACATCAACATGGCCAAGAGTGCGATAGGATGCAAAAGTCAAATGTTGAAACCCATTCAAGAATTTATGGGAAAGCAAGAGAATGGATGAAGTTGGGATGAAATATGATCATATTTTATGCTGATGATTAACTTTGCTTCAGTGTCCTGGAGAGAAAAGGTTTCAGGCTTGTAATATTTCTCAAGTGATGAAAAGGAAACTCTTTTTTTAGCTTCTGATTCAAGGGTGACTTAAAAAATAAATAGGATTCGAAGGTGGCTCCCTATCTGCCAGCAGCAGAGAAAAGAGCTATTCTAGGGTAATCACAAGTAAAAGTAAAAGGGGAGAAACAACAAAAGGAAAAAGAAAGTGGCCAGTGATAAATACAATATGGAGGTTTGGCTGTTTATATTTTAAAACACCTGACAAATTCCATGGCCTTCATCTAGTGATGGGTGGGTCTCTTCTCTATGGATCTTTTTGATCTTACATGTTCACTTTGAAAAGTTGGCAGGTGGGCTTTCATACTCATCAGTATGATTCTCATTTAACTGAATGTTATTTATAGAAACATACAAGACCAACAAAACCAAGACATCGATAAAAAGGCACCACACTTTTATCACCTCATATTTAAATTCAATCATATCTAAAGCACAAAATATCTGTTAACTTAGCCACATCACTCAAAACATTGCACACAGAATGAGGAGATGCAGTTTGCCCAGTGAATAAAAAAGCTTAAGAACCACTTCATCACTACTAGTTTTAGATCTGTCTGAGTAAGGAAAGTTTCAAATAGTTACACATTTACTAATTTATTTATATATTTTCCTAGTCAAAGGTGAAGTTAGTTTCCAACTTCAAGCCTGACTTTTCAACTCCACTGTAACATACCACAAAAAATATCTGGAATGTCATAATGCCACACTTCAACCCAATGTAGAATTTTTGGAAACATTTGGGGGGGGGGAGGGGCGCGAGAGGGAGAATCAAGGCTGGCGTTTTCAAACTCCTTTGTTTTCAAAATTATCCTGTCTTTTTTTTGGATATTTTCCTAATGTTTTTTGTCTCCTCATGTCTCCCAAATGGTTTAGCTATAAATGCTAATTTATTTTCTCTATCCATCCATCCATGTATTTATATGATCTCATTACAGTAGTATCTGAGCACTTCCCAAGTACTTAAAAACGGAAATAAAAAATAATCTCTCTCCTTTTTTGAGCTCAGCTAGTAGAAGAAATAGACTGATTAGTTTATATGGTTATTTTATTATGTCAATATGCATGAGTGTGTCCAAAGAATTTATTCAAATGAATTTTGTATTTAAATCTGTAAGTGGTTCATGGTTTCATAGGCCAGACTGTACCACTCTGATCATCTAATTTGCTCCTGCATAACACATAGGCCATACAACTTTCCTGAATTAATTCTTGTTTGAACTAGAGCATAACTTTTAGAAGTGTTGAGGTCTGTCGTCATTCTTTTCCTATGCATGAGCAAGTTCCATAGTCTAAAGTCCAGTTCCTGTGAAAGTTCTGTCTCCTGCACTCATGAGTTCCCCTGCCCCCTTGATCAGCTGTATTGTTGTTCCAATGTAACAGTTGTTTTGGGAGGCCATGGTTATGGAACTAGTGCCAGTCCCATGGAGAGCTCTGAAAATCAAGACAGTGACTCGGAACAGGACTCTGTTCAATGGAGCGAGTGGAACAAATGGGGTGATGTGTTTGTACTTGGTTTGGTTAGACTGTCTGAAAAAAGGTGCCTTTTAGTAATATTTTCAGGGGTGAGATTGGCTAGTGGTAGAATCACAAACATATCACAGATCACAAAGACCACTTTATCCAATTCTCACTGCTCACCCAGCATTAAAGGGATACTGTTAACCTGAATTTAAAAAAATGACTGGTGTTTTAAAAATTCAAATGTCTTATAGGACACCCTGTAAGTAGCATATATGGAATTTTTAAAATTCCTTTAAAAAAGAAAAAAGAATCAGGTTTTTCTTGCACTCCTGTTGATATTTATAAGGATCCTTCCAGCATAGAAGAGAGGACAGACCCAAGATCAATGCCAAACATGCCCGTTCCTTCTCTATGCACATATAGAGTGTGCCTCTTTCTTTCCCCAATAGCTGAAACTGAAACTAGAGTCTGTGGGGGCTTCTCTCCTGACAGTGATGTAATCATGCTAGATCATGATTCAGGAAGTGCAACTAAGCAGAAACAAAAGATAATGAAACTGGCAGTACGCTATACATGGATGGCAAATTCAAAAAGTGAAACAAGAGAAAAAAATACCCAAAACTACATTTTTTTCTAATCTCTTTCAGTTATGCACAATAATCTTGGGTTTTACTTATGAACAATAGTAGGTTGCAAATTTTCAGACAGATAAGATGCTTTTTAAGTTGATGGGAGCCCTAACATTTTCACCTCCCTAAAATCCGCAGAAAAAGTATGACTAGTTTAAAATAACAAATTTATAGGAAATTATAAAATCCCATTTTCTATTTTATAGGGTCCATTCCCAATGCACCATAATACTAACATACGGAAAATTAATAACTACAAAAAAAATCTCTGCATGTGCCAGTTGCTATACAATGCAGCTAAAAATACAAACTTGAAAACTTTAAATGCATTTACAGAAACCTGGATGAATTCTCTTCATAAAGTTCTGCGCCACCAACACATCACCCTGTGAGGAAGCTGACAGAACACTAACATGACAATGTACCGGGTGACTATGTCCTTTATTAAATCCTTACCAAGCAGTCAGGGTTTGATTTTTATAGGTTCTGATCACTGATGTTGCTGGGAGCTGGTGGATGCTCACACATTTGAAAGATAGGCCCTTAACAAACTATATAGCATCAACAGCCAATAACACAGGCCCAGTAAAGAGCAAAGTAGAGAGACAAAGTTGAAGTTGAGTGGATCTGTGTAGGTGGGGTGGGATGATGATACTGAGGGATGAAGGACTTACCATTCATTTCCGGATATGTTAACATTTGGCTTTTTGGAAGCTGTAGAATTTTTGTAAAGAAAATGTAATTTACTGTGGGGTGTCACCTGAACTTGACTGAAATACACTTTCTTTGCTAACTCTTTTTTTAACAGAGTGAGTGTTTGGGAATAAATAATGTTCCTGAATCGGTTTTTGGAAAATCCACGCGCGAGGTACTGCACTCCTCCAATAGGCCAATTGGTTTGCATAGCTTATTTTGATATTCAAGTGACCCTTTCCCATTACAATAAAAGGACATTTAATATACATTGCCATTTAAAAACAAAATAAATTAACTACTTGTTGGATATTTAGAACAAAAGAAGGATCATGTCTGCACCACTGGAAGAAAGGAGGATGAGACACTTGTAGGTTAGGTACTAGATGTGATAGGAAGTCTGACAAATGTTATTTCACTGGACCTTAAATGGAAAATAGTAGTTATAGTGGGGACTTGACGTCAGCTCTTAGCCAGAGAGGGTCCAAAAATGACCGTTCGTATCATGTTCATTCTGTACTAACATCTTGTGTACTGAGAGACATCTCTGGATGCATGTGAAATAGGAAAAATAACTCCTATGTTTATGTCTTGGATGAAAAACATGAAACAGACATAAAAGGCAAATATTAATATTTTCTTCAGAATTACAATATAGCACAACAGCATCAACAAACAGTCCAACAAGAATTTGGGGCAGTCATTGGAGCTGTACTTACTTCTGTGAAACTATGACAATTTATACCAACTGAGGATATTGCCTCATAATATTTTTTATCTTTTTGCAAAGCAAAATGCTGAAAATAGTCACTCAGCTGTTCTAAGCAAGTTATAAAACTGGATTAAACAGTTGGGATACAGAATCTAAAATACACTCATTGGATTTTTTTTTTTTTTATAATAGCAGGATTATTTTATGGGCTAAGGGCTGAGAAGGGCGTAAAATATGAATTGCACACAAAGAATTTGTGGACACCCATGAAATAGACTATATAGGTTTGGGATATAAAAAGGAATTTTACATCAGCTCCAAAAATATCACTTCACTTTAAAATTCATGCTAGCAGGTCAATTTCTACCCACCGTCAGAGACTTAATTTCTCCTATATCTAAAATAAATTAATATTTTTTAAAAATTAGTACACGTACAAGCGGTCCCAAATTGTTTGGTTTATCTCCAAAATGTAGAATTCAGCAGTGCTTCTATAAAGCAAGATATGAACTGGAAGAGCAGTCTGAGTATTTACATAGAAATTAGCATTCAGGTATACCATTTTATTATTAATAGGGGATATTTTCAAAGGGACAAATGGAAATCAGGTGCCTAATTCCCATGAATTTTCAGTGGGAGTTAGGTGTCTAACTACCATTTATGCCTTTTCCATAACTCAGTTCGTATCGCCTATATAGTGTGAAGCACAGCTAAAATTTAATAACTAAACATATAATAAATTGCAAATAATTTATATTAGCAAAATGCAAGAAAAATGCTCATTGCTATTAATCCTCCCTTGTTAGACCTTCCCAGTAAATTAATTTCCAACCATGGACTGAATGCCAGAATAATTTGACTTTATAAGACCTTATAGCTCAAGATATAAGTAATCTGTATACTCAAAGGCTTATGAAGAGTTCCCAAAGGTGAACATCACTGGTGGGGGGGGGGAAGGATTTGGGGAATTACATTTCATGGAACATGTGCACCCCCACACTACTAAGACCAGCTACCCACATAAGGAAGTACAATATATAACCAGTAATTGTACAGACTCATTCCAGAGAAAGCAGTTCTCTCTCCACTGGAAGTGTAATACCACGTGGGACACGTCCAGAAAGATTGGTAGGCAAAAGGTTAATTCCTCTGTGGAAAAGTTGCTTCCCTACTCTTTGCTGGTGATGGAAGTCTCAGAACATGCAGAACAGATGAAAATAAAATGTAATAATTAAAGGCCAATTATCTTTATTTAGCCATCGGCAACCAGGTGTTCTGAGTCAGAGAAAATAAATGACTGAGAAAACAACTGGGGAAGTTTTCCTTTGGCTCAGCGAGTAGATGTGAGCAAGTGCTCTTTGACTATACCCAAGGGCACTATCTACAAAACCAGCCATTGTTAAACTCAGTTGTGTCTGAAGCAAGTTATAGCACATTTTGCTCCTCCCTGTGCGGCCAACCACAAAAGCCAAACCCTGGGATAATTTGTTGTTTTTTTTTTAAATCTTCATGCTTTATGGTCTGATCCAAAGCCCACTGAAGTCAATGGGAGTCTTCCTCTTGATTTCAGTAGTCATCGAGTCTGACTCTTCGACCGGGTCTCAAGCGTGTTATTATTAAATTGCTGAATTACAAAAGTGAGAGGTGGGAAAGACCTGATAGCTCAGCCAGCCCATCTCCCACCATGCAGATTTGCTCCTTAGTCTTCAAAGTATATTTTCTATCATTTTGCTCAGTCAAGTTTTAAATATCCCAAGCAATAGGGCTTCCACCACTTTTCTTGGAAGATTATTCCACTGCTATCCTTGGCGGAAGACTTCAGCAGCTTAATACATCTCAACAGCATGCAGCTTTTCCTGACATTCATCCTCATTTGCCCTGCTGTTTTCAGTTTCATATCACTTGTACTCCAACACATCATCCAAAATAATTCCCCCCCGTCCTAGGTGTTTAGACTGTTATCAGGGCCTTGGTCCCACCATTCTCGTAGATGAAATATACTTATTTAGCTCTCTTAATCTGTCCTCAAAAATGTCCTCAAGTCTACTGATCATTTTTGTTACTCTTCTCATGACTCCATTTGACTGTGCCATAGACTGGATAAAGAAGCTGTATATTAGCAACACAAACACTGGTATAGCATGGGCAGACAGCAAACTCTTGGGCAGAGAGTGCCTGAGGACAGAATGAGAGAGCACAAGACAGATCAAGCTACCAAAGTAAGTGGAGTTTGGCTGCAGCAAAAGTTGAACGACAGGGGAAGAGGCTGAGGGATTATAATCATTATTACTCCTGGGGGAATTCTGTGCCACTGCGTGTGTGCAGAATTCATGTCCCCCGCAGATTTCTTTGCTTCCCCAAAGAAAAATGACTTTCTGACAGGGAAGGAAAGGGACGCCGCTAGAGCAGTCATGCACCACTCCCTAGTTGCGCAGGTACATCGTTTCAGGCACCCAGAGCATCCAGCAGAGACGTAAATCACCACAGGGCTGAGGACACCTCAGTCAGTGGCTCCTACCCAGAACCAGGATCAGCTGCTAGTCCCGGCTGGGCTAGAGGCAGGAGAGCATGGGATTTCCTCTTCCCCTGCAAGGAGTGGCTGGGTCTGTGTCAGACCCACCCCAGAAACCTCCCCCAGCTGCAGGAAGTTCACCATCCTCCCCTGCTTCCTGCCCCCATTGCTCCTCAGCTGTGCAGGGAGTGGTCACTGTGTGGGGAGCTGCTCCCCCATCCGCCCAAACCCTGTGCATCTGGACCTCCCATACCCAGACACCTCCACCAAGCCTGACCCTCACCCAGAAACCCCTAGCCCTTGATACCCACACCCCATCCCACTGAACCTCAACTCCTGCATCTGGAACCCCCTGCATCCAGACCCCCATCTCTGGAGCCCCATCGCTGCACCCAAACCACCCCCACTGAGCTCCCTGCATTCAAACTCCCACCCTGACGAGCCTGAGCCCCCACATCCAGACCCCCATACCACTGACCCCTAATTAACTGCACCCAGACCCCCACCCCATCAAGTCCCACTTTCCCAGAACCCAGATTTCCCTGCTGAGACCCCCACATCCAGACCCCTGGGCTGAGCCCCAACCACTTTCACCCGGAAGTCCCTGCAGAGTCCCATTGCCCCTGCACCTGGAATCCCCCCAACAAGTCTCTGTGCATCCAGATCCCCCCATACCTAGACCCCGCACTGAGCTGCCTGCACCCAGATTGTCCCACACAGAATCCTCTCACCCCCACACCTGGATCCCCCCACACTTGGATCCTGCCTGGTTGAGCCTGCCTAACCCATGCCCAGTGCACCTGGGGCAGAGGGGCAGGCCCGGGCCTTGTGCTGTATCAGGGTCGGGTGCAGCCTCACCAAGTACGTGTCCCGGGAGTGGAGAGGCTGCAGGGTGATCTCCCACCTTCGTACAGCCTGTGGCCTGTGCTCCCCACTGCCACGTTGGAGCTTCTGCATTTATTTATTGACAAATAAAACTTACAGAATTTAAAAATATTGTGTGCAGAATTTTCAAGTTTTTGGCACAGAATGACCTCAAGAGTAATAATCTAACTACTAGAAGGGCACCAGAATACCCCCCCTAGAAAAAAAACTGTGGGCTGTTGTGTGGGGTGGGGGTGAGTAGGGTAGGAGAAAGAGAGAGAGAAAAGACGCAATACACCCAACAAATATACTCTAAACATAGGCCAATAGCCCCTCCAAAACCCAAAAAACAAACCCCAACAGGAATAAAAATAATGCAGGCAGAAGTCCAGCAGCAGAGTGGGGGCTACCCAGTTTAATGCACTAAATGCAGCATATATTATTACCCGCCTTTTGCTGCAGCCATATGTGTGCATGTGCCGTAAGCAACTCATGGCCCTCAGAGACACAACATGGGCTCGTAAGGCCAGAGTGGCTAAACTGGAGGAATTAAGTGAGACAGAGAGGTACACAGAAGAGACTTTCAGGGACACAATAGAGCGGTCCCACCCCCAGGCTGACAGCCTCCGTGCTGTTAGGGAGAATGAAAGTGTTGGGGAAGAAGAACATCAAGCTGGAATGGAAGGAAACAATCCCATAGTTGGACCCTCCTTCCAAATGATGTCATGATATCCTCTCACACTGCGGATACCCCTCCTGGAGAGGGAACCCCAGTTACTAGGAAGAACAAGGTAATAGTAATGGGGGAGTCAATTATTAGAAATATAGATAACTGGGTTTGTGATGGCTGGGAGGACTGCATGGTAAATTTCCTGCTGGGTGTGAAGGTTGCAGATATCACAGGACATCGAGAAAGACCAAGATGCAGTGCTGGGGAGGAGCCGGTGGTCATGGTTCATGTTAGTACCAATGACAGAGACAGGTAGGAGAGAGTCCTGTAGGTCAAATTTAGGCTGCTAAGTAAGAGATTAAAGTCCAAGACCTCCATGGTAGCATTCTCTGAAATGCTTCCAGTTCCATGCGCAGGGCCAGAAAAACAGGCAGAACTGCAGGGTCTCAGTGTGTAGATGAGAAGATGGTGTGGGGAAAAGGGGTTTAGGTTCATTAGGAACTGGGAAAGGAGGAGCTTATACAGGAAGGATGGGCTACACATACACCAAAACAGAACCAGACTTCTGGCATGTACAGTAACATTTAAAAGGTTGTAGAGGATTTTAAACTAAGGGCTGGGGGGGAGGGAGGGAGTAGAGAAGCCAACAGGTGCAGAGGAGCACATGGTTCAAGCAAGGACATCCCTTAGGGATGAAGTTATGAAAGGGGGAAACTCTATGTCCCAAGTAAAGATGTTAGGAAAGAAGTTGGTAAAGTACAGGTAGGAGCTAGTGAGGAACAGTCAAACAGAAAAGAGTTCCATTTAAGTATAACTCATAAAGGTAAGCAACTGAATATTGATAAAATGTGCAAGTGCTTACATACAAATGCTAGAAGTCTAAATACTAAGATGGGTGAACTAGAGTGGTTGGCATTAAATGAGGATATTGATATAATAGGCACTGCAGAAACTTGGTGGAATGAGCCTAATCATTGGGAATGCAGTAATACCAGGGTACAAAATACATAGGAATGACAGTATAGTTCATGCTGGTGGGGAGGGTGGCACTATATGTGAAAGAAAGCATAGGGTCAATAGTAAAAATCTTAAATGAATCAAACTGTACCAAAGAATCACTTTGAATAGAATTCCATGCTTGAACAATAAGAGTATAGCAGTAGGAATATACTATCGACCACCTGACTAGGATGATGGTGAAATACTCAGGGAGATTAGAGAGGCTACAAAGGCAGAAAATGCAATAATAATGTGGGACTTCAACTATCCTCCTATGACTGGGTATATGTCACTTCAGGAAGGGATGGAGAGATAAAACCTCTAAACACCAAAACTGACTGTTTCTTGGAGCAGCTTGCCCTAGAACCCACAATGGGAGAAGCAATTCTTGATTTAGTCCTAAGTGGAGCACAGAATCTAGTCCAAGTGGTGAATATAGGTAAACCACTCACTAATAGCGACCATAATGTAATTAAATTTAACATCCTTGTAAGGGGGAAAATGCCAAAGAAACCACAATAGCATTTAACTTCAAAAGGGGAACTAAACAAAAATGAAAAAGCTAGTTAAATGGAAATTAAAAAGAATAGTCACAAGGATGAAATGCTTGCAAACGGCATGGAAATTATTTAAAAACACCGTAATATAGGCCAGGGGTCGGCAACCTTTCAGAAGTGGTGTGCCAAGTCTTCATTTATTCACTCTAATTTAAGGTTTCGCGTGCCAGTAATACATTTTAATGTTTTTAGAAGGTCTCTTTCTATAAGTCTATAATATATAACTAAACTATTGTTGTATGTAAAGTAAATAAGGTTTTTAAAATGTTTAAGAAGCTTCATTTAAAATTAAATTAAAATGCAGAGCCCCCAGACCAGTGGCCAGGACCCGGGCAGTGTGAGTGCCACTGAAAATCAGTTCGCGTGCTGCCTTCGGCACGCGTGCCATAGGTTGCCTACCCCGATATAGGCTCAAACTAAAGGTATAGTGTCCAAAAAAAAACTAGTAATAGGACCCAAAAAGCCATCCTGGCTTAACAGCAGAGTAAAAGGAGTGCTTAGAAGCAAAAAGGCATCCTCTAAAAATTGTAAATCAGATCCTATTGAGGAAAATAGAAAATGCATAAGCTCTAGCGAGTCAAATAGAAAAGTTAAGGCAGGCCAAGAAATAATTTGAAGAGCAACTAGCTAAAGATAAAAATAATTTGCTATTAGTTTTTGTAAGTCCACTAGAAGCAGGAAGCCTTCCCAACAATCAGTGGGACCACTGGATGATCAAGGTGCTAAAGGACCATTCAAGGAAGACAAGGCTATTACAGAGAAGCTGAATGAATTCTTTGCATTGGTTTTCACTACAGAAGACATGAGGGAGATCCCCACACTTGAGCCATTATTTTTAGGTGACAAATCTGAGGAACTGTCCCAGATAGAGGTGTCAGAAGAGGAGGATTTGGAACAAATCGATAAATTAATCAGTCATAACTCACCAGGACCAGATGGTATTCACCCAAGAGTTCTGAAGGAACTCAAATATGAAATTGCAGAACTACTAACTGCAGTATGTAACCTGTCCCTTAAATCAGCCTCTGTACCAGATGACTGGAGGGTAGCTAATGTAATGCTGATATTTTTAAAAGACTCCAGAGGTGATCCTGGTAATTACAGGGTGGTAAACCTAACTTCACTGTCAGGCAAACTGGTTGAAACTATAGAAAAGAACAGCATTATCAGACACCTAGATGAACATGATTTGTTGGTGAAAAGTCAACATGATTTTTGTAAAGGGAAATCATGCCTCACCAATCTATTACAATTCTTTGAGAGTGTCAACAAGCATGCAGACAAGGGTGATCTATAGTGTACTTGGACTTTCAGAAAGCCTTTGACAAGGTCTCTCACCAAAGACTCTTAAGCAAACTAAACAGTCATGGGATAAGAAGGAAGGTTCTCTCATGGATCAGTAACTGCATAAAAGACAGGAAACAAAGGGCAGGAATAAATGGTCAGTTTTCACAACAGAGAGAGGTGTTGGGATCTGTGCCATTCAATTATATTAATAAATCATTTGGAAAAGAGGGTGAATGGTGAGGTGGCAAAATTTGCAGACAATACAAAATTACTCAAGATAGTTAAGTCCAAAGCTGACTGTGAAGCGTTACAAAGGGATCTAACTAAACTGGGTGACAAAATGCTAACAAAATGTTAGGAACCATTAAGGAAGGGATAGATAATAAAATAAAAAAAATGATAATGCCAGTATGTAAATCCATGGAACACCACACGTTGACTATCGTGTGCAATTCTGGTTGCCACCTCCCCAAAAAGATATATTTGAACTAGAAAAGGTACAGAGGATGGCAACAAAAATTATTAGGGGTGTGGAACAGCTTCCATATGAGGAAAGATTAAAAAGACTGGGATTCTTCAGTTTAGAAAAGAGCTGACAAAGGGAATATATGATAGAGATCTATAAAATCATGAATGGTGTGGAGAAAGTAAATAAGGAAGTGTTATTTACCCCTTCACATAACACAAGAACTAGAGGTCACTAGATGAAATTAATAGGCAGCAAGTTTAAAAGAAACTAAAGGAAATTTTTTCACACAATGCACAGCCAACCCGTGGAACTCGTTTCCAGTTATACTTTTGGCCTTCAAAACATCCCCTGGCTTCAAGAAAGAATTAGACAAATTCATGGAGAATAGGTCCATCAATGGCTATTAGCAAAGATGGTGAGGGATGCAACTCCATGCTCCAGGTGTCCCTAAACCTCCACCTGCCAGAGGTGTAGATTGGATGACAGGGGATGGATCACTAGAAATTGCCCTATTCTGTTCATTCCCTCTGAAGCATCTGACAGTGGCTGCTGCCAGAAGACAGGATACTGGGATAGAGGGACCACTGGTCTGACCCAGTGTGGCTGTTCTTATGTACAAATGTCTAGAAGACCTAGACTTTGCTGATGATATTGCCCTACTGAGCACAAAAAGTTACAAAAACAGACAACCTGGCAAAAACAGCAGGAAAAGCAGGGCTCAAAATTAGTTAAGCTAAAACAAATAGTCTTTAAACCCAGACTTCAAACAGTAACGTCACATTAGAAGGGAAAAATATGAAGAAAGTTGAAGAGTTCACCGACTTGGGCAGCATCACATTGGCCAACGGAGACCCTAAGAAGGAAATGACATTAAGAATAGGACAGGCATCCACAGCATTTACTAAACTCAACTGATGAAATCAATATATAAAGCATCAGAACAAAACAGAGAATTTTCCATTCAAATGTAATCTCAATACTAATATACAGCTATGAGAGCTGGAGATCCACTAAAATGTTAGAAAACTAGACACCTTCGAAAATAAATGCCTACCAGAGAGTCTGGGAATGGGTTGGAAAGACTTCAGAAGAACCCTTAGGAGGGAGAGCAGAACAGTTGATCTCAACACCCTAGAACTGAAGGAAGCAGCAGCAAATGACACAGAGGAATGGAAGAGACTAGTTTCTGCTTTGTGCACCAACATTGGGATGGAAAGGATGTAACATAATGTATATAACTGATCATCTTTGTTACTCTTCTCAAGACTCCAGTCAGGCTGTACCTAACTGGGTAATAATTTGGTTTGGTCACAACTAATTTTAGCAGTTGCTAAACTGAGAAATTTTGGAAAGTAGAGCCTAAGGATCAATTGCTTCAGTCACACCTGTGCAGCCCTACATGGTTGTATGAACATGAGTATAGCTAAGGGCAGAAAATCACCCTAAAACTTCAAATAGTTTCCATTTGTTGAATTTTCATTTAATCCAGGAACCAATCAGCCAAAGTGTCTGAGTTATTTCTAAAAACCCCTCTAGTTTTCTATTTTCTTTAAAAGAATCAGTTGGGCTAAACAGCACCATTCAAAATCAGTTTGTTTTCTGTCTCTCATACAGATCTAGCTTAATCTAACCTGAATCATTAAAACCTACCAATGAACACACCAAACAGCCCATTTTCCAGACATGTATGATATACTCATTTGCAAATCACTTTCCTTTTTTTCCTTCTTGATCACAATTGATCATAACACTTAACGATCATGTTATACCACATATAGTTTTTAAAAGGTAAGAACCATTTTTAGATTGAACATATTCCATTGGCATTCTAGAGAAGGTGGAAAAGATCAAGAGGATCTAAAAGGATTATGAACAGATTTACAAGCGGAACATGATATTATGACAATCAGAACCAGTAGTTTCAGAATGTTACCTAATGTGATGGGGCAAGGCCAGATGGCTACAGTAAAGTAGTGAGGAACAGGTTTAACCTCCTTTCAGTCTTCTTGTGGATGTGACTAGTTCTCAATGCAGTTAAAAATAATTTGAAAAACACAGAACAACAAATCCAGTCCCATATAGCGGATGACACCAAGCACAGCATGCCACTTTCCCATTCTAATAGATCCAGTATTGGTTGCCTAGAGTAGGGAACGCTTCTTGCCATTTTCATAAATCTTTTGCTGCCAGGAATGTGGAGCTCCTGGCATTAATCCTTCCTTCCCGGTAGTTTCCAATGGGTTAATTTCCAGCTATGGAGTTCATGCCTGGAAATGTGACTTCCAACACCAAGGATTTAAGAGATAATGTAGTTCTGTATCATGGTTAATTACTGGGGATCCCGATTCTTGGCATCATAGTTAAATATGATTATTCCTTTATGTCAGGTATTCACAAGTAGCTCAACACCGATCTTTTTTATTTTCCTGTATGACCTCATATCCCTGTTTCTTTGGCTTAAAGATGTAGTATATTATTCTACTCCACAATTAGCAGAAAAAAGGCTTCCTGCACCATCATATGTCTGGGGCAGGAGACAGGTGGATTTGGGGAAATAAATCCGAAGGAAACCAGGAATTTCAAACCTGATCCTGAGGGTTCTCTCTCAATTTACCATACCCTATAACCTACAAACAAACTGCAATTTATGCTTTAATCAGGGACCTGTGATGTTCTGCAGAACTTCAGTGCTGCTTTCTGCATTAAGGGTCAAAGGTTTCTGAGGAGGATTTTTTTCCTCGATTTTCTGTGTCACTTCAGTGCAGACCTGAAAACATGCTAACCTCTTATGATGCACACACAGGTTTAAAGGGTAGGTATCTATTAGATTATTTTTCTCTGCAATTTTATGTTTTTACCTTTACTAAGCAAATTAACATTCTGACTCTAGGAGAGGGCAGATTTTTTTTAAATTAACTTCCCAGAAAAGAGTTTCACAAAATGATAGTAAGGCAAATGCTGCTCATGGTCTTATTCTGACCCAGGGAGAGAGGGGAAAGTGTTTTGTAACTGGGCAAAACTTTAATAGCTAGATCCAGCCAGTAGGCTTGACTTAGACAAAAGCCCAGTGATTGCCTCTGGACTCACTAGTTCCAGGAAGAGATCCTCCTATCACACTACATAACAAACACAAGTTGTTACCAACCCTGGATTATACTATCACCTGTTTTTGTGCAGATGAGTAGAAAGGGAAAGCAGCACAAGGATCCTCTCCCATTTTGGAGCCCACATAAGGACAAACACAATAGAGACTGCTCAAGCCTTGATCCCTCGGAGGAGCAAACCACCAAAAAAATAACACAAGGGAGGTTGGGTCGAAAAGGATGAGAGCCCATGCCCTCCATCCTCATTCTGCTCAAATCCATGGAACAGGGGAAGTGTTCTGTTGGGGAACAATCTGCACTATGCTAATGGCAGTCTGCACTCCTGTTTGCAACAAGCAGCCCCGGAATAGTTTGTCTCCTGAAGTGGTGCTCCTCTTAGAGCGATGTGCATCTGCACTTACCCCTACTCACGGATCTGTGCATATTGTGCAATTGAACCCTCTCTGTATAGCAGCTTGCATATCATAAAAGGCTGAAGAATTTGAAACTGGCCCATCAGGGTGGCTAATGAAGGTCACTCACACCTTACATTCCATCCTCTGAGGAAGAGGAGTGGAGATGGGGCTTTGAAGTTAAAAAGAAAAAACACCCTTTTGAAGGGATCTTTTTTCTTTTTTTAATTGAATTTTAAACAATTTGCCTTTTTGTGCAACCCAACTCAATAAAATGAGGGAATGTGGGCTTGGGGTTTGATTTGTGTTGTTTTTTTATTTCCTATTTTATTTTATCCTTGCCAAGATAAACCATCCATGTTCTGAAGGTACCTAAGCCTCCTTGTAACTACCTTTGGACACACATAGCAACAGTTTACTTTAAGCTTATGCACATAAAGCTGCACACTTCTGCTTCATAGTTAATTAATTCTTACTTTGAATAAAATGCTAAAACATCGGCACCTCTCACAATAGTTGGGGAGGGAAAAATATTACTATTGACTACATATTTCTTTTGTAGAAATATGCTATCCTATGACGCTAAGAAAATTAATCTTGACATCTACTTTTCCAGTATGGTTGTGACTTATAGATATGTCTTTGCCTTCTAGTAAGTTGCACACTCAGTAAAACTACACGTGGCTTGAGGAAGCTGTGTTTTCATTTTGGCAAAACATAAGTCATTGTGTTCTGGTTTTGCCAGCACAGGTAGAGTCTTGCCTAATTCTGAGTTAGTTTTGGATTCACTACCTATCAGTGATATTTATTAACAAGCTGTGAACGATTCTAAACTTTCCTACGCAAGTCTAGTAGAAGCTCACTAATTTGCACACCCCACAGTTTGCACACGAATAAATGGTGGTATTTTCTCACTTCTCAGAAAAGATATTATAGCAAAATGTTATAGTTGAATCTCATGTTTCTAAGACTTAATCCTACTACAATATAAGAAATAATTAACTACACCTGTCAAATGAGTGAATAACGTACATTTGGTGTTGCAGTATACTCTTTTTACTGTTTGTCTGCTTACGTAATTTACAAAATTCAGTAATTTGCAATGTCTCCCCCATGCAGTATTGCAAACTAGCCAGGTCCTAAACTATGAGAAGAGAGGGCTATTGGACTCCAAGAACCAGAGGACACAGGAGAGTGATTAAAGAGTACTATATTAAAGGTGAATTAAGCAAAGCCACAGAGAAGAAAATGGAAACAACAGAACAAACGTTAGCTCCATGGATGATGATGAACAAGAATGACTTAAAAGCATTTGTAGATTTCAGCACGAGATCAGCAGCAGTTTCTAGATACCCTGAGTGGTGGGCTATGTATATACTGAAGTTAGACAACCGTGCCTGGCCCGTGCCAACTGACTTGGGCTCACAGGGCTTGGGTTATGGGGCTGTTGAACTGCAGTGTAGACATTCCGGCTCAGGCTGCAGCCCAAGCTCTAGGACCCTCCCACCTCAGAGTCCCAGAGCTCAGGCTGCAGCCCAAGCTCGGATGTCTACATTGCAATTAAACAGCCCCTTAGCTTGAGTCAGCTTGCACAGGCAGCTGCGGGTTTTTAATTGCAGTGTAGACATACCCTCAGGGACCTGGGGTTGGGGGTGAGGGAGTTGCTGAAGGTTGAATGGAACTAAGGACATTTAGTGGGCAGTCACTTCCCCACAATCTCTAATCTACCCACTTGCCCACACATCTGTGGTTATCTGTACACTTGAAACTGCACTTAACTTCAAGGCCTTTGCCACATTTTCATGCAGCTCAGTGAATGATTGGGGGGACTGCTTTTGTTCAGAAATGCTTTCTGGATAGGTGGGGTGCAGTAACCTGAAACATGTTTCGGTAGAAAGGGCCCTTGCAGGTAGACAGTAGATGTGATGCTGAGGTCACTGCTTTGTAAAATGAGAGGGACAGAAGTTGTCGCTTGCCCTTCCAATGTGTCCATAAATTAAGAGCATGCTGACATTACCAAGAGAAGAACAGGACTTCTCATATGCTCCGTTTCCCCTGGTTCCTTCCCTCCACCAATGGTTGATTTATGTGCCCATACTGTACCATGGAATGCATCAGATTAAAGGAGTCATGCTAAAATGGTATGCCACTCTCCCATGCTGACAGTAAGTTCATCTGTTTGGCCAACTTGGCAATTTTAAGCAGTTGTGCTGTGAAACTCATTTAATAAAGAGCACTGCATAAATGCAAATCTCTCCCAGTGGCTGTAGCACACACCCCGGACCAGGCTATCCTTACTGAAGCCAGATCCATCTTTCTAAAATGTGAATGAAGACAAACATGTCCCTGATGCACTGGAATTACTTCAGTACTTCCTTGCTACAACTACAGAGTTGGACTCAATAGCTACATATACTTAATAGCTTCTTATTTTTAAAAAATAAACCACAAAAAGTCAATTTTCCATTTAGCAAAGAGAGAACATACCAGCTGTCCAGTTCTCTCAATGCAGCAAAACTCCACTGAATCATCAAGAGTTTCAGTGTTGTGCAACAGTGAACCCAATATTTTTAAATCTTATTTGAACAGACATTCTAAATACAGTGTATGCATCAGAGTATTCTTCCACCACTGAACTCAAGTCTAACCCAGTATATGAACTAGAACGAAAGGCACATTTATTTTAAGATGCCAGTGTGCTACCTAGACAAAGTACAGAATTGTCTTTGGAGACTGGAAATAATTATGTAAACAAAGACCACAAAACAAGATTTTCCATAGTTTTTGAACTCAGTCAAATATCTTCAATCTTTTTAATATGAATACAAAATCCTGGGCCAGCAGTGCATTTGCAATGAATCACAAGAACACCCCTGACCACAACTCAACCGCATTTCACTTTCATTTATTTTTGAGTGCTATCATGCTCCAATAGTAATGCTATTTGCAAACACCAAGAAATGCTATCTACAATCCTTCATGATTTTCTCAATTAACTGCCCTGCATCTTATACCATTGTTCAGTTGAACAGTTTTTTCTTTCGTCCTGAAAACTATTTCATTTACATTAAGTTCCTCAGATATGAACTTTCCTTCAGAAGGAAACAGTAACAATTTGATGCTTCAAATAAATTTGACAATGGAGCCAGCAATTTTCTCTCACTGCACAAGAAAAAATGCTCTTTCAGAACCGAGATGCCATTTTTCGGAACTGAAATATCCTTTAACAGTGACTTTGTGGTAGTAGCTGATGATTTAAGGAGTCTATTCTGAACAACTGATTCTTTACCCCCCAACCCTTTTCTTCCCATTTCTTTCTCTTTTGAGTGTTGTGAATAGGTTGCTACATTTTCCCATTTGAAGATCGATATACTATAATGCTAAGAAATAATCTAGTAAATGCCTAAAAGTTTGGTTTTCCACCCAACATAGAAAACCCCTCAATCACATACACGAAGAAAGAACCATCCAGAGTTAACAAAATGCAAACCAAACTGAACATATCATCAACCTCCCTTGTTTATAAAATGCTGAAGTTGTAGCTGCCCACAAGTCCAAGTAGTTAAAAACACTATGAAGGCATGATCAAAAGCCCATTCTAGATGACCACGGCCCCATTACTGAGGAAAATAATAGGAGTAATCTGTGTATAGAGCGTGCTCAGAACCTGTTGATGGTTCAAAGGGCATGCATGTTGAAATACAAGGATCAAGTAATCTCATCCCTAGGCCTCCTTCTGGAATGCCCCTTTATGGAAGGCTTGCAGAATGGCCTTTTATTAGGCTTTGAAGCAGATCCAGAATTGGAGTAGAAAATTCTGTCCCTTGACATTTTTTGGCGGTTACATGGGGCAACCCTCCAGTCAGAATTTTGCCCATAGCTTTAGGTCATTACTCCTTGTTATAGGATACTGCCCAAAATAATACCAATTCCTTCCAGAGATGCTATATTATCTAGGTTCAATAGGTACATTAAAGATGGAGGATCTGATTCTAATCTCACTTGGACCTATTTTCCACCAGCATGACTCCACTGACTTCAGTGAAGCTACTCCTGGCTTAAGTGAGATCAGAATTAGGCCTACAGTGTCAGTCTTACTGTTGAATTTCCTTGCTTTTATTATTTAGGTCAAATTTTCAATATTATTGTAGAAAAGCTTTTGTATGATATATAAATGACATTTAAGAAAGTGCTTGGATATTAAAGTTAATAATATAATGTACATTTATAGCAATGAGCCTATCACGTTAATAGAAAAGGATGAGATCTCCATGTATTTTTTCTGTACAATGTATCAGGTTCCCCCTTGACAGTAAATAAAATTATTTCTTCAATAAACCCCTTAAAAGCCATTTCTCCTCATTTGCTCACTGAAGGATCTGCTGTCTCCAGTCCAATAAAATTAGGATGCACTTTCTTGTAGCAGATAAGAAGTGAAGAGCCTTTCCTCCTATACTACCCAAGGATTCAAATGCAGGGCCCCGAGCAAAGATGTATATCTCCATACATTTTCAATACTGTGCAAAGTGGTTTACAATAAATTGGGAGTTCTATCTTATCTGCTGAAAATTTACCCTACATGGTCTAACGGTACAGTAATTTCAGATACACCAGACCTGAAATAGGTCTTGTTCAAAGAATGGCATTTACAGGACATTGCCAGAATAACTGAAAAAAATTCTCATCTTATTTTAGGGAGAAATTAAGGATTTCCTAATTAGACCACACAGGTAGCTTGATAACCATCACATATAAACTACTGAATAACTTTAGTATGAACTGCAAGTCATTGAATAAATTAGGCTAAATCATGCAGCCATCATTCAGACAAATGAGAATTTTGTCTTGAGTAAGGCCTGAGTAAAAACTGAGCAAGAACTTCTGGATCTGGCTCATTAACATTATTGTTATGTATTGCAAATGTGTATGTCACTAAATCAGCTGCATTCTGCCCACTAATCAATCTCTTCAGGAATTAATTCAAAGACTCTTCCTTTCTCAGCTGATATCATTCAGTCACCATAAAACAATAGCAACCTACCTCAGTGATAGTACTGAAAATTCCATAGAATCATAGAAGATTAGGGTTGGAAGGGACCTCAGGAGGTCATCTAGTCCAACCCCCTGCTCAAAGCAGGACCAACCCATGTCTTTGGCAGCCTATATCGTATAAGGCAGTGGCTCTCAAACTTTAACAACCCAAGGACCCCCATTTTGATTTTAAAATTTTCAGGGACCCCCAAGTCCCTGCTCAGCCCTTGCCCTGCCCCCTTCCCTGAGCCCATGCCCCTGCCCGCCCCCTTCTCCAAGGCAACACCCCCCATGGTGCAGGAGGGGGTGCAGGCTCTGGGAGGGAGTTTGGGTGCAGGAGGGGGTGTGGGCTCTGGGAGGGAGTTTGGGCACTGGAGGAGGTTTAGGGCTGGGACAGGGGGTGGGGTGCGGGAGGGAGTTTGGGTGCAGGAGGGGGTGCAGGCTCTGGGAGGGAGTTTGGGTGCGGGCTCTGGGCTGGGAGAGGGGGTTGGGGTGCGGGAGGCAGTGAGGGGGGCGGCGCTTACCTTGGGCAGCTCCCAAAAGCGACTGGCACATCCCACTGGCGGCGGCTCCTAGGTGGGGGGCCTGGGGGTCTCTGCGCGCTGCCCCTGCCCGCAGGCACCGCCCCCGCAGCTCTCATTGGCCGCAGGGATGTGCTGTCCGCTTCCGGGAGTGGTGCAGACCCAAGGTCCCCACTCCTCCCGCTCCCTTTTAGCACCTCCTTCATGCCAGGGAACAGCTGGAGGCACTGGGAGGGAAGGGGAGGAGTTGAGGGAGGGAGGAGGGGGAGGAGTTGCTCAGCAGGGCCCACGCTGGTATAAGGACCTATTCTGACTTCCTGCATGGCACGGACCACAGAACCTCACACACTAATTTCTGTAAGAAGCCCAATAATTTGTGGTTGAACTAGGGAATATCTTTCAGAAAGATAGTCAATATTGATTTAATAACGCTAAGTGATGAATAAACTACCACATTAATTGGTAAGCTGTTCCAGTGGTTAATTACAATCACTGTTAAAAATGTATGCTTTATTTCCAGTATGAATTTATCTTGCTTCAAATGTCAGCCATTGAATCTTATTTCGTTTAAAGAGGCCTCTAATGTCAAATATCTTCTCCCTGTGTAGGTACTCATAGATAGACTTGGCAGAATTCAATATTTATATTTTTGGTAGTTTATTTTAAGCATTTTTTTCCTATTTTACCATTTTACATTTTCACATTGTGGGGAGGTGTCAATAATGGTGTAATACTGCCATTACAGCACATTTTATACACATTAAGTAAGTTCTCAAGCAGCATTTTTCTCATCTTGTCTATCTGTAAATTTCAATCATCATCTAAGGAAATATTTTTTCATTGGTTTCTGTGTGCATGGTGAAATCAATGTTTACTGACATTTACTGATGAAAAATCTAATCCTTCCAAACCTGCTTATAGACTATAATCAAGTCGCCTCTTAAAATTGTCTTCAGGAAGTTAAATAGATTGAGTTCCTTAAGCCGGTTGGAGTTTCAAGCATGTTTAACAAGTTACAACTCAGAATGGAAGGGCCAGGTTAGGCTGCTGCTGGTGTGGGACAGCTGCTGTGGTGTGTTACAGGAGGATTGTGTGGTGTTTAGGCAACTGAAGAGGGACTATGACTCAGTACCCAGAATCCTCAATTCAAACAAATGTCAGAGAAACAATATTAAAAACATGTGTAGCAAGTTTTCTAATATCTGAGTGTACTATTTCCTGTCCCCTTGCAGGCACAGGTTTCTCTGGCTACCAGAAGTAATGGTATTCCATTCCCAAGCCCTTGTACATTTGGGGAAATGACAATGGGATATAGCACCTTCCATCTTCAGTCTACCCGTTCAGTTCAAAATGAGCCCAGGATGGTAGTTACCAAAAATTGTTGACCTCTAAAGGCTACTTGGTGTCCTGTGCCAAACACATTGGTGATCTCACGGGAGTATCCGATAATTGGATGTCAGCATCACAAAACCCATTTTTAAACAGGGCTAACAAGCTCTTTTCTTGGCTGTCTCAGGACAGATGCTCGGGAGTGAACGGAGGAGGAGATTTAACCATTTCCATTCATGATCTGAGAAAATGTATTGGGGCAATGTGAGAAAACTTCTGCTGCTGCTGTAATGCCATACTAATTAGTGATTACTATTTACATTACAGTAGCACACCAGAGCTTTAATCAAGGTCCTCTTGTGCTAGGTGCTGTACCACAAACACAAACAATTCATGTTGGGCAATATTGTGCCCAGTCCTTGTGCAGGGGAAAAAGCAGGGCAAAAGGCGCCTTTTGACTTGTATCCCCATTTAGAAGTCAGGCATGATGGCAGCTGTTGCACTCAATGTACAAGGGCTGCTCAGGGCTAGAGTCACTGCTGGGACTAGCTACTTCAAAGGAGGCAAGATGGAGTGGGTCCTGCCCCTCCACACCAACCAGCACGTTGCCCAACACCCGTGTTAGCACTGCACACTACAAAAGTTCTTGTGATGGGAGTATTCCCTAGGGAGACAATCAATCCCCTGGCAACCAATGGCTGGTGCGAAGGTGGCACAGTACAGCAGTAAATTCACCCCATTGTCTCTCAGAAGTCCCATTGGCACAAGCTGCTGCATACTATCCCCAAAATGGGGCTGTGACTAAAGGCACAATTCAACTGTCAACATTTTAAAAAAAATTAATTCCACTTAAAAGCCCAGAGTAAGAAGCTCCAGAGTGACACTGCTTAGAGTCTGCAGTTTGCATTTATTATAAACATTTTTTTATATTTTCCACAACAACAACAACAACAAAATGTGTGTTGACACCTCACTACTTTTTCACCACAGTTCTGATCATGGGTTTTTTCGTTAATATTTCGCACTACTATTGACTTGAGATTTCAAAGAGTTTACACTTTGCACAGCTTTTTAAATTTCTTCTCAACGTGCCCTCCTCCCTATTCCAACTGAAACCAGAAGCATATTTTATGTAAATGCAGCAGCGGTTTTAGAAGTCAGCAGGTTTGACAAAGCTCATCATGATGCACTGCTAATTGGAGGAAGTTTGACTTTGAATCAATGCAATGAATCCAGTTAGCTATTCTGAAAGCTTCTATAAATTAACAGTTGATAAGGTCTAAAATGGTTAAACTGGGGAGCAGTGTTAGGAAACAATAACAAACAGAAAAATCAGAACTTTTTGGATGTCTATGAAAATAAAACTTCTAACTGAAAAATAGCACTTGAAAGTACTTAGGTATTTCTCTAGCACTATAAAAAGGGTCATGCTCAGTTGCCTGTCAGAACAATTTGCCATCAAATATCTGATTGTATGTGATTTGACTTTACAGAAAACCTGCACAAATATAAGCAGCAGCAAATAGATTCCATAACATGGCACATGCATCTCAACATCCTCATCAGTAAGTGAACAGATAAAAAAATTGAAAACCTGCAGCATTGTTCTTCTAGTTGGTAACATTTGCCTTTTTTGTGCCTTCCTATCTATCTAGCAGACATACACAAAATCCATTTCCAAAATGTAATCTGACTTGTGTTGTAAGGAGCCGAGGATGACAGTCTTAAGGAGAGTATTCTTGTTTGGATGCACAGGGGTCTATTTACTCATGTAACTTTCATTAGCATTCATGGGTGTTACACACACTAGTAACCATGCAACAAGGCACGTACATATAAATTTCTTAAAACACAAAGAGCTTCTGAGCACAAAGTCATATCTTTTAGTGGTAATACCATTGGTACAGTACTTCATTTTCAGATTGCAAAACAACTCTCTTTTCAGGCAAACAAGTTAACTGTCAAAATAGCAGAAATTGTACCATACACTGAAAAAAAAAATATTTCTCTTGATGGCTTGGGACCAAACAAGTTTCAAAGTCTGGGCAGTCAGCCTGCTGGGATTTAGAAACTTCACTAGGGAGGGGAACAAAACTAAAACATGCAGCAACATCTGAACCAAATAATCATATTAGTGGATGTAATGACTTCCCCTTTTCAATCTATACTTTAACATATTGACTCAAACTATCTAGTATCAACCCTAAAATGTTGGACAGTTTTGTTAAAAATCAGCAGAATTATCTGAATATTTCACTGGAAATAGTATAATGAAATCTTACCTCATTAGAACTTCATTTTCAATACCTTTGCTGAAAAGAGTAAAGAAATCCTGTATTAAAGATCCATTTTGTAAAAGGTCTTTTCTGAAACTATTCACTAAATACATAAAACTACATTTTCTCACATCAGAGTTAAAATTATTCTCAACAACTTTATATGGAAATATTTTGTAAATCTTTTAACAAATATTTAAAATATTGTGAGAATAGGAAAACAAATTGTCATTGAACTAATTTGTAATCTGAACCCCAGGCTGTTCATACACAATTCACAGCTTTGTTTCACCACAAGTGATATTTTTATACCTGTATATTATTTATTACTTGTATTGCAATAGAGCCCCATTGTACAAGGTGCTGTAAGAGACAGACCCTGCCTGGAAGACTTAACAATTTAAGAATACTTGGCACTTTTTAAGAGAAACCTATGTGAAAATATACATATGTATACTGCTATTAGCCTCAGCCTGCATCTTAAGTGAGTTAAGGTAAATGGCTCACAATGACAAAGGTATGGAAAATTCAACCCATTTCAAACTCTCTCTGTCATCTCAGATAGTTCAGCAAAAATTATGAAATGTGGGTGGTTATAAAACTATTAATTTCACTGATCTTTTAGATTTCTGTGAACTTTGGCTAGCTTATGCTATTTGAACTAAGAAATGCGCAAGATATCAGTATTATGACTTGTGGGCCCAATTCTGATCCCTTTGAAGTAAAGGGGAGTTTTTATCACTATTAACATACATGAGAACAGGATCAGGCCTTTTATCTTTACTCATTTTCTATATTACCATAATATATATTGCAACATGGAAAAAAAACAGAAAGCCAGATCAGATAAAATTTGACAATGATTGTAAAGTGTCTGGTGAAAAGAAAGAAAGGCAAATGAGAATGGCAATGAATTGTGAGCAAACCAAAGCTTCTCAGCCTCCAGCACCTACAGTACGTCTCATTAACCATCAATAATTCCATTTGTAATTTAATATGTAAAGAAAACACAAAGTAAAAAATAATTCCCATCCCTTTTCTCAAGACTGAATTTAAAGCTTGGCCTCAACGCATGGGATCAATGTAATATAATCACACTGTTCAACAACTGAAGTTCCATCTTCTTCTGATTTTAATAATGCGATTCTTAGATGGCTGAGCTGAGTTCATCAGTATAAGGCATATTACCCTATACCAGAATCAGCTCCTGCTATAGCTTATAGCCTGTTTAACTACTGCTTTATAAAAGGAAGTCAAATATACAGTTTGAGAAAAGGTATAAGATCTAATTTTTATGGTCCAGATCCTCAGCTGGTGCAAACCAGTAATTTACATGTACACAAACCTTACAAATATTTCCAACCAGGGCCGGCTCTGGCTTTTTTGCCGCCCCAGGCAAAAAAGCCTCCGGCCGCCCCCCCCCCGCCCCC
>NW_020664435.1:7338290-7386263 GCF_002925995.2 Terrapene triunguis | reverse complement strand
CCCCCGGCGGCCAGAGCGCAGGGCGGCGAGCCCCAGCAGGGGCTCGCCGCTCTCCCCCTGGCGGCCGGGGGGAGGGCACGGGGGGCAGGGCGGCCAGAGCGCCGGGGGGAGGGCGGCGAGCCCGGCTGTGGCCCCGCTCTCCCCGGCGGCCGGAGCGCCGCGCCGCCCCCCTCCAGGTGCCGCCCCAAGCACCAGCTTGGGTGCCTGGTGCCGGCCCTGTTTCCAACACAGATCCCAAGGAAAAGGATTAACAATAGGTCCATTTCCTTACTCAAGAAAGATTGTAAAATATTGTGGGTGTATTCCAGCAGCACTAAGCACCCACAGGTTTTTCTGAAAAACAAGCATGATACTTATAAAATTATCAGCTACCAGATTACTTGATTCACATTTCCCTGTAAGGCTTTAGGTCTGGGAGACCAGCTACAGACACCTTAAGGAGGGTTTTGCACACATTACGGGAATCAAGAGATAAATTCAATAGTTACTGTATCACTGGATACTACCCAGAGCTTTGACAAGATTGAGTGGGATTTGTTATAGCATGAGCCAAATCCTGCTCTCCCTTCTCACGCAAAACACCCACTGAAGTCATGCACAGTGTAACTGAAGACATAATGCATCCCAGATTCTTTACAACTGGCTGACCAACCTTAATAAGAAAGTGGTCCCTCGCACAGGGTAAACACAGAACATGTGCTGAATTCTCCTTTGTGGACAAGGAATGGAGTACCTTGCTGGATATACTATTTCTATACTATAACTACTGGGCCGGTAAGGAAGCAAGCCTGGGGATGAAGGATGGTCTTTTAGTAAGGCACGGTGCTGGAAGTCAAAAGAATTGGATTCTGTTCCAAGCTGTCACAGATTTCCTTTGTGACATGAGGGAAGTTGCTTTATTCTGTGCTTCAGTTTCCTAATGGGTAATAATACCTACCTTATGTAGGTGTTACAAGGTTGGGAGAACTTTGAGATCAGTGAATGGACTTTATTATTAATTATCATTTAACCCACACCAGGAACATAAACTAGCTACATCAGATGCCAGAGGGATTTAGAAATTAATGATTATAAGTACCAATTTATATTGGTATATGGTCACCCAAGAATTTATATCAATAGTTTCTGGGCTTGTGGTGTGATCCATAGCTTTTGAAACAAAGCTGTGATAAAAAGGATTCACACCCTAAATACACTTACAGCCAGCAGTGCTTGAAGACACATCTGACTTATCCTGCATACTTTTAAAAGAGGAGTTAAAGTTGATTACAGCAGGCTTAATATCTACCAGAAAAAATCCTAATGTACTGAGAGATAAAGCTAGGCTTACACTAAATGAACAGATCCAGATAACAAACCTCATCTGATCCAGATGTCTATTAAAGGGCAGGCTGGATTAAGGTAACCTACAGCCATAGGTGCATCCCACTATGCTCTCTCCCCCCCCACCCCCCCCCCAAAACCAACTCCCTGCTTAGGCTAGTGAGGTCAGGAGCCACTCATACAAAAGCTATCTGCTGGAGGAGGGAGGGCCCCACAACTGCTCCTCTTCATGCAGGTTGGGGCCTCTCTGTCTTCAAATGAGAGACACGCTGTCTTCTGTCCAGGTGCAGGGGATTTTCAGCCCCACCTCACCTGAAGACTATGTGTGGGGGTTTCCACCATTCAACCATCCCAGCAGAGGGATACATGTGGGCCCTCCTGCTACCCCAGCAGAGGGCTCTGTGTGTGCAAACCTCCTGACAGCCCAGGAGAGGGCTACATGTGGGCATTTAAAAGTCGCGTGCAATGTTAATGATAACAGTACACCATGCTCTCATGCTTGGTGATATTATGTTCTCTCATAGGGAGGGGAAGAACTCTACAACCAGAGCTCAGAGATTTCCTTACTATATTCAGATGTGTCACATTTCTTTGATCAACAAAGTACTTTTTCTTCTAACTGTATTCCAGGATATGCGCCATCAAATGTCTTAACTTAGAATCACTCTGCCATGTATTGTGCTTCCAATTAAATATATCTTAAAAGTCCATTAAGTACAACTTAGAGAAACAAAAGCAACTGATTGCTGCCAACACTAAGCAACAAAGATCCTTTAAGTTCAGCAAGAATTTAATGTACAGCAAGGCATTTGACATTGTCCTTTCAATTCAGCTTAGGAAAATAATAACTCCCTTTACAAGCTCAGAGCTTTTCTGAACATCTCTTTATAAATCACTTTCATAAATTGTAAAACTCATTATTAGGAAAACAAATGCCAGAAATTGTTCCTATGAAGGCACTTTGCTACCCGCCCAGTTTACAAATTTACTTACAAAGAGCTCCATGATCCACCTTACTCCTGTTAAAATTAACGGGAGTTTTGCCATGGACTCCAGTTTGTGAGGAGTAAATATTACAGTATAACATTGTAAACATTGTTATTTCTATGCAGTTGGCAGAGGGAAAATCTTGATCTGTTGATATTTTGTTGCTAGTCATCCAGAGGACTAGCACTGCTAAACTAACCAGTTGCAGCCTTCCAATCCTATCTATATTGCATGTAAATATGTTAGTGTCGCAGGAAAATTTGTTCCTTCTACCAGGTTGAGAAAATGAACTGAATTGCATTGAGATCTAAAAATACAAAGGCCATAGTCTTGTTTTAATCAGTATTGTTTCATGATTTTATGTTGTACATTAAATTCTGCAAAGGTGGAGGTACAACAACATAGCTCAGCATTAACCAGAACTTCCTATATAGCCACATAACAAATATATTCAAAAAGCTAAAAATGGGGTTTTGCTCTAGCATCTCTCTCAGCCATGTTCATCAAGTGATCACAGTATGTTAACCATTTGCTAAGTGATAAAAGAAAAGGCATCAATGAAGCCTTTGCATAATGCAGATATTATTGCCACATTCTGCGTAGGAGGTCTTTGAGCAAAGAGCCAAGTGCATGTATCAGGACAGTATTTTTCCATTTATACATACAAGAAAGCATCACCTCCATTCTCACACAAGTCCCCTCGTTCCACATTCATTTCTGGATCCAATTAAAAAAAAATGCCTTCTTTGTTTTTGAAACCCTGCACTGACTACTCTCCCTCTTTGTTTTCCTCTTGGTTCCTCCTCATGATCTCATCACATTGATGAGATCAATGCAAATCATTCCTGGGGCGGGGAGGGGGGGAGAGGCGGAGACACAATAAATCTCTCAAAGTTACTAAAACAGCTTAAAAATCTTAGTCTTCTAGTCAGATTCACGTCATGTAGCATTTATGTTAATTTACTCTGGCACAAATCCTGGTTGAAGGCTCTGCTGGTAGAAAGAAGACCAGGAGACTAGCTGAGCAAAGGGGCTGCACATGAGGCCACTGGAAGCCAACACAGCCCAAGAAGTGGATGACAGTAACTAGAAAAGGAGAGTAGTCAGGGTGACTGAGAATGTACTAATTCAGGGACAAATTCCTCTCTGGTGTCACTCCTTTAACTTTGGCCCTGAGTGCCACTCCTCAGTAGTTCCCAGTTAAAATTTCCACCAGTGGAAAATCCAAGGAAAGGCAGCAGTAAAAACCCTACCAGAGCTCCCTCAAGCTAATTCTCCCTTAAGATGCAAGGAACTTCTCTGGCACAGAAACATAATTTAATTCTTCCTGTTCCAGCTTTACTGAGTCAGGCCTATTAGATTTCACTGTTCCAGAATATGCTTGGGAGAGAACACTACAGAATGAAGATTGCTCATACAGATGGTAAGAGGGGATAGCAGCAGTTTGCAAGCTGTGCCATGCCACTCTGTGAAGTGAAAAGCTCTGGGTTTAAGGCCATGGCATGTCGAAAATCTAGATTGTGACATGCCTTTTACTTCTCCGAAATGCACACTGCAATCCACAAAATGCTCAACCTTTTCTGAAAATGACTCTGTATATATTAGTAAGGTATTGCTAGGCTGTATGCATATTTGCTTGTAACAATTATAAATACACCTCTACCCCGATATAACACCACCCAATATAACACGAATTCGGATATAACGCGGTAAAGCAGTGCTCCGGGGGGGGGGCGGGGCTGCATGCTCCGGCAGATCAAATCAAGTTCGATATAACGCGGTTTCACCTATAACGCGGTAAGATTTTTTGGCTCCCGAGGACAGTGTTATATCGAGGTAAAGGTGTATAAATATGTACGTTGGACTAAGCTCTTTGGCTCCAGCAGATGTATCTGAAGAATGTTTACTTCTCATACAATGCTAATCACTATCATTATGCTGGTTTATGTTATCTCTAGGATCAAAGGCTGGAAAGCCCATTTTTGGATTGGGCAGTAAGGGCTAGTTCATGACTAGAAGACAAAAAAACCATAAGAATCCCTAACAAAGCATAGGTATGGATTAAAAAATAACCATCGTTGCCAGAAAGCTGAATATGGTAGCCCACAGCTACATAGGCACATTCATCTCTGCCAACAGCAAAAACAGCATATGGTGCTAAGTTCTGCTGCCCATCCAGCATGAGCAGCCAGAGTTCATGTTTCAAGTTATGCCTTTTTCTTGAACAAAGAGCTGAATCAGACTCTGAGATGCACATACAAAGATAACACACATTTCTGTTCAACTCTGGTTTTCCCCTCTCTTCAATCTTTATTTATTCCCTTGATTAATCCTAACAAGTTATTTGGAATTCATTCATTATGGCTATGGCTGGTTGGCTGTCATAGAAGTCATGAATTATGTGGCTTCTTGCTTTTTTCAGGACCTCTATGAGTTCTTGCTATCTAGCTCTCTGCAGGGGTCTGAAGAAGCCACTGCTTCCATCTGAGCAGCCTGTGCCCCCCCTGCAGAGGAATAAAGATGTCACCACTTTTGCTTCTGCACATTGCCTGTGACCCCTGAAGGGAGCCAATGAGCCACTGCTGCTGGTGACCAACCCTCTGCAGGGGGTAAAGATACCCATGTATGGCTGAGAATGTGCGGTCCAGTGCCAGGCGCCTTGTGAGGAAGCAGAGGATCCACAGCCCCTAATGCTATTCTTCTGTTCCTGGTCCTTTAACCTTTTTTGTGCATTACATAATGTGACCTATAAATTCATTTTTTTTTAAAGCAAAACCATAACTTTCAAATTTTCCCCATGACAAAGCCTTCATTTTTAACATTCTTTGCCATGACAACCAATGAAGTGCAGAACAGAATCTCCTTGACCCTTTCTTCCTCCCTCTTCCTTTTCTTTTCCCTCAAAGACTCTACTGAGTTTTCTCTTTGACCATCTCCAAATCTTTCTGACCAATGCACGAGAACGGTACAATTGGTCCAATGATTTCCCCTTTCCTGCACTCTTTGGTTTCAGTCACACATTCACACTGCATTATAAAGTACTTGCAGAATTTCCATTACAAACTCTATTTAAATGTATAGTTGAAGAGATGAAAAGGCATTTTTGCTACCATAATGCAGCTCAGATTTCAAGTTTATTTTTTCAGAATTTCTCTGCTTCATGTATTTTTAGTTTCTTTTTAACAAGTTTTCTTTTTTGCTTAAAAAAAAATGAAATTAAATTAAGAGACAGCCAAACACACTTTGTTCTTAAAAGGAAAAATAAAACCTTACTACAAAAATAACTAGATCTGTTAAATCCATGTCAATCTCGTTTCTCTAATTTTGTTCATATAATTTGATTACTTTTGGCATTAAAATGAAGAGCAACGGTATGATTCTGATGCGGAGATTTCATCAGAAGTCAGCATGGCTAAACTGTGCTGTTTTGGGCACTCACACAACACTTGTGAAAGCATGTTCTCAGCAGTGGGCATCCATTCTCTCTGGGGAGAACCACTACCATGTGTTCAGGAACCAGCTTTGTTCTTCTTCTAAAACATTTACAAGAATTTCATGCATGTAGAGCCCAATCCAATGCCCACTGAAGTCAATGGAAGGACTCCAATTGAACTGAGAATAAGTGCCCAAACTACAGATGGGCTTAGGATGCTAAATTCAAATCTGGATACAGATTTTAAACAACTCAGCATTCACACTTTTTCTGATCTGCGTGTTTGCTAAGAAAGATGGGGACAACCAGGGCTGGTCTTAGAGAAAATGGTGCCCTTTCCCTGGCTGCACCTACCCAGGGGCCCAAAGCCCCCCTCCCATAGTGTTCTGCAGTGCCATTCCACACAGGGGAATCCTCCCCCACAGATTGGGGCAGAACCAGGGGGCTGTGGCTCTCTAACAAGGCTCTCTCGTTCCTCCTCCCCTCCCCTACTCCAGCTCTGCAGTGATGTGTAGCTCCCCCCACCCGCCATCACCTATCCCCCTAGGTGAGCAAGCACAGGAACAAACCTTGGGACAGATGATTCTGTGGGGGAGGCCAAAGGGGGAAGATCTCCTGGAAGTGGGCAGGCAGGCGTTAGCCCAGCTCTCTGCTCAGGCAGCTTCCCCGCTGCCAACCGGGCTGAAGTAGGTGAGAGGTGAGTGAGAGGGGACTGCCTGCGGCTGGGGCTCTGGGTTACCTGGCTCCTGCTTGCTGTCGGGCTGCAGGAAGCGGCATGTCCTGGGGAGGGAGCAGGGATGTGCAGCCACATGCAGCCCCTGGCTGCCAGCCTGAGTGCATGGCAGCAGGGAGCCTCACAGCAGCTCCACAGTCCTGCACCTTCCGCACCCCCTGCAGCCGGGCCAGGCTGGGCATGGCAGCCCTGCTCCATCACTCCCTGACTGTGTTGGAGGGACCTCCGTGTCACCCCAGGGAGCCAAAGGAGCTGCCGCTGCCACTGCTGCGATCACCGAGGTGAGTTAAGACCCTCTTGACCATGGTGCCCCCGACCATGGTGCCCTGGGCAGTCGCCCATGTTGCCCAACCGTAGGTCCAGCCCTTGAGCCCTGGGGACAACTAGCAAAATTCACATCTAGATGCAGCTTTGCGTTTTAAACTCAACATTTGGAGGTGTTGAGATTGGAGGGTTTCTTTCTTTGTCCTCTCTTGATTCTGAATGAATGTTTTCAAGCAACATCCATGTGCCTGCCTAAGCACGCTATACAGCAGTGTTAAGACCAAGTTGTAAACTGGATTTCAGAGAAACCCCCCAATGTAAGGATACTTCTTTCATTGTTTTTAAATCACAGGCATGAAATAAATTTATTTTTGTATATTTTCTTAACTCACATTAATAAACACACATGACTTGATCAGTTGTAGTTTGTTATGGTATGTAAAAAGATGGATTGACATATATGCGCAGCTTCAAAATATCATATTCAGCTCTGTGTATGAAATCATGAAAGAGATTGTGGGCCTGATTCCCATTTACACTAAGTTCCCTTTATATGAGTGACACCTACTTGAAGGCCTTTTTACAGTGCCAGAGAAATGTAAAGGGGCCTCACTCCCACAATCTAAGCATGGTGACTTTCTTTTTAAAATTAGCTATGTGCTTTACATTTCCTGTAGTTGTATCCTGGTGCCATCAGAGCCCCTCAGAATATTTACAGCTTTGTAACTCCCTATTATTAATTCTATATTTATAGCAAAAGACCTTTCCACTGAGTGACAGCTGTAATATTCCATAAACAGAATATAATTGAAAAACAAAACCACATTTTCTTTAAAGATACAAAAATTCCTAAAAGATCCATTTTCAATTGTGGAGTATCTGAAATGTGGAGGAAGACATTTTTTCCATGTTTCTCACACACAAGAAAGATTTCAAAGTAAAAACTAGCCATTAAAGAGAGAATAAATCAATCATAATACATCATGTAAATCATTAAGTCATAGATTAAAGCATAATAGTTTGTGTTCTTGTCTCCCCTGATAAAAATAACGAAAAAGACAAATACTAGAGAATAGCTTTGATACAGCACTGCATAGGTACTGAAGAAATGCAAAAGCACTAAACACACCACTTCAGTTCCTAATCCAGTTTAGCTCAGTCATGCCTTTTAGTTTTCCAGAAGATCTTGGCATTAGCTCCAACAAGAAAGGCAAATATCAGTTCTGAGGGGTTTTATCTTATTAGGCTACAACATCTTGCTGGAGGAGTTTAAATAAAAATTTGCCTGAGATTAGTCATATTTGGCCATCATCAGCAAATGTCACTGCAATCACTAGGAATGTTTACCACCTCCTCACAAACCACAGCGACAAAGTTAGACAGCTCTGAAAAGAAATTAAATGTTAAAAATGGCGTGTAAAATTAAAGTTGTCAGACTTGATAGTGAAACTAGGGCCTAAAAGAACTAGCTGCTCTGTTCATTCCCTCTGGGGCACCTGGCATTGGCCACTGTTGGAAGACAAGATACTGGGCTAGATCAGGGATCTCAAACTGGGGGTCGTGACACCTCAGGGGGTCGTGAGGTTATTACATGGGGGGTCACGAGCGGTCAACCTTAACCCCCAAACCCCACTCACCTCCAGCGTTTATAATGGTGTTAAATATATTAAAAGGTGTTTCTAATTTATAAGGGGGGGGGTCGCACTCAGAGGCTTGCTATGTGAAAGGGGTCACCAGTACAAAACTTTGAGAACCACTGGGCTAGATGAACCTTTTGTCTGACCCAGTATGGCCGTTCTTATGTTCTTATGTAAAAGTACTGTCATTGAGGTCTGACAAAGATGTCCAGTTATCCATGCGGTACCCTTTTAACCTTAATGTCTTTCAAGGAAAATTTCTGTGTGAGAATATATATTGTCTATTACACATCAATGAATTTTCCAAAACTCTTTTTAAAAATACCTGTCACTATTTCAATATTTTCATTGTCACTAATAGTCTCAGCAAAAGCTACCATTTGAACAATATTTCCCAGTAGGAAAACCAGAGTGATGATAATATAACCTGCTTAAAAACAAGTTTCATAGTCTGTAGTATTCCATATAAATTCTAGTCTCCCTTAATCCCACTCTACATCATACTGTCAAATAGAAGCTTGGTATTTTATTAATTCTTACTAATTTATATAGTCCAGTAACACCCAAAATGTGTTAGGCACTTTACAGATCTATAAATCCATTCCCTGCCCAGATCATACTATCAATAAGAACATAAGAACGGCCATACTGGGTCAGAACAAAGGTCCATCTAGCCCAGTATCCTGTCTTCTGACAGTGGCCAATGCCAGGTACTCCACAGGGGATGAACAGAACAGATAATCATCAAGTGATCCTTTCCCTGTTGCTCATTCCCAGCTTCTGACAAACAGAGGCTAGGGACACCATCCCTGCCCATCCTGCCTAATAGCCATTGACAGACCTATCCTCCATGAATTTATCTAGTTCTTTTTTGAACCCTGTTATAGTCTTGGCCTTCACAACATCCTCTGGCAAAGAGTTGCGTGAAGAAATACTTCCTTTTGTTTGTTTTAAACCTGCTGCCTATTAATTTCATTTGGTGACCCCTAGTTCTTGTGTTATGAGAAGGAGTAAATAACACTTCCTTACTTATTTTCTCCACACCAGTCATGGCCATAACTCTCCAAGGTATGTAAGCACATGGGACTACAGTAAAACCTCAGTGTTATGAGCACCAAAGTTATGAACTAACCAGTCAACCACACACCTCATTTTGAACTGGAAGAATGCAATCAGGCAGCAGAGACGACGACAACAACAACAACAAAGCTAATACAGTACAGTACTATGTTAAATGTAAACTACTAAAAAAAATAAGGGAAAGTTTAAAAAAAAGATTTGACAAGGTAAGGAAACTGTTTCTGTGCTTGTTTCATTTTTCTTCTGCATAGTAAAGTTTCAAAGCTGTATTCAATCAATGTTCAGTTGTAAAATTTTGAAAGAACAACCATAACGTTTTGTTCAATTATAAACATTTCTGACTTATGAACAACCTCAATTTCCAAGTTGTTCATAACTCTGAGGTTCTACTGTACTTGTGTATTTAAAATTAGGCATGTGCTTTATAAGACAAAAAGAAATAAAAGGTGGGAGAAAGAGGTAAAACATACAACCAGACTGGTCAGAATAATGATTGGCACACACATCTAAATTTCCATTTTGTTTTAATAAACTATAAAACCATTTTAAGTGATTTTCTCATCTTTATAACTAGATGCATCAATCAGAATATCTTCTATATTACAGGAGAGCTTTCCCTTGAACTTTGAATTGCAATCACCATGACAGCTGCACTCCACTGTGTAGGTGTTAGTGGTGTTTTCAACTGTTCCCAGGAAAACAGAGAACCATGAACTCAGTTATTACAAAATGTATTTGAAAGTATGCATGTTGGACTTATCAGAGTTAGTGGAAGCAGCCAGGCCTTAGGATCTGGGACTGATGGCATGCAGATGAGATCTTGGAAGAGACACCATGCCACAGCCTGCCAGGTTTTGTTCCAAAGCCCACAAAACACTAATGGTGATCATTGGCCAGGGGTATCATTCAGTGACATGTACCATGTGAAAACAACAAGGAGTCTGGTGGCACCTTAAAGACTAACAGATTTATTTGGGCATAAGCTCTCGTGGGTAAAAACCTCACTTCTTCGGATGCATAGCGAGCCTGAAGCCTTAAAGGTGTTGATCACACAAAAGATCTTGCAGCCAAGTTAGAGTCAGTGTATCAATGGATCAACATGTTTTTAATAATAATAATTATAGGCTGGGTTTTGACCCTTTCACCAACCCCTTTGAACCTCAAAAGGTATTCTAACAGGGAAGCTGCGGGCTCCCCAAAGCAGGGGAATCCCTGGCTGACATAGCCAGCCCTCCTGGTCGTCTCTGTCACAAGGGGAATGTTGAGGGTATGTGGGGGTGTGACAGGAGCACAGTGATTTCTGGAGATATTCTACTACATACTGTCACCTAGGGGACATTACCAGCCAGTGTAGGGGCAGAACTGTTCCCAGGAACAGGGAAAGCCGGAGACATCTTTAAAATTCACCATCTGAATTAAAAAACATTCATTTTTCTAGCCTTATGCCATTATATTTTATATAGGGAATTTAAATCAGAAATTGTTCCACAATATATGACCACAATCTTTATATAATTTAATGAAGAGTGTTATGATTTCTATTCTTGAAGAGTCAGGAAGAATTCCACATTTCCTCACATAATTAAAATATCAAGTAAGGAATCACAAACAAAATCAATACATTTTGTATAAAAATATATTGGGATCATCTGGTCCCAGAGACTCTTTCATTGTTAGCTGACTGACCATTTGAAAGCGTCACAGCATCATTAAGAAAGTTTGCTACCTGTTTTACTTCTGGTATGGGAATTACTTTTCTGACCTCTTTTCTAAGGCCATGATGCAAGATCTGGTCTAATTTCTGTAAGCAATTGATTATTGGCAGGCAGGAGCATGCAGAATAAGTACTGGCTTTTAAGGTTAGCCTTAAACATTCAAACACAATTATTAACGCTGCAAGTGACTTAAAATCAACTGGACTATTATTAGCATGTATTATTTATATTGTGATCCTGTAAGGACTGCAGCCCCATTCTGCTAGATACACAGGGGTGCTGGAACAATTTTTATGGTGGAGGTACTGAGAGCCATTGAACCAAACTGTAAACCCTGTATATGATGGAAACCACTTCAAGCCAGAGGGTGCAGGTAGCACCCCTAGTTCCAGCACCTTTGCAGATACTTTACAAACACACAGGACAACACAGTATTAAAGAGCTTACCATCTAAGGCTCTGATCCTACAACTGGCTCCACATGGGCAAATCTTTATGCCAGCAGGAACCTCACTGATTCCAACTACATGGATCCAGCTGGAGGATGAGGGCCTAATACAAGACAAGATACCACAAACAACCAGAAGAGAAAAGTCGAGAGAAGGAGGAAAGATAAGGACAACAGAAGTAATATCATATAGTTACATAGACTAACAATGATCCTGATTCAGGGAACCATCTCTACATAGGAAGGGTGCTTAAGCACAAACAGGCGCTTAAAGGTATGTGTTAGCATTTGCCTTAATAGCATACCCTTACATGCTTTCCTGAATCGGGGCGAAAATGCACAACTTGATGATTTTGCATCACAGAAACATTTTTTAATCAAGATTTTATATATTCCTTATCGAACTATTACCTTCTTGAGAGTTGCTTGCCCCAACCCCTGGAAATATGACCATGGCCTATTATATTATTTATTGTCTGTTTTCCCCCATCTAAACAGATCATCCTCAACTGCCACTCTACCCATCATTCTTAATTCCATATTAATTTTTATATATGTTATTATGAGCTGGGTGAAACTTTGTTATGGGTTGAGTTAAAACCGCATTGAGGTTGATATGTTAATTGAAGGATGAGTTCAAACCTACCTGCAAACATAAGCCCCACCTAAGACGAATAGCGTGTGTGAACCCACCGGATCTTTTGGGCGGAGTACTGATTTGGATAGGTGCATGTGGGAAAGTGAGAGAACACACAGGGTATGTCTACACTGCAGTAAAAAAACCTGTGACTGGCCCTTGGGCTCAGGCTGCAGGGCTATAAAATTGCAGCATAGACATTCAGGCTCAGGCTTGAGCCTGGGTTCTGGGACCCCATGAGGAAGAGCTGTGTGTAGCTCAAAAGCTTCTCTCTCTCACCATCTCTTTTATTAAGAAATTCAGTGTCCTTGTGCTTAAATTAATGGACATCACTAGCCACAATATTTTCTAGTTCCTCTTTCAAGCTTCCATTCTTTGGCTGAGAAGTCTTCAATGCTGGCATTTACTATTTAGCTGTCCGGAAGAAATTCTTTGTACGAGAAAATGTCAGAAGTGTAGGATGATAAAATCACTTGAATAGTGTGTTTAACTTGATATTTTTATTTCTCTGTGGAGTGTGCAGCAGCTGTGGCTTGATAATTCAAAAAATCTCAATTATAAAAAAAGGTAATCATGCCTAGAATCAGTGCAGAACATTAACCAGAGATTTCTTATCCCAACCTGAGCATGAAGTGTTCATTTCAACCAGTGTAAAATCCATCCAACATTTGAATTTGAAGTCTGCCACCTGCTGGGCTGTTAGCCTTGTCAGTCATAGAGAAACGAGAACTCTCATTAGCGGCTGACTCAGATGAATCAGCATAATTAGGACAAAATGGCTCAGGAAAAGTATCATTAAAGCATTGAAGTAGTTATGTTATAATTATGGTACTGAGCATTCTCATTCTGAATTGTACTTTCTGGAAGTACACCTCAGAATGAGAAGTACATTTAGAAGTACTTTCTGGAAAAATTGCCCTTTAGGGTGACATTGTTCTTAATCACAAAGATAAATGTTTTAGAACTTTGTTCAAGTTTCAGTCAGATTATTTTTAATTATCCAAGGGCAAAAAAAAATAAAAATAAAATGTTTTCCAGGTATTGAGAAATTTCCTAGACACATTTTTGGTTGCATAGATAAATCAAAAACAGTTCAATGTTAAAAGTGCATGCACTTGAGCCAATTTAGCAGCCCTTTACTGAAATGTACATGGTCTAAGGATGTAGGACAATGAAGATAACAAGAATTTATATTTTCATAGTCTTGACTTACTATCTAGTGTCTCTTTAAACAAGTATGACAGCAGTTGTAGAACTCTGTGGTGATTTTTTTGATTTTTTTTAAAACTCTTTTTTCCCTGTCTGCCTTTAGATTATGTCACTGGCTAAAAGGCTTTCTTATATTTTGTACCTAAGTGATGGCTGGTGGTTTTGAAATTTTTGGTTTATTTTTATGTTATGGCCTGAATACATTATTGCATTTGGCTCATCCATAGTCACTTCACTTGAAGAATCAGTTAAAAGTCTGCTGCTGCTTTAAAAAGTGGCTCTGTAAAATGGGAATTGTAGGCTCCTTCCTGAGCCTTTATTGGCTGCCAGTGATTTCCCTAAAGTTACAAGGTGAGTGAGATAATATCATTTATTGGACCAACTTATGTTGCTGAGAGAGAGAGATGTTCAATTTACAAGTAAAATAATTGTTTTCCCTTGACTGCCAGCCTTGCAGATTCAGTCTGGGCTTTGAGACCCAAACCTTCAGTGATATATGTATATCCTCATTAGTTTCAAGGGAATAGAACTCTAGCTCTTGAATTTTAAATGTTAGGAGAGAAGGAAGGAACGCAGAATAATTTTACATCAACCATATTTTAACCTCCCTTTACTAGTTCAGGTTCAACTTATGACCTTTGTATTTGAGATTAGTCATGTGGAACATGAAATGGAAACATTTCATAGCTTCTCTGAATCTTTTTTTAATTTTTGTCCTAATGCTGTTTCAGTTCTTTGTTAACTAGATCAGGCCAGATTTTCTTGTTGTGCAAAATGCATATTTTAACCAAAGTCTTGTGCTCAGTGAAAATTTCAACATGTTTGTGGTAGCTGGATTCAGAGTCACAATCTTCCTAAGAATTCCACTGAGGATCGCTGGAAAGTTGCATCATCAATCCACCAGCTAAAGGACTGATAGAGGGTGCAGAAAGGTTTTTGAATTTTAACTTTCAGTACTGTGTTGCTTCTTTCCCTGTGAGGTTAAATAGTGGGCTGAACACCTCTATGTCAGAAGTTTAAGGTGATTGCCTCTGAGAATGTCCCTCAGCTTTTTCATTTTATTTTCAGTGTCTGAATAAGGGTCAAAGCCTTCCTTGTGATACTTTACTCTGCATTCTTGGGTGGCATCTTCAGCAATCTGGAGACAATATTCTTTGGTTTTCTCAGATGTAGAATCAAAAGTATTAAATATGAACACATTTTTCCCTGGATGCTTGTAGCCATTATCAGGTGTTTCTGATCCTCAATCTACCAGTTTGTGCTAATATCGAAGTTGATTATTTTTGTTCTTCTTTTAATTTTTCCTCTGTTTCTCCACTCGTAACAGCTGATAGTGACCCTACAAGTTTAAACCTGTCAGAAGGAATAAATCAAGGGTGAAGTGCCTCCAATTTAAAGAAATTGCTCATTTGAAATGCTGTGTTGAAAATGATGATGTTAACATAAAGGATAGTTGTGATTTTCTCAACAAGTTTAATTTTTTGTTTTTATGACTAATCACCAATCAATCTCTGCCATTGTTTGGGTGTTGAAGACAAATAGAGACTGTTTCCAAATGAAGCTAATGTGAATCCCTGTCAGTAGTTCTTCAACATCATCATAGCTATTTATTGATGACAAGGATGAGATTAAAAATGTCTCATTTGCAAGATCAGACTCAGTGTTCTGCTTTTCAATGTCAATAGACAAACTGTCATTCAATGGCACATTCGATCTTGAAGAATCAGAAGTAACCAATTTTCTTCACTTTCTATGAATTCTTAAATCTTGCTACTATATAACTCTTGACATGTTTACATTTTACTTTAGAATAACTGCCTGTTGTCATTACTTCAATCCATTGAACAACTTGTTTCCTACTATTCCCTTCAACTTTTGGCTTGCATAATCATATAAACTCATACAAGGATGTTTGGTAAACACTGATCACTTAGTAAATTCAACACTATGAACACTGAAAAATAAGATGAGCAAGAAGAGTTACATTGATCTATTAACATTTTTGACCAGTAAAAGCAGAGGTGGCCAACCTGAGCCTGAGAAGGAGCCAGAATTTACCAATGTACATTGCCAAAAAGCCACAGTAATACATCAGCAGCCCAGCTCCCCCCCATTAGCTCCCCCTCCCCACCCCGCTCCCAGCACCTTCCGCTGACCAGCAGCCCTGCCGATCAGCGCCCCCCTCCCTCCCCGCACCTCCCGATCAGTTGTTTTGTGGCGTGCAGGAGGCTCTGGGGGGAAGGGGGAGGAGCGAGCGCACAGCAGGCTCAGGGGAAGGGGCAGGAAGGGGTGGAGTGGGGGCAGGGCCTGTGGCACAGCCAGGGGTTGAGCAGTGAGCACCCCCCGGCACATTGGAAAGTTGGCGCCCGTAGCTCCAGTCCCGGAGTCAGTGCCTGTACAAGGAGCTGCATATTAACTTCTGAAGAGCCGCATGTGGCTCCGGAGCCACAAGTTGGCCACCCCTGACTTAAAGTTTCCAGTCATGAAGCCAGAAACTAGAGCCTAATAGCCTACATTTTCAAAAGCATATAGTGAATTTTGATGCCTTAACTTTTTGGTGCCCTAGTTGAGACACCTTAAACGGGACTGATTTTAAGAAAGTACTGAGCTCATGCAATCTGAAAATCAGACCCACTTTAAGATGTCTCAGGTTGTTCACTCCAACATGCAGTCACCCAAATCACCAGTTGCTTTTAAAACTTAGGGCAATGTTTCCTGTATCAAAAACCTGCAAAAATACATTATGTTCATGTAAATACTTCAGTGACACAAAGGTTAAAAAAATACTGAAAAACCCACTGGGGTGGCTTTTTTCCTGAAAAACAAAAACAGGTTATTTCCGACTAGCAACTACAGAAAAACCTTACAGCTTTTCTTAGATAGAGAAAATAATCAGCCATGCTTTCTTCTAATATTTTACATTTTGAGAGACCAAAAGGCATCTGCCTGTTTATTAGAAGATAAGATAAAACAGATGCAATGTGTTGTCATCTTGTCATAAGTGAAAGAAAAGTAAAATGTCTTGTATATGTATTGGAATACACCGAAACTTCACTTAGGCTTAACAGGTTGAACTCTGATCTCTGAAACAGAAGTGTGGAAGCTGCTTTTAGAAGATAGCCTTACTGTTTATGTCAACACTAGCATTTTTGTCTTTTATATAAAACTTATGTCGCTCGGAGGGGGGGATGAAAAAACACACACCCCGGAGTGACATAAGTTACACTGACAGAAGTGCCGGTGTGGACAGAGCTATGAGCTTCTCCCGCTGACATAGCTACCACCACTCATGGAGGTGGTTTTATTCAGGGGTGCTGGAACAGTTTGTATAGTGGGGGTGCTGAGAGCCATTGAATTGTAAACCCTGCATATGTTGGAAACCACTTCAAGCCAGGGGGTGCAGCAGACACCCCCAGTTCCAGCACCTATGGTTTTATTATGTCAATGGGACAGCTCTCTCCCACTGGCCTAAAGCGGCTACACGAGCGATCTTACAGCAGTGCAGCTGCATCGGTCCAGCTGTGCCACTGTAAACTCGCTACTGTAGACATGGCCTAACACACATCCACCTATGTGAGATCAGAATTAAGTTCTAAACATAGTCCCTTCACATCCCCACCCTATCATTTCTCATTAAGTATTGAAATGTCGGCTCCTACCTCTGATGGACCCATTATGCCAGCCTCCATTGCCTACCAGTTAAATTTTCAAACAAGCACTTTTTTCCCCTTTCTCCCATGCTGCCCCTCACGAGTAATCAGAGCTCCTTACAACCACAGCAAAGCTACATCATTATCCACCTTCAAATCCCTCCTTAATATTCTCCTTTGCTATGAGGCCTATACAAAACTTGACAACAGTTAGAGCGTTGCTGTGGTGATACCACTACCTAGCATGCCGATCAATATTGTTGCACTGTTTCTTTATACTCCTACAGCGATCTGTCTGTATCCATTTGTTGTCTCTTGTCTTATACTTAGATTGTAAGCTCTCTGGGGAGGGACTGTCTTTTTGTTCTGTGTTTGTACAGCACAATGGGGTCCTGTCCATGAGTGGGGTCCCTATATGCTACAGTAAAAACAAACAAATAAAGTAATAATAAATATCAGATTTATAGCACTGAATGCACAGACTAATTGCCAAAACCTGAAGTATTTACCAAAACTCCAAACAAAAATGAATCCAATGGCAGTTTTGTCTGTGTAGGAACTGAAGGATTTGGCTGCGTTATTTTAATAATGTACCAGTAAATACTGCTTTGCCCTTGGTCTGTATACACTAGTTTCTGTTAGCACAATACACAATTCCCAATTAATATTAATGAGGATAATACACAGATATCAGTGGGAGAGCTAACCTCTTAGATGTCACAGAACTTTTGCATCAGTGGTTCCTAGTAACGGTCATAAGCTATTTGGTAGAAATAGACTTTTTGCCAGGAAAATTCAACTCAATTGGAATTGTGTGATTTAACACTACTGTACAAAAGACCACAGCTCTATATCCCACCACAGCAGGAAAAAACCTAAATTGCTTTTAACAGATGAGCATTTAGTGCAACTAGTATAATCTGCAGTGACATTTTCCCCTTCCTATTATGTAAACCCTAAAGCTAAGCCGATGCTTTTCTCCACTGTACAGCCTGCCTCTAACAACCAAATATGGTACCTTCTTATACCTATTTCCATTTCCATAAAATACCTCAATAGTGAAAAGAGATAAGATTGATATATCAGATTCCAGCCCTAGACTGACAGCTATGGTCATCACACTTCACATTAGACTGAGCTATAATTAAAATACATTGGAATTGTACTTTAGGATAGGTTGAGGCACCTCCTTGAGATCTTGACCCACTGGTCAGAGAGACCCAAACTCAAAGGCAGCAGTTCAGTGTCTGACTGCTGGAGTAAGCAGGATTGTCCCACCTGGAAGGAAGATCAGGTCATCAGCACAGAAAGATGACAAGTTCATCTTGGCAGGAAGAGACTTTTCCAAGAGAAATGTAACCCTTCTGCCCATCTAAGTTGGCAGCAACAAGGGCCGGGTTCTGTATCTAGGGGTTCCGTTTCAATAACACAATGCAAAACCGGCTCAAGCCCCCACCCAGTGACCTGGGACAATTATATACCACCCCCCTGGGTACCTCTAAGAGGCAATACTTCCCCTCTCGCAAGCACGGAGTCTGAGTGTAGCAGAAAATGTTTAATAACATGAGGTAAACGACATCAGCATAAAATTGGAAAAACACCACAAACAGGATTCATAACACAAACCATGAGCAAAACCCACCCCAGCAAATTGGGCTGTGTCCTTTCCCTTTGGTTCTTGAATCCAGCAACCCAAAACTCACCCAGAGTCCCAAAAGTCCAACAACCCCCAAAGTCTCTGCCCCTGGTCAGTGCAGCCCCAGAGTAAAGGGGGGGGGGCACGCAGGGTGTTAAGGGGCACCTTACGTGATCTGAGGCTGGCCAGCCGTCTGTTTCTCCGTGGGGGTTCCGCCGCAGCCTTTACCACGAGCCAGTCCACTTTCCTGCCATCCCACGAACTGCTCCGCTCTACAAGCTGCTCCGCTCCACTCCGCTCTGCTCCGCTCACCGACCTGTGAGCCGTTCCAGCCGTCCCCGCAAACAGCTCCGCTCGCCGTTCCTTGGGCCACTCCAACCGGCCCCGCAAGGCTCCACGCCGCTCGCTGCTCCTCCAGTCGTCCCCACAAATTGGTCCGCCAGCTGCTGAGCAATATAGCTTCAGGCTCCCCCACTAGTTAACATAGCCTCAGTGATCTCAGCTCTTAATAACTTCAGCTCTTTTGTGATTTCAGCTCTTAGCGATTTCAGCTCATAGTATAGTAGGGGAGCCCCAGTGCTGGTGCACCATTGGCCCAAAGTGAATTCAGCTCAGCAGCCTGTAACTAGACTCCTAAGGGAATCAAAGTTAGCTCTGACATTCAACAGTGGAGAGAGGAGGTGGTGCAATTGGTGTTTCGGACCCTCAGAGGGGGCCCATACCATCAGGTACAAATACCCATCCCCATCCTCTCTCAATTCACTGGGTTTTGTAACCCATGCCCCTTGTCAAGCAAGTGCTACTTAGGTAATGGTGAAGGACTCACTCAGTCCTTCTGTCATACAACAGTTCCACTGGCCTTGATTCACAGAATCAGGGTAACAAAACTTTATTCTTCCTGCCCCAATAATAGAGAAACTGGGGATCCCACACCAGCCAAAGTAACCACTTTCAGTTGCTGTGTTTCTTGCCAGGCGAGTGGGTGTGCCTATGCAAACAAGATCAGCCCCTGGAGTTCTTTTCCACACTCGCCATAATTCACCACCAGATGTCAGGGTAGAGCTCATCCTGACTCTGCTTACAGAAAGAACCCACCTAGTGAGTAGAGGGGGGGCACTTGACACCAAAACAAGAATCTTTTGGGGCTATGATGAGAAGTGGGGGATTGTCACATTGGTACACCCCAATATTAGGCCTTTCTGGGTGACCTATTTTGGTATGCACACTTGGCTTTAGAATGCATTTAGATAGACAGCCACACTTCCAAGAGAGTCAACAAGTTCACATATTTAGGACCTAGTATTCAATGCACTAAGTGCTTAAAAGCTGGCAATTTTCATTCAACTATGTAAGGTTTGTGATGTTCAAGCCATTTTCATAGTGAGGGTTAATCTGGCATATAGTTTCAAAAGATCTCTTCAGTAAGATACCTAATTAGTAAGAGAGTGGACAGAGCTACCAGGCAGGCACACAAAAAACCAAACCTTCAGAAACACTGTGCTCAATGGCCACTGTCATTAGGCAACTCTAAAAGAATGAGACCTACACCTAGGACATATTACATTGTTTACATATGCAAAACATGTTTATGGTTTCTTTGAAACACATCTTATATTATTATATTGATAATAACAGACTAGGTTTGATGTAGCAACATGCAGCAACAGGCAAAGGAAGTGTTCCATGGCTTAATAGACTGCCTAACAGTATAAGAGAATGAAAGACAGACACTCTAAGCAAATAGCCAGTTTTGTGGATTGCAATTCTCTGCCCTGAGAAGACTTCTTGGTGTAGTATGAGAGCTACAAAGTCTAGTGGGCACGAAGGTCCAACCACAGGTAGTTCCCAGTTTTGTGCCTGAGGCTCTGTTGGTCCTCTAAATAGAGGAGTGGCCTATGTTAAGTCTGTATTCCCAACTTTTCTGTTACAGCGAAAAGGTCCACAGAGTGATCGGAGTAGCCAAGTATGTCTGTGGACACAGATGCCATAGCAGAAGAAATGGTGGGCAATGGCAATACATATGTAGGAAAAACTGCTTAACTCTCCTCTGTATGTAGAAATCCCATTATGTTCATGGAGAGCTAATACTTAGGTGAATGGCGGGGACTTCAAATGGGAACCGTCTGATGCTTATCCCTGAGCATACATTTCTCTTGATCTTAGTCTCCAGCAAGGTATTTTTGTATTAAATCAAAAAGACTGTTAGAAAGACTGAGGCTGTCCACTGAATGTATAGGGTTACGTAGAGGGAAGTGGCTGATGCTCTGGCTCTCTTTTTAAAACACTCTTTAAATTTGAAAAACACAATGGAAGGCAAAAGAGTATTATGTTGTCTCAAAATAAAGATGATGGTTTTCTCTTGCTAAAGCCACAAAGATGTAGTTTTTATGGCGGTTCAAACATTTCTCAGGATTACAAGGGTGGGCAAAACCTGTCTCTTACAGTGCAAACTCGGCATGGTCAAGGTGCTAAAGGACTATCAACATTTCCCCCTGTAGATCTCCTCACACAGTTTTCCATTCTAGAGGCTAAAAAGCAAGGAGATGTATTCAAATCAATTGCTGGGATGCTTCTCCCTAAAAGGAATTCTCCAGTATGAATTGGCTTCTCCAGGTAGGCTGCATAGGAGAGGTTTTCATTTACTAGATACCACAAAAGGCTTATCAGGAGTCTTAAAAATTGTTGGTCAAAAGGATAGCATGATTTTTAACATCACACTAAAGAAAACATGGGGTGAGGGGAGGTGCTGAGGAGGGACACTGGAAGAGTGGGGGTTGTCATAAATCTAAAGCTTTAAAGGGACACTGAAAACCTAATCAATTTCAATGAATGAGTTTAAAGTAGTTTCAAGTACTACACCTGCTCGAGTCTACTTTGTTGTACTGGCAGGTTCAAAAAGTGAAAGTAACTTTCTGGAAGTTAAAACTTTAGTCAGACTTCTGGCTCACAACACTAAAGACAGTTTCATTAGTTAAGCTTTGTACTTCTGCTTTGGTTTTAGTTTTTCCTGATGCTGTTTGAAATATGGTACTTATTCATTGATGGGTGTAGCAGCCCCTAGTCTGTGACTAGGTTTTTAGTCTTGCTTCAGCGCTGGCAGCAGCATGTTAGATTGGGAAAAGAACCTTTATTTCCTATCCATCTTATGATCTAAGTTTTCTCCTTTTTTTTTTAAATCACCATTTGTGTGTGTGTGTGTGTGTGTGTACACACACACACACAGAGTATCTAACAAAATACTTAAGGCCCAATTCTGCCCTGAAATACACTTATGGAGTTCCTATTGACTTCATATACTTCAACAGGAGACATGCGCAGGTAAGAGAGGGCAGATTTTAGCACTAAATAGTAACAGGCTTCCTTTACACAGATGCCATTGATTGTGTGTTTTCATCTTTTTCAAGTAATGGACCAAATCATAAAGGCCGAAAGCAACCAAAGAGGAGCAAGTATAATCCATCAGAGTAAATCTTGAGTCAGATGAACTGAAGATACCATATCATGGAGACAAAAATATATGGATTTTAAGAAACCTACTTTTTTCGTCATAAATAGGATGGGGAAGGGGGTCATTTTTTATTTTCTCATAATTACCTGTGGTGGATTTCTTTCTCTCTACATTCACAAGTTTTTAGAACACATTAACTTCTCATTTTTTTATACCGTATTACTATACACCATGGTGCATTTCCTGGAAAGCAGAATTATGCAGTTTATTGGGGTTTGTGATTTGTAATCTTTCTTGTTACATCAAAAACATGAATTATTCTGGCTCAATATCTGGGGTTGATCTTAGATTGCAGAGGGCATTTTATTTTGGTAGGGATTTTGATTTTGAGGACTGAGGTCACTTTCCATCCAACACACAAGATAACAATACCTTAGCCCTCACAAGATGGGTTGTGTGCAAAAGGTGATTACCCATGAGTAAATAATGAGTCATGAGTCCCTTGAGATAAAAGGCAAATAGACAAGGGTTAAAGAACAATTTTTTAAAAGAGCAAACAGATAGCACTGAAAACCAAACCACACATTCACAAAAATTGAATAGGAGGGGATAAATAATAGGAAAGGATAAAAATGTCTGCTATTTCTCATCCAGCATTCCCCACCTGTCATCTTGTGTGTATTTGTCTTCTCACATGTCTGTAAAGAATCATTGGTACTGTATAAATAATAAATAAATAAATAAATAAATAAACAACAATAATAATAATAATAATAATAATAAAATGAAAATACAAATGCGTAGTGCAGGCTTATCTGCTTTTACCTTCTAAGACCTAAGTGCAGTTCTCCGCTTCCCCTGCAATAGCTGATACAGCTGATGATATTTCAAATACACATAATACACACAGTTAAATTCCTGACACATTACTGGTGTAATCTGCTTATGGAGGGCCTCATCCAAAACTGACTGAAGTCAATGGAATTCTTTCCATCAGGCCCAGAGGTCCTAATCCTATAAGATGCTGAGCTCATTCAAGTCTCACTATACCCTCAGTCCCCACTGAATTCACAAAGGGAGTTGGAGATGCTTGGCATGTTACAAGATTTGGCCCTTCAGAGAAGACCCCTTGAAAACAGGTCTTGTCACTTAAGCAAAGGAATATTTTATTGTCAACAATCAGATTTTATAATCTCTATCTATAATTTATGTACATATGCACTTAGTAAATGATTTGGACTCCTGAAGCGGAATTTACACCTAAGAAAATAAGGTTTTCAGTTCAGCTTTAAAAGGCCATGTGTACCTGGCTCGTGTTCCATACATGCAAGTGTTACTTGGAAAAGATTTGTTTTTAACATAGAAGCTGTATCTATCCAGTACTAGAGTTCAGTTCTCACAACAATGGGGGGGGGGCGGGTTTGAGGGGAGAAGATGGAGACACTTATTTAGCATGACCTCATATTGAGAGACCTGCATTACTCAGGACTCCTCCGTGAAAGGTGTTTCATTGGGAACTCTACATAGGGATCTAGGCCAACATGTTATCTAAATGCAATCAAATTTATTTTGCTTGCCCCACATTTTTAAATATATACAAGGAGAAACAGCATTGTTATCCTAATGTCATTGTAAGCACATGACTATTATAGCTTAGCACAAACTAATTTAGTCATCCCTCTCTCCATAGCTAAATAAATTATAATTATAGACAAAATGGAATGTTGAAATCCTACATGCCTACTGGCTATTGTGCAAAGACCAGTATGGTAAATATAACATAGCATGTAACTTGTGATTTTCATTACATATACACCTCTACCCTGATATAACGTGACCCAATATAACACGAATTCGGATAGAACGCGATAAAGCAGCGCTCCGGGGGTCAGGGCTGCGCACTCCGGTGGATCAAAGCAAGTTCGATATAACGCAATTTCACCTATAACGCGGTAAGATTTTTTGGCTCCCGAGGACAGCGTTATATCGAGGTAGAGGTGTAATTAGGTAGCTTTCTATTATACTGTTACAATTACAAACCATGAAAATATAAACTTGCAGGTTGGGCATTCACCACTAATGAATGAACAGCTGGGTTAAAGGCCTGAGGCAAACTTTTGGGTCTTCAGCATCTCAAGCCAATCTGAATGCTGTGAAATGCCTCCCCCAGTCATTATTGCTTAACTCATCCCATACATTTTCTTTCGGATATCACTGGTGCAGACTATTGTAAGTCCAGAATAAGGCTTCAATACCTTGCCCTATGGGAGAATCTAAGTCAGTGGTGGGCAACCTGAAGCCCATCAGGGTAATCCGCTGGCAGGCCGTGAGACAGTGTTTACATTGTCCGTCCGCAGGCACAGCTATCCTCAGCTCCCAGTGGCCGCAGTTCACCGTTCCCGGCCAACCGGAGCTGTGGGAAGCAGCGGGGGCCGCAAGGACGTGCTGGCCGCCGCTTCCTGCAGCTCCTGTTGGCCGGGAATGGCGAACCGCGGCCACTGGGAGCTGAGGATAGCCGTGCCTGCGGACAGACAATGTAAACACAGTCTCACGGGCTGCGTGCGGCCTGTGGGCCTCAGGTTGCCCACCACTGATCTAAGTGTTCAAACTACACTTTCATTTTATCCATTCCAAACATAAGGCAGAAGACATTTTGAACAGTTTACTCCTAGATATTCTGGAGTAGAAGACTGAAGATCTGTAAGAATAGTCTATAGTTTTAAATAAAAAAATAAGGTGGACCTAGCTATTATAATGCCACATCACAAGATATTACAGTAGTTGTCCTGGAAGCAACTGCTACAGTTAAAGGTTGCAAACACTTTCTATTACAATCCCACATTTTCTCATAACTTTAACATTCTGAAATATTCACCTTTTGGGACTGAAATTTACCAAACCTGGGCTCTGCCCAAAGGTGGTGTGTGGTGTTTGTTTGGTTTTTTTAAGTTTAAGGGAAATCCATTTAGCTACTTCTGAGTTATGGGGAAGGAGGAAAAGATAGTTACCCCACTTTAAAAATTCTAACCACATTCTTTTTCAACACAGATACACAAAAAAGAGATTTAAAGTTTGAAAGCTGAAACTTAGCATGAACATCATTCAAACTTCAGGACTAGTGCTATTTTGCTTGACAAACAAAACTATTAACAATGCTAGGAGCATTTGAAAATTGCATTCTGAGTATGCAGAATGTTTTCATGAAACATTCACAAGAGGTTTCTTTTAAAGTTGAGAAGGGCAGTCAAATTTTCCAGGAGCTGTTCAGAGATTTCATCTTAACCTGCAGTCTTTCATTCCCTGGCCAATCCTCCAACTTCTGCATCATCCTTCCAATTAAGGCTTGGGGGCTTTTTTAAAAAAAAAAGTTAAAAAGTAAAAATAAAACTATAAGGCCTTAAAGCAGATTAAACAAACAAACAACCACCACCATGTAAACATTTCTAACAACACAATTAGGGAGGTGGACCCGATGTTGGCTGGAGAGCAGGCCATGGGATGGATAACACTTAACCTGCTTAAATGTTTCTTAAACAACATACTTGTAAGATGAACTGAAGTCTTATGTAGGCACTAGTCACCTTTTGGCTGAATGGTGATTGCCAAATCAGCAATTTACTAATGATGAAGTTATGCATTCATTTTGTTTAGCTGATTGTTGACAGTTAGTTCTAGAACAGGAGACATTACAGTGAGGTTTTTTTGCATTTAATTTTTCCAGTTTTTTTAAATGGGGGAGAAAAGTAATGTGAAGATTGCCTACTTGTCCTGGGATTTTCAAATGAACCCAATCCTCTTTAGGGCACTTTAACAATCCTAGCCTTAAGCACTCAGAAGTCAAGAAATACATATTAAGCTTAAACATGCTACCTTAACTCCACATTACAATACAGCTTTTGAATGTGTGGTCATCTATCTTAGAAACAAATGTGTAACTAAGATTCTGCAACTAAATGTGCTGGCTGGGGCTCCAGATAAGTGCATGCTCCAGTAAGAAACTGTATTATGGGATCAAATACTATTAGTCAAATAATTAAGTCAGCAATATACTGCATACACACAAGGACAGAGATAAGATTGTATATTCAATTTTAACTTTTGTATTTCTGGACTCTTGAGTAACTTTTTCATTGTGCTTCTTTCCATTTAATAATGTTGATTTAACCCACATTTACATAGTATGTGTCTACCTCTAGTGGCTGATTTGCACTGCTTTGCACAAAAATGTGCTCTATATGGATGCATTCACGATCTTTTGCAGCTTGAGGGACACTTTGTTACAGGAACAGTTTCATGTAAATGGACAGAGAAAATACTAGGTATTACCTTTACAGAATTGTTCTTTTATTCATAAAGAAACCATTCAAGATTGCAGATTACAAGCAATAATGCAATCAAAATTGTTCACGGATATAGATCAGGCCAAAATAGAAATACAGTTTACTTAAAATAACTTCTACTCTATAGAGAACATTTTCCTGACAGGCTTTCCAACTGTAACACAGAATTGTTACAACAACAAATCATATACTATTAGATCCAAAACAATCTTTGTTTAAAGAACATAAGGTTGGAAAGACAAGCACTCAAAAATAAGAAAATGTCAGAATTACAGTTCCCTGTACACATTATCATAAATTCTTTGATTACATGATCACATACTAGCTTTTTCCACAGGATCCTGCCTCGTTTTGCATAGGATGGACCTGTTCTGGGAATTAATCAGGTTTTCTGCAGAGAATGAGGCCCTGTAACACCCCGGTCTCACTTGTTGCAGAAGATATGTAGCTAACAAGACTGGAAAGATTATGAAAAAAAGACAAGAAGTTGTGCCAACACATACATAATCACTTCTTAGAAAAAGAGGTTATTTCATAACAAAGGGTGCAGCTCTTCATGATGAAACAAATGCTCTGGGGAAAATTCTCCTAGATATGGAAGGGATACTGAAGTCCTCAGGTCAAGCAAACCACATGGTTTCATCATGCGGGAAGCTGAGTTGCTACATAGCAGGATCATAAAACCCCTGTATGCTGTGGAACACAGCTCCATGATTTCCTCTGCATAGAACAGAGAGAGACAGAACAAATTCTAAAGTTTGCGGAAGATACCAAGCTGGGAGGAGTTGTAAGTGCTTTGGAGGATAGGATTAAAATTCAAAATGATCTGGACAAAGTGGAAAAATGGTCTGAAATAAATAGGATGAAATTCAATAAGGACAAAGGCAAAGTACTCCACTCCACTCAGGAAGAGACAATCAGTTGCACACATACAAAATGGGAAATGCCTAGGAAGAAATATTGCAGAAATGGATCTAGGGTGTCATAATGGATCACAAGTTAAATGAGTCAACAGTGTAACTCTGCTGCTCTGTGTGCTGCCCCGCCCCCAGCACCATCCCTGCAAATCCTATCGGCTGGGGACCCGCCAATGGGAGCTGCTGGGGCGACGCTTGTGGGCACAGGCAGTGCACGGAGACCCGCTGCCACCCTCTCCCCCAGGGGCTGCAGAGACATGCCAGCAGCCAGCCGCTTCCGGGAGCAGCGTGGGGCCAAGGCAGGCGATCTGCCTGAGCCCCGCTGTGCCGCCGACCGGGAGCCACCTGTCATAAGCATATCCCAGCCAGAGCCTGCACTTGGCACCCCTTCTTACACCCCAACCCCTGCCCCAGCCCAGACCCCCCTCCTGCACCAAACTCCCTCCCAGAGCCCACACCCCTCACCCTCTCCTGCACCTCAATCCCCTGCCCCAGCCCAGACCCCCCTCCTGCACCAAACTCCCACCCAGAGCCCACACCCCTCACCCTCTCCTGCACCTCAATCCCCTGCCCCAGCCCAGAGCTCCCTCCTGCACCAAACTCCCTCCCAGAGCTTGCACCCCTCACTCCGGCACCAGGCTCAGCCTGGAGCCCCCTCCCATATTCTGAACCCCTCCCGTACCCCAACCCCCTGCCCCAGCCCAGTGAAAGTGAGTGTGGGGAGGGGGGTGAGCAACTGAGGGAGGGGGAATGGAGGGAGCGGGGTGGGGCCTCAAGGAAGGGGCGGGGTAGATCCTGGGTTGATCTTTAATACAAAAAGTGATCTTGTGTGTAAAAAGGTTGGAGACCACTGGTCTAAATAATACCTAGTCCTGCCTTGAGTGCAGGAGACTGGACTAGAAGACCTCTCGAGGTCCCTTCTAGTCCTACCATTCTATGTTTCTATGAAATAACAGGGCCCATTTTTAGCATGCTTAATTATCCTCAATTCAACTGAGCAAAACTCAAAAGGAGAAGTCACCACAGGCCACAGTCCCCCTAACCCATGCCACCAAAATGAGTGAAAGTAGCTGATGGGTTCAAAGGGAACTTCAGACCATCTTCAATAGTAAAGATATTTAGACTGCATCAAACTATTGGAATGGCAAGATGGGGGGGAAATTAAATGCATGTTTTTTGCCAAAGACTGTGCACCAAATTCTACGGTGTACAAGAATGCAACTTTCACAGAAGTCAGTAGAGTTATATGTACATAGCCATAGCCTTGCTTGTTTGGCTGGCTTTAAAAAAAAGGCTTGCCTTAAAGATTACTGTATTATACTAGTTTGTTCTATCATTCATTTGGCATTTTTATGTAATTAATGTACTAACATATAGGCTAAGATTTTTTTTTAAGTGACTATGATATTGGGTACTTCAATTTTTGGATGCTCAACTTCGGGTACCTTATGTGGGGGGACAGACAATTTTTAGGAAGTACTCAGCAGCACCTTCTGAAAATCAGATTGGCCATCCAAAAAGACAGGCACTAAATACCCATGGTCATTCTTGAAATTATTGGCCATACTGAATAGAATTTTGATTAAGTTTATATATTGCCCATATTAAGGAAGGAGTGCAGTCCAGCAGATAAGGCTCTTGTCTAGTAATAAGGAGATATGGAGTCTGTTTCTGACTCTGCCACTGAGCTGCTATGCGACCTTGAGCAGTCACTTAACCACACCACGACTCAGTTTCTCTGTCTGTTAAATTAGGATAACAACTTTTTTTTTAAACAATGCATTTTGAGATCTATGGATGAAGAGCTGAGTATTGTTATTTTAAAAGTCCATTTTATATATTATTCCTATTTCATGTTGATTTTTAGCTCAAGTCAGCAAATCCAAATGCTACTTAAAATGTGAATAGATTTGTGTACAAGTTCAGGAGCAAATACTGCACTGGGATCCACCAGTGCAGACCCCTGCAGTCATCTGGAGTTCCACCTGGAGTCAATGGATTTCACACTAGTGGATTTAGATGCAGAACTGGGACCTTAAACGGAGTCAGGGATTTATCACATCTCTAATTCTGAAACAGTAGTTGAAGAAATTACAGGTTTACAAGGGGGGGGGGGAATAATCAAATTCTGATATTTGATTCTGTACAAATATACCTCTACCTCGATATAACGCTGTCCTCGGGAGCCAAAAAATCTTACCGTGTTATAGGTGAAACCGCATTATATCGAACTTGCTTTGATCCACCGGAGTGCGCAGCCCCGCCCCTCGGAGCACTGCTTTACCGCGTTATATCCGAATTTGTGTTATATCGGGTAGCGTTATATCGAGGTAGAGGTGTATGTCAAATTCTTAAAGACAGATAAAGGTAAAAAGTGAGATTGCAAGGAAAAGCAACAAGAAATGAGAGAAACTGAAACAACACAAACTAAAGCAGCAGAGCAAGCTTTATAGGTTTAATAGAAACTTTAATACCGAAATGTTTAAGTATATTGTAGTGGAGTCATCTCGGTATGGGAGATGATGTCTCACAAAAATAGACTGGTCACCAGTTGTGATATAGAGCAGGCAGGAAAACAGGGGGGAAATTATGGCAATTCAGATTTTTTGCTCTGTTACACAGCGGTACTTTTTTCTGTTTTTTCAACTTTACCTTAGAATTTCTTTTTAAACTATTTTGTTTTCTTGCTTTTGAAATCAAAATTTTTACAACTAATTCCTTTTCATTTCAAAAATGGAAATAATTTGAAAACCCCCCACCATGTGGCTAAGCTGAGTAAGTAAATATGGCAATCTAAAAAACTCCAAAACTAAAAAAATAGACATAGAAGAAAAACAAAAAGACTCCTTTTTAATTAAAGTTTCATTGGAAATTTTCAATAAATAGAACATTTTTAAATGAAATATTTTGGTTTTTTATATAAAAAAATGAATATATATATTTTTGCCAAGGTTGAATTTAGATGGAGAAGAGGTTCAGAAATTTCAATCAGCTATGTTCCTGGCCTCAAGACTCACCTTTGGTCCCCAACCACAAGTTAATTAGTACAACTGTTTTACACTGTTTGATATCAGTATGGGATAGATTGTGCAAACTTCACAAAGGCCAGAGTAAAGGCCTGTCCTTGTTTGAAAAGGAATACTGCCTCAGGGGAACACACAATGTCCACTCCGGCCCTTGCTATAGTTAATGAAATGGCTCCCATTGACTTCAACAGGAACTGAATCAGGCCTTTCAGTCTGTGTGCTCCACTGAGCCCAGGAATTGCATCTGTGGCTGATCCTTACCTTATGGTAGTGAAGGAGTCTCTTTGTTACTCCTTCCCCAGTTCTAACCATGTATGGGCCAGGCAGAATCTAGTCCTATCTACTCAGGTCACAGTATGAATATTATGGAAGGTAACAGGGAGACATTTCACTCATTGTTTGGGGCTTGATCCAAAGTTCAATCAAGTCAACAGCATTGGGGTTTTTTCCAATCACTTCAGTGGACTTTGGATCAGGCAATCAGTTTCCTATATAGAACTCTGTTGTTTCAGTTAAAAATATAATACTGATTTTTTTTGTGGGGAAATAAGGTGGAAGTTAGAGTATTTAATGAGTTTTAAAAACTTTCTGGAACATTTCACATGATGTTAATCACTGCATTTCCTTCCTCTCATTTCAACACGTAATGATGGTCTTTTAAAGAGTCAGTTGAAAAACAATGTGAAACTTGGAACATAAACAAAAAGGGATGCTTATATGGCTATTACAGAGGACATATTTGATCAAGTCAACATCTGATCAAGGGAGAAACAACTTCATGTGATCCTAACATTCCCTTCTAAATTCCACTAGTGTCATCTTGTAAAAGTTGATGAGATAACACTCTAGGCCCCAGACCTTGCAGTAATCAGAACCTAAGTAATACACAGCTGTTTTTAAATCTCTGCATACCATGTTTATCATAATTGTATAAACAATGTAGAAATACCTAATTAGATAGATGATATTTCTATACCACTCAAGCATTGGTACTCAGATACAATAGTGATTAGAAAAAGTAGGCTATAGTGTCTAACATGACTGGTGGTTTGGGGTATCCAGCTGGAGGTATCTTAGAGGAGCTTGCTTTTTTGAAAATGCTGAGCAGCTGCCCCCTGAAACCTCAGACCCCCCTGAAGGCGTCTCAAGTTGGGCAACAAAAAATGGAGGCACCCAATCTCTCTGGTCAGTTTTGAAAATTTAGGTCTTCTAGTTATATATATATATATATATAAACTAGATTAGAGCCCTGTTGGCTTTTTTGTATTGTAATGTTAAGAGAACTCAAAATATATTTTTAAATAGGAAAGTGAAAATTATTTAAATGTTAATACTCCTCCCCCCCCCCCCCCCCTTTCCCCCCCCCCCGTTTAAATAAGTCTTCTGAGATAGAAGCCTCATTGCCACAATGCCATTATATCGAAGAGGATTCTCCTCTGGGCATGTTTTAAAGTTCAAACCATATTTCTTAAAGAGCCACCTGTTTGGTGGAGGCAGAGAAGTCAGTGATAGAAGAGGTCTGCTAGATTATCTAGCCCACCTCCAGGCCAGTGTAATATCATTCCATATTCTCTGGTTGCAGGTGTTTTGTTCAGTCTAGATTTAAATGTTTTCCATCTCTTCTCTTAGAAGCCTCTTCCACAGCTTAATAGATCTCACTCTCATGAAGATTTTCCTGGCATTCAGACTAGATTTCCCCCTTTCTTAATTTCATCCTATTACTGCTATTAATATCAACCTTTATTATGCTGAATAATTCCTTTCCCTCCTTGAGTGTTGTTCCTTTCAGATATTTGCAGATAATTATGTTGCACTCTCTTCCCCTCACCAGTAGCTATGTATATACTTCCCTATAGTCTCTCCTCATGTCATTCTCTCCAGTCTCCTTATTTTTGTAACTCTTTTCAGAATGCAGAAAGTACATTTCTAAGACTGGTCACATCAGGGCCATAGAAAGAGGGAGGAAGATAGAGACTGACTATAACATCCCTGTGCAGTATTGTATACAGTCATATGTTATACAAGCAAAAAAGTCAGTGTACTATATTACAAAGCATTGTCTAACTTGCTTTTAGGGTGACCAGATGTCCCAATATTTGGGGCTTTGTCTTATATAAAGTCCTGTTACCCCTCACCCCTTGTCCCGATTTTTCACACTTGCTTTCTACTATTACCCTTAAGCTATTTCTGCTTTACTGGTTCCAATTTTCTCCCTCCAATTTAGTATCTCAGTTCAGGCCAAATACTTGTTCTCTCCTGCATTGTTAAACTATGGCTCAGAACAAATTTTGCCAGCAGTGCAACCAATGCCAAGCAGCTGCCCTGTAATGGAAAATCTAGGCCCGGATAGCTCAACATGCCTGAATTTTATATTTAAATCAAACTGAACAAACATTCCTTAAGTCATGGGAATTATGAGAGCAAAAAAAGATGTGTATATAATATATAGACAAACAAAAATAGCTAACAATTATTTATTTTGGAAAGAAAATAAAGATTATCGAATCAAACAAAAGCATAATCTCTGAAGAATATAGAAACTGAAAGATAAGATGATGCAATGTTATCAGGTGCTCTATACATAAAGATAAGTATATGTAATGTACCAAATACAACAATCATTTAAAAATACTGTATTCTGTATTACTGGTGATCATATGCTACATTTGTAGAATTTTCATAATGTTGACTAGAAAATATTAATGTGCATCAAAAGGAAAGAACTCAATTATTTCCTTGAAATACCAGCATGACCAATTAACTAAATGTCTTTTGTGAACCCTTGAATTTATGTGTCACTTATACCAACTTTTAATAAAGATAACAGTTACAAATGACATGGAAAAAAATTAACTAAATTTCCATATTACAGCAGTAACAAATGGCCCATTAAAAGTCTGAGGAGGACCAAGAAGTTGTTCAAAACAAACATGTGCATAAATCTCAGTTCCAATGTCAATATTTTAGGCTTAGTAGTCCTATATTTTGTATAAACAGCTACTGTGTTGGCATGATACAGTGGCAGGTCACTTGAAATAGGAATCAAGTCCAAAACATGGGTGGAAGATCAAAACATGGGTTGGCTGATCAAAAACTATATTCTAATTTTGAGGGGGTAAAGAAAACTGCATAGCAAAAAAAGTTGTATTTGAGTCAGGTAAAGAAGTAGATTGACAAACATATCCGTTGTTGGGCCAAATGATGGCAAAACCTCTCTCAGTTTAAAACATAGCAATGGTTTGTTATTAAAATGAATGCTATGAAAAGTACTTGGCAAATCTATAAAATTAAGTCAGCACAATTTCTTTTGTGGGGGAGGAGGAATTATTACTAATAAATATTTATATTACCATAGTACACCGCCTGCCACAATTAGGGCCCCTTTGTGCTAGCCACTGAGCAAATACTTAGAAGACACAGTTTACTCAAACAATTTCAATTTAATCCAAACATTTAACTCTTCTTTGTCATGATTAAATAACTAATGCTACACTTGTCTATACATCATCTTGGCAAAAAAAAAATTCTAATTAACCCATCTAGATTATTATTAAAAGGACATGGTCAATTTACAACTTAGATTATAAGTAAAATGACACTGTCATCTTAAAAATATGTTGTGAACAAATAACTTGACCTGCAATACTGATAACCCCTTAAAATTGTTAAACATCAAGGACTGTCAACAGGCAATTTGTTACTATTTTTGCTCTGTATGTCCTTTCTATCCCTCCCCTATTTATCCCAGCTCAAACAATAAAAACCAGTGAGTACATCTACACTCCATGCTTCTTTTGGCAGTGTGGAGTATATACCTGGCTATGACATACCAGTGTAGGCAGTGATGCAAGGGTTAGGCAAGTACAATAATGGCATACCTGAATGGGGTGGGCATACCTTACACGGCCCTCTACTCACTTAACCATGCCTTCCCATCCCATCCACAGTGCCTGCACTAGTCCCCCAGCTTAGCCTTTCCCTGCGGCCTCCTCCTTACCAGGGCCTTTCACGGACGTACAGCTACACACCACAGTGCAGACACAGCTTGCTTTTCACTGCTCTGTGTAACTACACATACCCTACACACCTATGATGCCAGGGATGCGTAGTGTAGACGTATCCTGTGAACCGAGTTTCACTTGCACTTACAGTGAATTTCACTTTCAGGTTATCAGTGCAGCATTGTTTGCGTTTCTAACATTGCTGGGAAATGTTTTTGTTTAAACACACCTATTTTCAAATGAATTTTAAAAATTGATATTGGAAGCATTTAAAAACTATTTTCTCCCAATATTTCAATTTTGGGCCACATTTAAATTCACACTGTCCTTTTAAATATTTACTCTAACTGATTTTTAGCATTGAAATGAGAATAATTTCACCTCTCAGTCACTAGAGTGATTATTTATTTATTGTTATTAATAGCATTATTAGGAACTTGCTTGAAGAAATTATCTTCCAACTATTTATAATCAGAGAAGCTAAGTGATAGCTCAAAGTCAGTTGGCATTTATCCATCACACATCCTCTTGGGAGCTCAAGAATGCCATTCTAATATTGTCAAGGGAGGGATTAACACTGCTATTGCTTTATTTCCATGTGTCCCTATCACGTTTTCTAGGCTCAATCATAAAGCTCTAAATTTTAAAAAATCCATTTGAAAATCTATCAAAAAGGCATAAATCAAACAAGATTCCTAAAAGACTTTCCCACTTCAGACAGGCTCCAAATCCTCCAAAGATGCAACATGAATAAGCTTCTCAACTATACTGTATCATGCTCTGGCACATCAACCTGTCTTCCCCTGATTAACCCTGCTACCCAGGTGGGAAGACAGGTGAGCCTTGCATTAGTCACATATCACTGTGCAATTTTCCTCCCACCTTTATCCACATAGCACTTCTTCCACATCATCATACACGTTGTGAAACTGGAATCACAGCTCTTGTTTTCCATAGAGGTGTCGGTCAATTTCAGTCGTATTGTTAGCTTGAAAATGTCTGCAGTGATAGAGCTCTCAAATTCTTCATGGATGCTATTCTTATCAAGTTTAGGTTTTAGAGTTTAGAAAAAAACGTATACACACACACACACTTTAAGGTCTGAGTTTTCAGAATTCTAATTTGCAAACTTTTTTTTTTAGAGTAGGTAGACACACAGCTAACACTGCAGGAACTCAATATTATTATTTCTTAAGCACTGGTTTGCTTGATACTGTACAGGACAAGAAATAAACACAACACCCTGGCCTGCTGTGTTCTCAATGTAAGGCCATGATCCTGCACACTGCTCCATGCTGGTGCACTCTCGGTGCCTACTACAGCACCACTGACTTCAATGGAACTGTGCACAGATGTGGGGTGTTCCACCCATGCAAAGCAACTCGCAGGAACTGGGACTAAAGAAACACAGATTGGATAAAACAAGATGCATTGGGAAACCCATTAGAAAGCAAAAATGTATGGCACCCAGATTATAGGTTTGATCTGATAGGTCTGGAGCTGTGACGGTTGCTTATTTTAAATACCTTTCTTGCACCATCAATTCATTTATTTAAATTTTACTGCCATGATTGTTGGGAACAAAATTAGTCTTTCCAACATAGTAACACTCCCATATTGGTTAAGAAACACAAGGATGTGTTTTGAATTCTAATGCTCTGTAGGTAATTTAAAAATCAAACACCCGTTTACATATCTAATTGACAATTTATTACACACAAATAACACGCATTTTAACATATCAAACTTTTATAAAGTAAATTATGGTAAGTTACTTGATAAGTTACATAAATTCTATTACTTTTTACAGCACACCTTTTAAACACAAACACTTCTATTATATGGCATTCAAAGTGTTTTGTCTCCTAAACTGCCTCCTCTTGATTTGTCTCCCTTTCATTCAGTCCTAACATACTTTAAAATTGAAAAACATTTTTCATAATGTGATGTGGCAACTTTTGCTCTCTGTTATATTGGTGTAAACTCAGAGTAAGTCCACTGATAGAGGCAGGGATGAGAAGCCTGAGTGGAGTCTGGGACTGTGTAGGCAAGAAAAATGGGACTGGAACAAGGGGTCGGTGGTGGGGAAGGAACAAGGATAGGTTGAAAGGGCCAGGGCAAAAAGGGCCAAGCTTGTGTGGAACGGAGAGAAGAGTCTGTGCATGTTAGAACACATTCCCCTCCAGAGCCTGAAATGTAATCCAAGATTACCGCATCTCACCACTCCTCTGCTGTCAGCGACTGTGTCCATACAAACCATTGGCAACGTATGTCCCTCATCCCACTCCAGTTCTGGTTCACACAGAAGATGACAACCTACTATTGCTATCATTTACTCTGTTAGCCCAAATGGCAATGGTCTGTGCACTGGATCTACAGGTTCCAATCCCATGGTGATCCATGTGGGTGTTAATATGATGTCACATGATGGAATTTGTTTTTTCAGCTTGCTTTTTTTAAAAACCTTGGAAATTACACACACAAAAATGTTAAAAGAATATTATTAAAGTTGCAGTGTCAAGAACTGAAAAGAAAATGACAAGATTGCTTTTGAGACCTTAATTCGGCCCTGTTGTGCACATGCAATATGAGCCAGGCTTTAATTATACAATCACATACTATTTTTGCCACAGGAGATCTTGCCACGGTCAATCTTGGGTTACATTTCAGGCTCTAGAGGGGAACGTGCTCTAAGCTGCACAGACTCCTCTGTCTGTTCCACCCAAGCTTGACCCTTTCTGCCCTGTTCCCTGCAATCTGTCCTTGTTCCTTCCCCACCCCTGGCTCCTTGTTCCAGTCCCATTTTCTTTGCTTACACAGTCCCAGACTCCACTCAGGCTTCTCATCCCTACCTCTGGAGTTTTCTGAGGGTTGTATAGTGAAGGAGCCTGTTGTCTGTAGGACCACTGCCTCAGTTACTGCAGAAGTTCGTAGCTGTGTACTGAATGAGGCAAGGGTTTTCAGGAAGAGAAAGGATGGTCTCATGGTTAAGGCAGTTGAATACTATCCTGAAGAACTGGAATCTATTCCTGCCTCTGCCACAGAGTTCCTGTGTGATGCTAGTCAAGTCACTTAAGCCAAACTTGTCACAGCGATCACTAGTTGTGTATTCCTCGTTGTCTGGGTGCCCAACATGATAACTTGGGGTCTGATTTGCAGAAGTGCTGAGCACTCACAGTTGTAATAGAAATTAATGGGAGCTCTGCTTGAATATATAAAGTGCTACATAATGCTAGGTACTCTGAAAAATCAGGTCCTAATAATCTCAAATTTAAACCCCCAAATTAGTGGACACTTCTGACCTTAATTTCCGTGCCCCTGTTCCACATATGTAAATGGGAGGTACTGCCCCATCCCCACCTCACAGGAATGTTGTAAAGATAAATTAGTTAATGTTTGTGAAGCACTCAGTTACTATAGTGATGAGCACCATAGAAAAGTCCACGAGGAAATAAATTAATTTCTTCAGAGCAGGGTTTGACTAGTGTACAGTAAATAAGGCTTGAGGCCACGCATTGAACAATGAGGAGAAAACAAAATATTTAACAGCTGCTCATTACGTGAGCACTGTCTATCCTGTGCACTGAATGAGGCAGACGTCCTGTGGAAAAATAGTATGATTCTGCAATTAAAGACTATCAGAGTGCATATGCACTCAATTGTCTTCACGCTCAAGTCCCTTCACGACCTATCCCCTCCCTACCTATCATCTCTCATTCAGTATCCAAAGGTCAACTCCCTCCTTTAATCAGCCCCTAATGGCAGCCTCCACTGTCCACGTGTTACATTTTCAAACAATGTGCTTTGTGCTTTCTGCCATGCTGCTCCCCAGGCCTCGGAGAACCTCCCAGAAATATCAGCAAAACTCTCTCATCTTTCAAATCCCTCCTTAAAACCATGATGACTATAAAAAACTTGACAACAGTTAGGCTATTGGTGTGCTGAGGCCACAGCAGTATTGTCTCATTGTTTCCTTGTATTCCCCGTCAGTCTGTCTGCATCCATCTGTTGTTTCTTGTCTTATACTTAGATTGTAAGCTCTTTGGGGCAGGGACTGTCTTTTTGTTCTGTTTGTACAGTGCCTAGCACAACGTTCTCTTGATCCATGACTGGGGATCCTAGGTGCTAGAGAAATACAAAGAAATAATAGTAATAATAATAATCATCAATAATAAGGTTACAAAGACAACCTGAATCTGGCTTAACTTTTGAGTGCTTGAGTGTGCAATAGTTGAAGTAACACTGGAGAAACCTACCCTGGACCTTTCAGTTCTAGCCAACTATCACCAGTGTAAAACCTCCCATTCCTGTGCAAATTAACAGAGAATCTAGTACAGCAGCCAGTTACAAACTCAGCTTACCGAAGCTGACATTCTAGACACAGCACAATCTGGACTCAGGCCAGGACACAAAACTGAAACTGCCTTAGTGCCGCTGATGGATGATCTCCATTTGTCAATGGATAGAGCACAGACATCATTTCTCATCCTCCTGTAGCATTCTGCACTATTCATCACAAGATTCTACTGTCTCACCCGAGAGAGGTGGCAGGAATCTCGGGTAATGAGCGAATATGGTTTGAGTCCTTCCTGGAAGGATGCACCCAACGAGTAGTGATAGGGAAATTGCACCTCTACCCCTCACTTGTGGAGTTCCACATGGATCAATTCTCTCTCTGTTCCTTTTTAATATCTACATGCAACCACTAGGTGAATTGATCAGACAACATGAACTCAAGCACCAGCAGCATGCAGATGGTACTCTACTCTATATTCTTTACCACATACAACCACACCACTACCACCAAAATGGTCCAGTGCTTGGATGAGATCAGCTCATGGATGAGGAACACCTGGCAGAAGCTGAACCCAAACAAGACAGATGATGCTGGTAGGCATAGGAAAGTGCTTTGAAGAGCTTGCAGCCACAGTACAGTCTCCATTGGTTGAAGAACACATCCACAATTGGTCAATTCCATCCATAGTCTAGGAGTACTCTTGGATTCCTTGCTGATGCTAAGCTGCCACATAGCGCTACTCGCAAATGCTGCTTTCTACCATATCCATTTGGCTAGAAAACTCCATCCCATTCTGGTGAATGAAGACTTGGCCTCAGTTAGCATGCTTTTGTCACCTCTCGGCTGGATTACAGCAATGCAATATACCTGGGCCTGAAGCATTCAGCTCCAAGTAGTACAGAATGTTGCAGCAAGTCTCCTCAGCAACTGAGGCTCCCGTGAACATATCAAACCCATCCTCTGCTCTCTATGCTGGCTTCCCATAGAATTTTGAATCAAGTTCAAGATTTCAGTCCTTTTCTTCAAAGCACTCCATGGCTAGAGCACAGGATAGCTAAAAGCTCATCTAAAGCTCTGGCACAAAAACCACAGTCGACAACTACACTCCTCTGGCACAATGGAATTCACTACAAGAAGAATAAGTTTGTTTGTGTGAGAGACAGAACTCTCCACAGGGGTAGTCCAAGACTCTGAAATGAACTCCCCCAGGAATAAAAGGACCACAACAAACTTCATCACTTTCCGCTCCAAGTGCAAAACACATTTATTTGACCTTGTCTTCTCTACCATAAACATACAGCAATAGGCATATTAATATTTAAAAAAACAAAAACCCCACACACTACCAATCTAAGATACCCTATCGCTCATGCTTCTCCCTATGAGGAAAGGTTGAGAGAACAAACAACATGACAGATGTGTAGTCATGCTGCTTAACACACTCCTGGAAGGTGCTCCGATACTATCGTGGTGAGTACAGTATAAGAACCTATATAGAATACAATAAAAATATATTTAAGTAGCAGCTTTCATACAAACTGTATCCCCAAAATTTTAGTGTCAACATTTAAAAAATTAAAGCAGAGGGAACGTGAAATGATGGGTCAGGGAAGGAAGATGTTTTTCAGATGAAACTTGAAACAAATGGTAAATCAAGGAAGCAGAGGGCTGCATGAAAGCTATCCCCAATGGCAAAAGTTGCAGGGGAGAAGGCTCTCGAAGTAAGAGTGGTGACATCATATGAAGGGCCAGAGGGGAAGTGAACACTAGATAAGCAGAGATCTGTGAAGTAAGCTGGAACAAATCCATGGATAGTTTTAAATTTTGAACTAGATCCTAAAATGAATGAAGAGTTGGAAGAATTATTTTAAGACAGGCGTGATAATGTCACACTTCTTTGTATGGCTAAGAAGGTAAGCAGCCTTCAGCACAGTCTGATGTCTGGAGAACTGGCTTGAATAAACTAGAGAGAAAGGAGTTAGCATAGTCTAGGCAAGAAGAGATACTGTAAACTCATTGGATAGCAGCAGAGTTGGGGTAAAATCAGTAACATACTAAGGAGGACAAGATGCAGGGACAGCAAAAGTGGAGATACACAGATTTGTAGATATAGAAGATGTGGGAGGAGAAAAAGCACAGAGTCCAGGAGTATTCTACAGCTGTAAAGAGGGGAGACAAATGTAAGGCTTGACAATGGTATTGATCCACTACTAGATGGAAATGGTAGAATTATCAATGATGATGCAGAAAAGGCAGAAGTGTTCAATTAATATTTCTGTTCTGTACTTCGGGAAATAAAAACAGATGGTGATAACACTCTTTCCATTCAACCAGGATCTCTGGATGATGTTAAACAGAAACTGCTGAAGGTAGATATCTTTAAGTCAGCAGGTCCAGATAATTTGCACCCAAGAGTTTTAAAAGAGAAGGCTGAGGCGCTTGCTGGACTGTTAATGTTGATTTTCAATAAGACTTGGAGCACAGGGGAAGTTCCAGAAGACTGGATGAAAGCTAATGTGTCAGTTTTTAAAAAGGGTAAACAGGATGACCCAGGTAATTACAAGCTTCTCAGTCTGACATCCATCCCAGGTGAGATAAAGGGGGGTAATTTAATTAATGCAAATAAACATGCATTTATAGAAAATAGATCCTGTCAAATTAAGATGATTTTTTTTTTTTAAATGAGATTACAAGTTTGGTTGATAAAGGTAATCGTGCTGACGTAATATACTTCTGTAAAGGCATTTGCCTTGGTACGGCATAACATTTTGATTAAAAAGCTAGAATGATATAAAATTAATACGGAGTACATTAAATAGATTAAAAACTAGCTAATTGATTGATGGGTCTCAAAATGTAATTGTAAATGGAGAATCATCACTGAGTGGGTGTGTTTGCAGTCGGGTCCTGCAGGGACCAGTTCTTGGCCCTATGCTATTTAACATTTTTATCAATGACCTGGAAGAAAACATAAAATCATCACTTATAAAGTTCGCAGATGACATAAAAACTGGGGGAGAGGTAAATAATGAAGGGGACAGGTCACTGATTCAGAGCAAACAATATGCATTTTAATATGACTAAGTGGAACTGTATACATCTAACAACAAGGAATGTAAGCAATACTTACAAGATAGGGGACTCCATCCCAGGAAATAGTGACTCTGAAAAAAAGATTGAGGGTGTGTGGTGGATAATCAGCTGAACATGAGCTCCCAGTGTGACACTGCGCCAAAAGAGCTAGTGCAATCCTGGGATGCATGCACAGGAGACTATCAAGTAAGAGTAGAGAGGTTATTTTACCTCTATATTTGGCACTAGTATGACAGCTGTTGGAATACTGTGTCCAGTTCTGGTATCCATAGTTCAAGAGGAATGTTGATAAATTGGAGAGGGACCAGAGAAGAGACACGGGAATGATTAAAGGATTAGAAAACATGCCTTATAACGAAAGACTCAAAAAAAAAAAAAAAAAAAGTCTATTTCTCTTAAAGAGAAGATTAAGGGGTGACTTGATTACAGTCTATAAGTATCTACATAGGGCTCTTTAATCTAGCAGAGAAAGGTATAGCACAGTCCAGTGGCTAGAACTAGAAGCTAGACAAATTCAGACTGGAAATAAGGCATACATTTTTAAAGTGAGGGTAATTAACGATGGGAACAATTTGCCAAGGGTCATGATGGATTCTCCATCACTGACCATTTTTAAAATAAGACTGATTAATAAATAAAATAAATAAATAAAAAAAAAGAGAGAGAGATGCTCTCGGAATTATTTGGGGGAAAGTCTGTGGCCCGCATTATACTAGATTATCACAATAGTTCCTTCTGGTCTTGGAATCTATTAAGTGTCAAGAAGGAAGATGGGGGGAGTTTGGATTTGTTTCCAAGATGCTGCTCTTGCCTAGAGAAACACTTGTGCCATGTGAAAATCTTCTTTAAAATTCTTAACTAAGTACATACAATTATCTAAAAATTTGCACTTGCCTTATAGTTCACCCTGGTGATCCAGTTCTAAATCAAAGCTAGAAGCTAGTTCACCAATATTTTCCTCTTTCTTCAATTACTCCTTTTTTTAATAGTACCAAGTTCACACTGAAGCATATTACAGGGTCAAATGGAGTTATTGTTGTACGTGACCAAGTGCTCTATAATGAAATCTGTGTATCACAGTTCATTTATAGCACTATTTATTTCTACAAAGAAATCTGGGCTGCACTGAAAGGTCGCTTACCAGTCATGGAGATTTGTTAAAAATCATGGATAAAAGATAATTGATTCTGATAGACAGTTTTTTAACAATGTATTTCATCCATGCAGCTTGATTCTACAAAGACTATTACTCTTTATTCATGAAACAAATGGAAGTTTTGCATTTTGACTACACATTCACATCCTTCTTTCTACTTATCTTTTACATAGCTTGACTCTTAGGACAATTGATTCCTTTACTCCTCCCAATGGAAAACAAAACCCTAATGTATTGGTTTAGATTCACCTGAGGACACAGGACAACTTTGTGATCCAGAAACATCAGGCTACTTTCATCCATATACCCTACTTATATTATAATAGCGATTTTATTTTGTGTGTGAAATTGATTAAGGCTCTGCACAGTAGCTACTATACATTCAGAGTTACTTGAGGATATATATTATGTCTTGCCTGCAATTTCACCCACATCATTGGGTTACAGCAAGCTAATTTATCCCGTAATTGTAGAACAGTCTTATTTCCTAATAATCTACAGTGGGCTACTAAAATAAAATTAGATAGGTCTTTATAATTAGAATGCTCAGAATCAGTCACTTATTTAAAAAGCACCCATCATCTTTTCTTACAATAGCAATTGGACAAGATTCAGTGTGTCAGATGCTTCTTGGTAGTAGAACAAAAAATTGGAGGGGATAACAAGAGGACTGACTCTTTCCCCCAATCTTTCCACCTAAGTTTTATTCTCTAATCATAAAGGAGCTTAAAGTAAAGAAGTCCTGATAAGCAATGGAAACAAACACATGAAAGAGACAGTTTATGTAAAGCTCAATAATTATTAATTATTAATTAATTAATTAATTCAAAATGTCCCTTTGGGCAACATGCAACTAGTAGAACAACAGTCTTGAAAACATACCAAATATTCTTATACTGAGTTATTATATGGTCTGCTGCATGAATGCATAACAAAGGCTTTTGTAATAAGCGCATTATTTGTGTATGGCATAATGACATGACATACTTAGCACTGTAGAATACACAAAAGTAAGAGTCTATCTGAAAGAGGATACAAACTAAGGTGTTAAGTCAGTAAACAGATATAATGATGACTATATTTCTAACCATGCAGAGTTCTATTGACATGGGCCTAAATGTTTACGCTAGCACATCTGTTTGTGGCCTTGGAACCCAAATGGAAGAGACTTGGGTATGTGCAAAAAGAACAGGAGTACTTGTGGCACCTTAGAGACTAACAAATTTATTAGAGCATAAGCTTTCGTGGGCTACAGCCCACTTCACTTGCAAAACTAGGAAAGGAGGCAGAAGGAAAAGAATATGGAAAACTACAAATATATGTTTGGTGGGTCCTTAAATACCTGGTCTGATGGCAGAGCACACAATAAATTGAGGTTTTCCAAATTTTCAGTGGTTTGAGCATTGGCCTGCTAAACCCAGGGTTGTGAGTTCAATCCTTGAGGGGGCCACTTAGGGATCTGGGGCAAAAATCAGTACTTGGTCCTGCTAGTGAAGGCAGGGGCCTGGACTTGATGACCTTTCAAGGTCCCTTCCAGTTCTGTGAGATAGGCATATCTCCATATATTAAATTTAGGACCTAACGATACAGATATGCCTAACACTCCGCACACAGATTGCCCCATGCTGTGCAGAATGATAGGTGGAGGTGTTCAGCTGCCTCTCCAGCAACATTTCCTGTCTTCCTCCAGATCGTAGGAGGAGCTCCAGGGGTCCTGGTATACAGGCAGGGAGAAGGTCAAGCCCAGGGAGACAATGTATCTACACCTTAATCCTCTGCCAACCCAGTGCAGATCAGGATGAAAAAATAATATTCCCATCTATTTCCATGCCCTCTCTTTCCCTCAAAGTGGAGAACCTACTTAAAGAACCACACTGCTTGGGTGGGGGAATTAGAGCTCCCAGACACCTAGATGCAGCACTGAGGTATATGATCTCCACAAAAATGTCATTAGCCTTTCATAGATCCTTTTCAAAGCCTCAGCCTATTTATTCAACCCTGTGTCTTGCTTTTATATCCACTCTGCTTTTCTGTTCATACCCCTCTGTTTTTATAGTAACAAAGAAACACCAAATGCAGAAAGTGAAACCCTGAAACGGGGCTGACCTGAAGAAATCCCCACCTTTAGAAGGGCCACCCTGACTAGCCACACCCTGCCATTAACAAACAAGATTCTGGCTCCAGGGCCTCCTGCTCCACACCAGCGAGCTTTGTTGGGGTTTTATCCCCTTATTTCCTTCCAAACAAAACAGAACTCAAATCCTGTTGTAGTAGACACAAAGTATAACAAACTTTTGAGATTTTTTTTTTAAACGTCATTGATTTTTCTTCTCCCTCCTTTTCTCCCAAGCTGGAGAATAACTAAAAAGTTTTTACATGTAGCTGAGGGAATAGTCCTGTTCTTCATTAACAATTTATGCTGATAAAAACAGAGAGAGGGAGAGAGATTATGGGTAGAAGTCCCCAACACACTTTGGTTAGCATGAATTACCAACTGTTGCAATAATTTATATTCAAAATGTAGATGCTACAATTAAATAAGCTTCTCCCACACAAAATAATGCACCGCCTGGTCCCTGCCCGATCACTTAATACGTTTCATATGAGTGGCTACAAACATCTTTAGAATCCCCTGTCACATAACTTACTCATCATGGAAACTTCCACTCTGTACCAGCATCGCACCGGTAATGATGCCAAAGACATTTTACAATGATTTTGTCAACAACTCGACACAGGCTGTGCGGAGCCATCACCCTCTTTAAATATTAAAAACAAGACAACCATATATCATGATGAAATAATCCCAAGGGGGGGGGGGATCACCATTAACTGTATAAGAGACACACTCACGCGGCTGTTGCCTTTCCCACGGATCAAGGCTAAGCACAGTAGCGGAGAGGTAATGAAAACTATTCTTATTACACCCTCCCTCCACAACAAGAAATTATTATTTGAGAAATATGATCTTAAAATCCCATGCAGGGACCTCCCTGCCTTTGAAACCTGACTGCAATACTTGGGAGCCTGTTGTAATTTAATAAGACTTAATTGACTCAGGTTCTAAAAATATCTTGAATACAACCTTTTAGCCTGAGTAACATCTGTCTACAGCTGTGCCTTTGGCCAAGCACCGACGTAAAGTCTTGTCCATGTCCCCAGTTAATATATATTTGTATTTTTCCCCCCGGAGGATTGAGAGAGCCAGGAAATCACTTACCCAGAGATGAGGGTTTCCTTCTCAGCTATTTCACTCCTTAGCTTATAAAACGTGTCATCATGTTTTAAGGCGTACTCTCTCTCCCCCCTCCCCCACAAACACACACACACACACACACACTCCTTCCCCGCCTGGTGCCCAACTCCTGAGTCAGTGTCACTCCTCGAGCCGGTCGCTGTCTCTGGATGTGACCTGGATTCCCCCCGCGCCCCCACCGGGAGCCGGAGACACAGCAGCTGCAGCGTGGAAAGGAAAGGAAAGGCCAGTGGCGGCTCAGCTGAGCCTGCCCCAGCAGCCCCGTCACCCCGCACGGCGGCACTAGAGTAGGGAAGAGAGGCGGTGTAAAGGGACCGCCAAGCGCGGCCAAATCAGGACCCTGGGAGCCTGCTACTGCTGGGGTCCCCCCGGCACCCCCACGCCCCGAGGACGGACGGACAGAGCGGACCCGCTCCCTTTTCTGACCTGCCGTAGGGGGCTGCGCGTCCCAGCGCCCAGCCTCTAGTTCTCGCCGCGAAGCAACACAGCCCAAAACAAAGCGACACTGAATTATGCAACGCGCAGCCCCGCGCATGGCTCAGCTCTCCCCCCGGGCTGGAACAGTTTGTGTTTGCAATTCCCACCTAGTCGGCTCATCCCAAGTGGGGAGCTGTACACAGTATTGGCGAGCAGTGGGGGGAGAGACCAGGTACTCCACGGTCCCACTGCAAAACGCCTGAGCCTCACCTACTTCAGAGCCCGCCTGACATCCACAGCCATGGTCAAAGCCTCGCAAGGCACACTGCAGACCACTTGTGGCTATGCTAGCTCAGCCCTGCTCTAACTCCCCCACAACACCTGGGCTGCTCTCCAGCGTCCCGGTTTCCAGAGGAAAGGAAAATAACAACTACCTTATCTCCACCAGGGAGCCCACCACCTCCGGGGGTGTGTTGTAAAGGGCAGAAAAGCGTTTACAGCCCTATCCATCGCTCTGCCTGCCAGTGCCCCTCTGGCTTTGGGCAAATCGCCTCCTCTCTCTACCACAGTCTGATCCTGATCCTGCTCCCCCTGAGAATTGATGGTAAGAAAACTACCACGGGGAAGGAGCCGGCCCTAGTTACGGTATCTTAAGTATTCATTATCCCCATTTCTAATCTCGCAGCTGTATGTATTAGGAGGATCTATTAGTCAATTCTTGCACTGCTCTTTCACCGTGCTACGTAAGGGGTATTCAAGCTTATTTTTTAAAAAAAACCCTAATCAAGTATTTTAAAATAAAAAGTGAAAATTTAAACCAATTATAGCAACTTAAGTACTGTGAGAATTTCACAGATAGATTCTCTCTGAGCTAAAACGTTGATTCTCATCAAAAATGTTAACTAATGTCAAAGAGAAAAGCTTCAGAGTAGCAGCCGTGTTAGTCTGTATCCGCAAAAAGAACAGGAGTACTTGTGGCACCTTAGAGACTAACAAATTTATTAGAGCATAAGCTTTCGTGGGCTACAACCCACTTCTTCGGATGCATATTGAGTGAAACATATCGAGGAGATATATATGCACACATACAGAGAGCATGAACAGGTGGGAGTTGTCTTACCAACTCTGAGAGGCCAATTAAGTAAGAGAAAAAAAACTTTTGAAGTGATAATCAAGGTAGCCAAGTACAGACAGTTTGATAAGAAGCAAGTGTGAGAATACTTACAAGGGGAGATAGATTCAATGTTTGTAATGGCTCAGCCATTCCCAAT
>NW_020664435.1:7321784-7338280 GCF_002925995.2 Terrapene triunguis | reverse complement strand
ATTGGGAATGGCTGAGCCATTACAAACATTGAATCTATCTCCCCTTGTAAGTATTCTCACACTTGCTTCTTATCAAACTGTCTGTACTTGGCTACCTTGATTATCACTTCAAAAGTTTTTTTTCTCTTACTTAATTGGCCTCTCAGAGTTGGTAAGACAACTCCCACCTGTTCATGCTCTCTGTATGTGTGCATATATATCTCCTCGATATGTTTCACTCAATATGCATCCGAAGAAGTGGGTTGTAGCCCACGAAAGCTTATGCTCTAATAAATTTGTTAGTCTCTAAGGTGCCACAAGTACTCCTGTTCTTTTTAAAGAGAAAAGCTTTGCACGAAATGTTTCAATCTGAAATTAAATAAAATATAAACTAAGAAATGTAGCTGGGGTTTAAAGAACTATCAGGTCCGGAATTCAACTTTTTAACTGTTTCACAAATGAATTGAGATCAGGCTGGAAATGAGTTCTAGCCTGGTGATATGGGGCGAGTAAAAAGGAAAATTTACTGAGGAAATCACAACTAAATAACTATGCATAGAGCTACTCAGCAATCCTCTACACAAAACGGACAGAGTCTCACCAAAGGAGAATATAATTTCCTGAATATTCAGAGGCTACATACAGATAGACAGCAATAAAACTAATTGCAATTATTATTTGTAACTTTCCCCCCAAAACGTAAGTCATGTATGGAACAGTAGCCATTAGCACTCCGTCATCCGATTTTATGTTAGTGCAAAAATACAAGCTAAGGGCTGTCTATTTTACATACTGCTGGACTTTTCTGGATTATTATAGTGAATTTCCGACCTATGTTTCAGAAAGATCAAACAGTTTCAGAGGTTCGATCAACTGTTAGCAGCTTTGGCATCTCGTGGTACAGGTGGCCCAGCGTTAGTGCCACTGTTCTTGGCTGGCAGGCAAAGCATCCTACCTGAGTCTGAACGTTGGGCCTTTGTTTCAAGGCAGCCTGAAGTCGCTGCACATCATAAAGGTGCGCGATGAACGATATAGGGGAGCGGGGGTGGGGGATTCTGACTGCTGTACCAGTGTCCCCCTGCTGGCCAGCCTGATGATGATGTTTGAGTAGGTGACTCTCCTCTCGGATGAGGAGATAGGCCCTCCAGCTATCTCCAGGACGTTTATCCAGGAAAGGCAAGGTAGCGCCCACTCACGCAGTAGTACTGCAAGACCCCAAACCCTGCTAACTTCTTGTCATCTTCAATTGTGTGGCTCGTTTGGAGCAAGCCCTGCACTAGGGATCGGTACATTATCCATGCGAACAATCACAAACCTGTTAGTTCTGCATGCTTATAAACAAACACTTTCCAGCAATGTTCCTTTCATCATGCTATTATAATTTTATTGAACCAAAAGGACAATGAATTTATGCTGACAAGTCCTTTGCCTCTAGTTGAGTTTGATAGATAATGACCAATAGGGCTATAAATAGAGCACTGGATTTCTTTGACCAGATGCTGAAAGATACCAGGTTATTCTGACAGAACAGCTGGAAATTTTGTCTAAAAGAAACTTTATTGCAGATTGTTTCAGCACACAGTTCCTCTGCCCAGTTTGTAATAAGGACACTGGGCTAATATGGTTTCTTGGTAACAACAAATAAGATTGCTTGAGGAGGCAGGACAGTGGCTTTCAGTTGTGCACAGAAGGAACTGCTATAAAGAAAATGACAATACTGTACCAATATTGATTCCTTGTGTACTCAAGAGTGAGGAGAGGAAGATAAGAGTGAAAAAGGGTCTTCCATCCTCTAAATAAAGACCAACTTCAGACAGTAAGATGGCATCTAAAGTAACAGGTATGAAAGAAACAGCTATTTTAAAAAGTAAGATTGGTTTGTTTTCCCTGAAGGATCTATAGGAATATTAAACTCTATTTGCAATTATAAATCATTTAATGCAAATCATTTAATCCAAATAAAAATTTACAGGCTCACAAATATCTCTCATTTTGCCAGGAATGAGTCATGTACAAATAAAATGAAATCAACCAAGAAAAGAACTCTCATACCATGTGTATGTGGGTGATGCTTTGAAAAACTCCTAATTTATTATTTAAATTCTACAGCAGCCAGCAAGATAGGTTTATGATGAACAGACTAGAATGCATTCTGATAATTGGACTGTAACCAATATTCATTCTATCTATGCAATAGAACAACAGTCCCCTTACCGGGGTGGGCAAACTCCGGTTTGCGGGCCGCATCTGGCCCGCCAGCCATTTTAATCCGGCCCTCTAGCTCCTGCTGGGGAGTGGGGTCTGGAGCTTGCCCCGCTCCAGCCAGGAAGTGTGATCTAGGGCTTGCCCCGCTCCAGCGCTCCATCCAGGGAGTGGGGTCTGGGGCCGCTCCATGCGGTTCCCGAAGCAGTGGCATGTCCCCTTTCTGGCTCCTACGCGTACGGGCAGCCAGGGGCCTTGGCTCCATATGCCACAAGTGCTGCCCCACAGCTCCCATTGGCCGGGAACCACGGCCAATGGGAGCTGCAGGGGCTGCATCTGTGGATGGGGCAGTGTGCAGCAGAGCCGCCTGGCAGCGCCTCCGTGTAGGAGCCAGAGGGGGGACATGCCACTGCTTCCAGGAGCTGCTTGAGGTAAGCACTGCCTGGAGCCTGCATCCCTGAGCCTCCAAGAGGACTCCAAGAACTGGCCCCAGAGTGTCTCTGTCTTAATCTGACTCTGAGATGAACCAGCCGAAGATTGGGGATTATGCAACTCCACTGGACTAGGTTTTTCCTTGGATGACATATGGTTCCCTTAGGTGTAACGGGTTTTTTCCTGCCCTCCCCACCTATAGGGAACACCTTGGGGTTTTGTTTGTGTTTGTTTGTTTTTTTACTAATTTTCACTCTGTTTGTGTCGCTCCCATACCTTGTTTATTTATGGTAGGTCCATCCAGTGGCACTGTTTTCCCCCTGCTGCTCTTTGATTCATAGCTTATTCTGGATTCTCACTCTTGGGTTTAGAGATGACCATGACAGGGATTGGAAAATAATTTCTTGCTCAGTTTTTCCTGCCAAATCTACCTCTGACAGGGATTTTGACATAAATGGGTTTGCATCTTCCTTACAGACACTACCCACCCCATATGTTTTGGTTTTTTACTCGTTTGTTGGTAGTACATGCCAATAAAACATGAGCCAAGGAAGTAGCTGGGTCATATGACCTGACTCTTAGTGCATATTTTCTGGAGGGGAGGGAGTCTTACACCTAAAAGCACCTATAAGTTAAAGCATTGTCATTGGATAAACAGTCCTTGTGCAGCACTCAGTAGATACACCAGCCAGTAGATCAATGCAGCTATCACACAACAGTGCTACCAATGAATGCTAGCCCGGGATGAGTTTAGCATGCAGCTTTTAGCCTAGGTTACGGTCTATTTATTTTTAATGAAAGCTGTGGCCAATCTCATCCTAAAAGATGTGTGTGACGTTGTGCAGTCTATATGGTTTTATAAAAACATGATAATAAGTCAATATAATGTAACTGGGATAGTTTTATAAAAATTTGACAATAAGTGAATATAATGCAACTGGGATATGCTTCGTGCAAAAGGTCTCTTGTAAGGTATCATTACAAAGTGCATAATCTACTGAGTATGATCATCTGATTTGTATAAATGTACCACTCTTGTATCTAAAACTAGAAATATAAAATGTAACTCTGAGGCCTATTGTAATTATGTAAAGTGTGGGCCATTAAGGATGGTTTGGAATCTTGACGACTCCCATTGTCTGCAGATGGCTGTATTTACCTGTGAGTCTTCCTGTATATGTGTGTGCTGGCAAGTGAGTAATGAAGTCTTGCAGTGACATGTGATCATGTCACCTGAACTGGAATCCATCTTTAACCTGGTGCTTTTCCAGTGAGGGGGGGTGAAAACCCAGAGGGACAAAGGATTCCCGCCTTATGCAAAAGATATATAAAGGGGTGGAAGAGAACAGAGAGAGAGAGGAGCCATTATGGAGAAGCCCCTAGCTAACACCTAAGCTGGAACAAGAGCTGTACCAGGGGAAAGAATTGTGCCCAGGCCTGGAAGGTGTCCAGTCTGAGAAAAACTTACTGAAGCATCTCTGAGGGTGAGATTATCTGTATTTAGTTTGATTAGGCATAGATTTGTGCATTTTATTTTATTTTGCTTGTGACTTACTTTGTTCTGTCTGTTACTACTTTGAACCACTTAAATCCTACTGTCTGTATTTAATAAAATCACTTTTTATTTAGTAATTTACTCAGAGTATGTATTAATACCTGGGGGAGCAAACAACTGTGCATATCTCTCTATCTGTGTTATAGAGGGCGAACAATTTATGAGTTTGCCCTGCATAAGCTGTATGCAGGGTAAAACGGATTTATCTGGGTTTAGACCCCATTGGGAGTTGGGCATCTGAGTGCTAAAGACAAGCACACTCCTGTGAGCTGTTTTTGGGTAAACTTGCAGTTTTGGGACAAGTAATTCAGACCCTGAGTCTGTGTTGGAGCCAGACAGGAGTGGCTGGCTCAGCAAGACAGGGTGCTGGAGCCCTAAGCTGGCAGGGAAAACAGAAGCAGGGGTAGTCTTGGCACATCGGGTGGCAGCTCCCAAGGGGGTTTCTGTGATCCAACCCGTCACAATGTGTAATAAAAGTAGCAAGGCTAAAAGCCATGCAACACTTTGAAAACATTATGGTGTTATTTGGAGGACCAAATCCTATTACTCTTACTTAGGTAAAACTTCCATTGTATCCTACAGTACTACGCCTGAATGACATCCCGAATGCTATTTTACTGCAACTGTTTCCATCTTCAATTCCCATTGTACCGTACATTGTAATGCATTTTATTTCAGAAGAGTGGGCAATCTAAAAATAATTCAATGTGATATTATGATTTTATTTTTGCGTAGAGATTCAGTTCTATTCTATCATCAAAAATTTCAGGGGGAAACAAAGTGTGCATATGAGAGAGGGAGAGAAATGAATGAAAACAAATATTTAAAAAGTTTAATGGGAAAGAAACCAAGAGAGAAACAAACAAACCTAGAGGCACAGTCTAACCTCCAATGCACACTGGATATAACCACACATTTCAACAAAGATCAATTTTTGATCTTGCATGCAGACACGCAGCAGGCGATTTTTCAAGTTATGCAAGGATGCACATGGCAAATAGGTTAGTGTGTGGTTCTCTCAACTAAAAGAACAAAAAACTGAAAAATATGTAGAAGGGAAGCTGAAAGGAGGAAAAAACATTAAATTATTAATAAATCAAAGCTGTGGTTTTCAAATTGTCATTATAAAGTAATCAGGTAGACAGTCTTTGCCTTGCTAGTATCTCTATAAAAACAGAGGCAACATTGCACTCTAAGTAATAACCTGCCCATATTCTTGGGCAGTTGCACCTGTTTTACTGAAAGAAGGTATGCCCGTCAGACACGCATCCTATTTCTGAATAGTGCTATGAGATCAAATTAGACAGTCACCAGTCATGTATTTCTGAAGGGTCTTCGACTTATGGGCCTCATCTCAAGGACCGTGGGCCTGAGTCTGATCTTACAGCATTGTGTAACAGGAATAACTCAATTTATGTCAGAGTTAGTGTGTAGAATCAGCTAAGTGAGAGAAATGGGCCCAACATCTCTAATGTGTAGCTCTCCCTTAGTAATGGATTGCCAGTATCAGACATGAGTCCATAGACTTGCACCCATAATCTTCTGAGCCACTAGTGAGAGAGCTCACAACTATGGGCAAGCTGCTGAAATTGTGTAAAATCTCCCAAGAAGGACTCTACCCAGTTTGAGTACAGACTCAGCTCTCCAGGAGGTTGGATCAAAGTACACAAGAGACTAGATACTATTCAGGAAAATTTGCCAACTATGAAGAAAAGAGCTTGAACCAATCTCAAGTGAAGTCCACAAGACTGGGTGACTGACTGGACAACATCAAGGGCTTTGGACATAATGAGTATAAAAAGACAAAGGACATTACAGTCCCTTCAAGAAAAATCAAAGCAAGAGTGAATGGAGATCTCTGAAAAGGCAGATTGAGCAGATGAAAGCTGTTCTTTTACTGACTGGATAACAGTCTTGTTGGAACCAGATCTCTTGTCCAAAACCACTTTTGTGTCAACTGGAAGATTACTGCTTGGTAGGCCAGTTGCAGTTGTAATCTGGCCACTGTGGGGACAAAATAAAAACTTATCAGGAAGAAATTTGATTTTGAAGACCTGACAGAAGCTAGAACTTTCCTGGGAGTTAACATTAGGTTCCATTTTCAGTCTCTTGTCCCTAAGCTGGAAGCACTGTGAAGGCATCAGCTCAGCCACTAGATGGGTAGACGTATTATCTGAGAAATGGGGCAGCTCATATAACTCTGAATCAACCTGCTCTTCCTGAATGAGCATCAATATTGAAGGGGGGAAAGAAATATGGAGAGATCCCAGGTGATTTCCTCCATCTTCAGCTACAAAAGGTAGAGTTTTATCTAATAATTAAGAATCAGCAGGCTAAATTTGACATTTCCACTAAACCCAGACTGGAAAGTAGAGGACAGACATCTCTTCTCAGGACATAACTGCAGAGGAGGTAGATACTCTTTACAGCAAATAAAACCTGCAAGGAAAACTGTTTGGTTTTTAAAAAAAAAATCCACTTTTTTTTTAAGCCAGACCTGGACCCAGTATTGTGTCATAGCGCTTTACATCAATTATCCTGTATCTACTGAATAGTTAATATCTCCATCTATTAGATGTGTATAGAGTTCATTGAAACATGTAGGCCTCTATCCTCTCTTCTGTGACGTGGAGCAGAGCAGAAGCAAAGAGTTCACATGCAAATAGAAGCCAGGAGATGCAGAAAGATGCAAGGCAGTAACACAGTTGCATTCCCCTATCATGTAGCCATCTTCTAGGGTGACCAGACAGCAAGTGTGAAAAATCAGGATGGGGGTGAGGGGGTAATAGGAGCCTATATAAGAAAGACCCAAAAATCGGGACATCTGGTCACCCTACCATCTTCTGGCCTTCTGTAGAAACTGTGGCTGAGTCTACACTCAACTTTTTGACAAGTTAACCCACCATTGCTGTATCACTGGTGCTTGCAACAGTGTGAAATCTAATTTAGACTAGCTACCTCCAGTTTTACTACTGTATCGTATAGACCTGCTTAAAGCACCAGCACTACATTAGTACTGCACTAGTACTAACTTAGTTGCTTTCACTGGTGGAGTTACAACAGTGGAATATTTCAGAAAAAGCTCAGTGTAAACAAGGCCTGTGTGTGGTTTGTGGGGGAAGGAGTCAGTCCTTGAATGTCATGTTGTCCCTCATACTAGAATATCTCAGTTGCATTTTGCAAATGGAGCCTTTAAAAAAGGAATTAATTCTTTTGTGCTGTAGGACTGATGTTTTAATGTTGTATTGAGCACCTCCTGTAAGATGCTGAGAACGTTTGTTTCTATTGACTTCCTTGCAGCACTGAGTCTTCCATGAACACAGTGTGTTCCCAGAACTACTGTTACAACTGTGGGACTGTCAGCTACACAGGGCAGAAGCCTGCTATGCTGCCAATATTTTGGGGAAAGAACACAAAGAATGATCTCTGGGCCCAAGTCATCGCTGTCCTGCACCTAGGGTAGTCATCTATACCACTGCAGGGAGAAAGCAAAGTGGGTATAAAATGCTACCAAATGAAAATAGTTGCTTTTGTACACATTTTATACTAGTGTAAATGAGTACATGAGGTGCAGGCAATGGTGAATTGGGACCTCTGTCCTTGGCTTAAGATTTACAAGGTCTCCATTGTCTAAGTCCCTGCAGCTTTGAGACCAGCATGCAATTCAGAGATCTCCTCTGCTGCACTGTGTCCAGGTATCTGGTGATGAATCCAGATTGATGAAAAGCCAAGGGGCTTTGTGGATAGATTTTCCCTTCAACCCCTTTTGATACAGGAAAGGAAACAATGGAGCTGGGTGATTTTTGAACTTGTAGGAAAGCTGATTCTAATGCCTAATGGGTTCATTATTTTATGTACTGATTGCAGTATTAATTATCCCTTAAGATATCTATTAATATAATATCCAGAATTAAAATGATAATCTTTCTAATTATTGCATTCCTCTAAAATGTATTGGCTGTGTGGGGATGTTTGTATACACATATCCAGCTCTTTAATATTAAATGTAAAAGGTTAAATGTGTTCTCTTTATTTTTTTTGGCTGTTAAACATATTTAAAAGCCATTATGTGTCTTATCAGCCAATACATCTGCCTAGCCCACTTCAATTGCTATTTTCTGTGCCTTACGTTTGGCCGCAATTTGTAACAGATTTCCAGGTTTAGTATGAGATTTGCTGACCTACAAAATATTGAGACATTTTCTCCACTTTTTATTTAACTGAAACAGCTTTTTAAAAAAATCCAAAGTGTGTGTCATCAGCCATTTATTTCACTATTTTGTAGCCGAGTAGAGAAAATGTTGTAGTTTATTAATGGAATGATCGTCCACCACATTACATAAGTGTATTTTATATTTTTCTAAGATCCCAATCCTTCCAAAATGTATGGACATGCTTAACTTTTATGCATGCGAGTAATCCCACTGAAGTCAAGTTAATCTTCATAGGTCAGACTCAGTCACTAAACTAGCGAGTTTACAGTGGCACAGCTGTACCAATGCAGCTGTGTCACTGTAAGATCACTCGTGTAGAGTGTTCTTGCATTGACATAACTAAACTACCTCCAACAAGTGGTGGTAGCTATGTCAGCAGGAGAGCATCTCCCGTCAACATAGTGCTGTCCAAACCGGCGCTTCTGTCAGTGTAACTTATTCATTATGGGGTGTATTTGTTTCACATTCCTGAGCAACATAAGTTATACTGACAAAAGTGCTAATATAGACATAGCCTAAGAGGCATAGCACTGAACTTGCAGCCCGAGGAGAGGGGCTATGGTGGCTTTAAGCCACCTTTGTGTTCTCAATCCTGGGCTTCTCTGAGAGCAGGAGAGGCTGCTGGAGTAATTTAAAAGTGTAAGGGCCTTTCTAATTTCCTGCAGCCTCTCCTAGGCTGCCTTATGGGCAACAGCAATGCCTGGAATCTCTGTAGTACCATGTGCTGCTGCCCCACCACTGGCACCCTCCCTACACAAGGCATGTATGGGGGTCCTCAGAAGTCAGCCTTATGGAGTCTCTGCAGTGCCTACAATGGGAGAATCCTTCTCCAGCTGAAATGGAGGCTTTTAGAGCACCTTTATGCTGCTTAGAATAAAGTGGCTGGAACACTGGGTAAGAATCTCACCCCATGTATGTGTTTGCAAAGGACAAAAATAGCTTGATAGAAGCCCTAATATTATCTCCAAAAGAGCAAGTATACCAAGTCCATGGCACTGCAAGTGAGGATAACCACATTTTCTGTGGTAATTCATAGATTCCAAGGCCAAGGCACCATTGTGATCATCTAGTCCGACCGCCTGTCTGACACTGGCGACAGAACTTCCCCGAAGTAATTCCTAGAGCATGTCTTTTAGAAAAACATCCAATCTTGATTTCAAAATTTTCAGTGATGGAGAATCCACCACAACCCTAGGTAAATTGTTTCAATGGATAATTACTTACACCATTAAAATTTTACACCTTATTTCCAGTCTGAATTTGTCCAGCTGCAACTTCCAGTTGTGTTATACCTAAGGCTAAGATTATGTCACGGAGGTCACGGAAATCATGGAATCCATGACTTCCGTGACCTTTGACATTTTCCGCTTCAGCCCCAGGGCGCCAGGGCTGGAGCGGTCAGCCAGTGGGGGCCCTGGAGCTCTGAGCCACCATGGGAGGCAGAGGCCCCCATAGCTCTCAGCCATTGCAGGGGGATCCAGAGCCCACATCTGAGGCTCCACTATTTTACAGTTATTTGGTCATCTACAAGTCATTCAAACAAAAATTAGGAAAATACAAGAGGCAACTGCAATGACAAGTAAGTCGACCCTAACACCTAAAGAACCCACCCACTGTACTCAAACCCACAACTGTGCCCTCCTTTCCTCTGTACTGAGACATTACACCCTGGAGTCATTGCAACAGTTGGATATTTTACTTCTTCAGGACACAGCTGCATCAGCAAAACATGGTTTAAAAAAAATGATGGCTGAGACAGATAAGCAGCCCTTTCCCTGGGCAATTTACATAGTTGAGCTAACTTCAATGTGCCAGAGCCTTGTGACTGTGGACTCACCCACTACATTCAGCCAGCCCTTCCTCAGGGCAAAAAACTGTCAGATATGTACTTAGATACTATGGTGATGGACAAACAAACACATATAAGTAGGCAGATCAACACACACACACACACACACACACACACACACCACGTAGTTTTGGATTTGTTTCCATAAAGATGAAAAATGCAGAATAAAATCCAGTTTAGCAGTTTTGTGAGGATTTAAGGGCTATGGAAATTGTGATGGGTACACAACCTTATTTTTATTATCTCCATTTTTCAAAAACATATACTTTCATTTCTTCTCACTCAACTTCAGACATGTCAAAAGGCACTCACTTGTTCTTGGTAGAGACTAAATTTATAGAAAGTCTGAACTTTAAAAAGCCACTTTTGAGTAATATGAAAAGAAAAATCTTTGAAAAATTCTCAACTGATAAAATCACTTTTTATTGCTCTAATTTAAAAAAAATTGAACTTTTACAAAAAACATCACTGCAAAGTAGAATGAAAGTACTCGTTCAACCTTGACTATAAAAATCACGGTAACAATACAATGATCATCTGCACATTGGAAGGAAAAGGTTTCTCGAGAACAAATGGTTTATTTACTGTTAATTATTCATCATTTAACATTAAACATGCCCCATTAATAAAATAGCATTTAGTAATGCTTTTATAACATTTCTGCTTCAATATCTTCTTTTCAGAACTCTAATAGATCCTCCAAATGAGCTTTATTAATCATAGATGAAAAATTGGCAAAACCCTACTGCATGCCTTGACAACCTTTCAAAATGTCCAATTAGGTCAAACCAAGAAAGCTCTAGAAACCAATTATAACATGAGTTCTAAGCCAAGAAACCTCGTTGTACTTTGAAGCAAATGCAACCCTATAGCAAAGAAAAGCAAAATATGTAAGGTCATAAAAAGTATTGTGCCTGAAATATCAGTTCTATGCGCGATAGTAAACCACTCCTTGAATAATGTCATTTTATCACAGTTTTTTATCACTGTGGAAATATCATTAGCTACTTTATTATGAGAAATGGAACTAAACAGTTTCTTATTTATCTAAAAAGAAAGCACTGACTCTCCATTAACAGTTTCTTCAACATCCTAAATTTATTGCACTCATACCAAGAATTTACAAGTCTAGACATTGAATTACACAAGCGCCATACCTCACCTGCTAACATACAAATGTAGAATAACAACACTGAGGACAATATGATGCAAGTAATCTTGGCTCAAACAATACTAACTACGTTTAGCTCATAATAAAGACTTAGAACTTACTCAGAAGTTTATGCAATATATCCCTAGATAGTGCAATAGGTATGTGATGAAGCAGAGAAACTGCCCACCAGCACAGCAGGGGTGAAGGAGAACCTTTGGACCCAGTCGGCCCTGTCTCGTTATACCTGCAGCCAATGCAACGCCTGGAGGGAGCAGAAAAGGAGAGAGCCTGGCCGAGTTCAGGGCTGACTGGTGAAAAGGCAGGAGCTAGCTACTGCCCTGCCTGATTGGAAAGGCCACCATCTTGCCAGCCAAGGCAGACACCAGGGAGCACATTCTGTCTCCCAGCCAAGGGAGGCAGACCTAGGAGCTTCTGGCAACTGAGGTAACTGGGTGACTGCAGCCCAAAGACATGGTGGGGTTTGGCTCCACCAAACTTATGGCTGCCCCACCCAAAAGAGCCTAGGACTGCAGCAGGGTGCCATCCAAGATCCATGAGAGGGCACCACAGGAGGCAAGCCACTCCAGTAAATTGGACTACAGGGGCCATGCCCCAAATTGAAGAGACTCTGTTAGGAAGTAGCCCAGGGCAATGGATTTAGACCAGAGGTAGGTAAACTACAGCCCGCGGGACCCTCCTGCCCGGCCCCTGAGCTCCTGTCCCGGGAGGCTATCCCCTGGCCCCTTCCCTTCTGTTCTCCTCCCCCGCAGCCTCAGCTCAGTGCACCACCCGTGCAATGCTCTGGGCGGCGGGGCTGTGAGCTCTTGCCAGGCAGCGCAGCTGCAGAGCCGCAGGTTGACCCGCTACTCTGTGCTGCGCAGTGGCGTGGCTGGCTCCAGCTGGGTGACGCGGCTGCCTGTCCTGGTGCTCTGGGCAGTGCGGCTGTAGCACCACCAGCCATCGGTGCTCCAGGCAGTGCGGTAAGGGGGGACAGAGCGGGGGAGTTGGATAGAGGACGGGGGAGTTCCGGGTGGTGGTAAGGGGGCGGGGGTGTGGATAAGGGTCAGGGCGGTCAGAGGGCGAGGAACAGGAGGGTTGAATGGGGGCAGGGGTCCCGGGGGCGGGGCAGTCAGGAATGAGAGGAGGGGTTGGATGGGGTGGTGGGGGGCAGTCAGGGGACAGGGAACAGGGGGGGTTGGATGGGACAGGAGTCCCAGGGGACCATCAGGGGGCGAGAAGCAGGAGGGGTCGGATATGGGGGTGGGGGCCAGGGGCCACGCCTGACTGTTTGGGGAAGCACAGCCTCCCCTAACTGGCCCTCCATACAATTTCAGAAACTCGATGTGGCCCTCAGGCCAAAAAGTTTGCCCGCCCCTGATTTAGACTCCCTGCTTGAAGTGCCACCCATTCAGGGGTCAACTAACACAGAGCCCTGGGCTGGGACCTGGTGGAGTGGAGGGCCTGGGTCCCTCTACCCGAACAGCCTGAAAGACTAACGCACCTTGACCAGGGAAACAAAGAGCTGAAAGTCAGGTGCACCAACCATTAGGCCACCTGGCCCTCCAAGCACCGTGTTACTAGATGCTAGTGGGCTGTTGGAGAACCCAAGTCTGAACTTGAACATCTACATTGTAATTTTATAGCTCCGTTGGCAGAGCCATGTGAGCCCAAATCAGTTGACATGGGGTCAGCCGCAGGTGTTTTATTGCCGTGTAGTGCCAAAAGCAGAAGACCCTCACACCTGCTCTAAAAAAGCACTCCTCTATCTGTGAAACAGTAATAAGCTGTAGTCACAACAATCAGCAACTAGAGAGAAACAAGGTCTCACACACACACACACACACTAGCCCAATGTATTATTTTAGCATTAATTAGTTTTGCTGCAATTAATACATATTCTGTCTCCCCATTCTGTCATTCTGCCCTCAGGTTAGCATTTTGTAAGATTTGTACATTCCTGCAATCACTGGATCTCAGCCTTTACCACAGCTGCTTTACCCTGCTTGGCAATATTTTCCTTGTAATTCCCTACCAATTCTATTTTATGTTTCCTCCAAATTGTCTTTCTCTTCAGTATCTGCTGGAGTTTCAGTTTTTGCTCTTTAACATTTTGGCCTTAGATTAGAGAAGATCTTCCCTCAAATAAGTCTGGATCAACTATTTTCCCCCAGCTTGCAGCCTTTTTGGACTGCTTGACAACAGCCTTGAGCACCTTCAGTATTGCCTACATTAGGTTGTTTCACCATTCGTCTGTGGTGATTTTCTCTTCCACATCTTCACTGGGCCAGAAAACATCATCCAGTTGAAGTTGGACAGCCTGGCTATCGTCACCCTATAAGATTTTTTTGAGCTTTGCTTTTGAAAATTAGCTGCCGTCCATTTAGCATGCCTAAGTTCTATCTCCATATCATGGTGGTTCCACCTCATATCTTGCAACCTCAGTACAGCTCCTGTATGTCTCCAGCAAGGTTTGCAGGGAATCCATTATAGGCTCATGTTTCCTCTTGGCTAGACCCATCTCCTATTCCTTTTCTATTATTATTATTATTATTTACTGTATGTATTCTACAAGCTTCCTCATTGTTTCTGCCTTGACCTGGTTGATCTCCCATTGAGTCCAGATCTTTTTTTTGTGCCCAAGGAATATCTTGGCCTCTTGAAGGACACATTACAGCTTCATATTCTCAGCTTTCAGCTGCTTTCTGAATACTTCTGTCTTATGAATCCTCTTTCAAATTGCCTAATGACTGACAATGAGATCAGAAATTTCCTTTTGAAAATTCTTCTCTTCTTGGAATATCTAGTAAGAGTTCTCCATCATGCTCAAAGAAATTTCCTTGGATTTCATTTCTTTCTCAAAGTTCTTCCTCAAAGAGCCTTTCAGTTAATCTTTTCCCATGAACTGTACTGCTGTATAATCATGTTCCCATTGTTCTCTTTCACTAGGCCAGCTTCTGCTTGCAAGAGGTTTCCTTCATAAACTAAGACAATTGTTCTTTCTACCATTTCCCTAATATTCCCTCATGCCATTTCTGATGTGTTCTTTCATATCTAACAATGGCTTTTAATTTATCTTGTTCAAAGCTTCATGCCAATTGTCCCATATCACTGAATAGTGGAAGTTGCAGATTTTCACTTTATATTAATTGATACAATGACAGAGCAATGAGTCTTATATCCCTTTGGTAAAGCTTGGTTCTCCCTTTTAAAAGTTTCAAAATATTTATTTAAGAGGCTCATCAACCACAGAGATGTAGAACCTGAAGGTGTCCTGTTTTCCTCTGCAATTTTCGTTCAGTTTCTCAGGGCTGGTCTTCACATACAGCGCTACAGCGGTGCAACTGAGTGCTGTAGCGCTTTAGTAAAGACGCTACTATGCCAACTGGAGAGCTTCTCCCGTCGGCTTAGTTAATCCACCCCCCTGAGAAGCAGTAGCTATGTCAAAATGAAAAGCTCTCCCGTCAACATAGCACTGTCTACACAGGGGGTTAGGTTGGTATAACTACATTGCTCAGGGAGGGTCATGGATAGGGCCGGATTTCCAATTAGACACACTAGGCACATGCCTTGGGGCACCGGCGTTCTAGGGGCACCTACAAGTTAAAAGTGGGTTAAAAGTTTCATTTTTTATGGAAAACATGAAGGTCAGCTATAGGTGGGGGGGGGGGCGCTGAAGATGCTGTGCCTAGGGGTGCGTAAGATGTAAATCCGGCCCTGGTCATGGATTTTTTACACCCCTGATAAATGTAGTTATGCTGATATAAGTCTATAGTGCAGACCTACCCTTAGTCCCTTTCTGTATTTTCTTCCCTCCACTGTTTCTTTGAAAACAATTTTTCTTTAATATAGAAGTCTCTGACCTCATACATTCCTACAAATGACATCCACGTTGCCTCTCTCTTTATCAAGAAAACATCCCACTTTCTAATCTGCAACACCTCATAGTTGCTATAGTATATACTTTGTGACAATCTGACAATCAACTTTCTACCATTTAGCTAGATTTCCTCCTGTGGCACAAATATTCTCTCCAGAACACATGAGGACGATTTAGAACCTGAAAGCCTCCCTCTTCTAGTCTGAACACTGTTTTTCTAGTGTTCAAAGCCAGATGACTGGTATATTAATTTTTTTTTTTCAGATTTGTTCCCTCTTTCCATTATATAGAAAGCCATCTCTCAGCTATTCATAAGCGTCTCTAGTGCATAAGGACTGCCTTTACTGCATTTTGCCACTGACTTCAATAGGAGTAGGATCTGTCATTACTGAAGGGAGATTTGTTTTGTGGTAAAGACATATGACTGAGTCAGGGAATCTGATTTTTCTTCAGTTCTGCCACGGATTTCTGTGGGACTTGGACATGTTACTTCATTTACCTGTTCCTTGAGTTTCTTCATTAATTTTTTTCCCCTTATTACTTTGTCTTATGTCAATTCTTCAGAAGTAATTACTAGAGAAACACACAACTCAAACATATATTGTTGCCAAAATGTACTGTCTTGGCCACCACACTCACCAGTAGGCCACTTGTACATATATTTTTAATGGCCATTGATTATCCTTCAAACCCAGAAGTGCCAGTGACATGCTATGTCTTTATAGAGATTGCACAGTACATTAATGGAAAAATTCACAAAGGGCTTCATTTGTTAAATGATCACACAGTGTTACCTTCAATGACACAACTCTACGTTTACATGTTGGTCTGTGACATGAACTTTCAACACTTTTTCAAAATCTTTAAAATGATGATCTTGTTCAGCCGCAACTTTTAGTTAAACTTAACCTGCCACGCAGACAAAACATACAAACAAACAAAACAAAAACAGTATGGTCCTTTGGAAGGAAACACTGCTATTCTACTAAACTATATACAGTATCACAGAATATATAGAAAGGGATACTCTGCAAAAAGCCCACATTTGAGCATTATTTTGTTTACAAAGACAGTCACAAAAAATAAAAATATTTGCTAAGCTAAGTGACTTGGAGAAACTAAACACATAAGATCCCTACTCTAGCATTAACAAAACCCCCACACTCGTGATTTATTTAAGAAATTTCTGGGGTGGAGGAAGCCACACAATCATCAGGAAGCTGCAGGAAGTAAAC
>NW_020664435.1:7309328-7318784 GCF_002925995.2 Terrapene triunguis | reverse complement strand
CAAAGTTAAAAGAATGTGTAGAGCTATAAAAATGTTTGGAAAACTGTCTGAGTTTATTTTCACAAACAAACTTCAGTACTTCTTCAGGAGTGGAATGTTTCTTAAGTCGTCTTGAAGCCTGACACTCACTACACAAATCTGTAGCATCAATGTCTTTTGAATTTTCATGAGTCAATTCCGACTCCAGTTTTATACAAAATTCTCTTATCTGTTTTGCTGTTTTCTTTTGCAAGCTGTGGGTATCATATAGAAAGCCAAATACTGACTCTAGCTGCTGCATCTGTTGAAATCTTTCATCAACCAAGTGAATAGCAGTATCAAGGACTGTGAAGTAGAAATTCACTTTGAACCTTTGTTTTGGGTTCTGAATGGGTGTGTCTCGTCCTTCATACGAAAACTGCTGTTTCTTTTGCCAAATTCGAACTGTCTCTGGTTCAAATACTGTCGGAAAGTCTATTTCTTCAGCAAGCTCGAGAAACTCTACCAGTGTTCTTTCGAACCCTTCATCACTTCTGAATTCCTCCAGAATATTTTTAGTTTGCTGCAGTTTTTCAATAGCAGAATGTATGTTCAAGTTCTTTTCCTGAAGCAGGTAGCCTCTGCGTTACAATCACTGCAGGAGGCGGAACTCACCACTAATCCAAAAGAATGTAAATTTGGGATGCAGAAAACCTGCTATCTTGGGTATTTCATAGAGGACAGCTGGATTCAACCCCTGCAATTTAAGACAGAGGCCCTGAGGATGACCCCAGTTCCTATCACTAAGAAACAGGCTTTCCTGGGTCTAGCCAGCTATTATCAAAGGTTCGTGCCCCATTTTGCGACACTTTCAGCACCATTGACAGATTTCACGAAGGCCAGCACACCCTGAACAGTCTGGTGGACTATTGAGTGTAGCAAGGCATTTACCTAGATATAGGATAGCCTCGATCAACAGCCTGACCTATGTTGTCTGGACTTCTCATTCGTGTTTATATTACAAAATGATGCTTCCACAGTTGGACTGGGAGCAGTACTGTCACAAAACGTCAAGGGGCTGGAATATCCAATACTATACCTAAGCTGGAAGCTGCAGCATCAAGAGACCAGGTAGTCCACCACTGAGAAAATGTCTGGCCAACAAATGGGCTGTGGGGCATTACACTATTACCTTTTAAGGGCTCCCTTCTACCTTGTAACAGACCGTGCGCCCCTTAAATGGTTGCAATTGATGAAGGACAATAACTTTCACATTACTCAGTGGTATTTGGCATTGCAACTCTATGCTTTTTATGCATGACACCGGCCGGGTTCACAGCACCAGAATACAAACTTATTTTCCTGGGACAGTGGCCTTGTTGCGGAGTGGAGAGACCAGGCCCCTGGGCCTGTTCTGTGGGGACAGGTGTGTAACAGGATTGGTCAAGCTTTCTCTGCTCCCTGCTGGTGGTATCAGTACCCTGCCACTTCCTGTCCAAGGAAAATCCACTTAGACTGGGCAACCAACAAGACAGTCCTCCAGAGGCCTAGAAGAGCCAGGAGGAAATACTGAGTGACCAATCAAGAACCAGCAGGCCAATTAAGAAGGCTTGCCTGCATTAGCTCAATAGCACACCTGGATGAGTCTGGGAGAGAGGAGGAGGAGTAACTCAGGCACAGGCAAGAGCCTTGTCCTAAGGGCTGCAATTAAGTATTTGAATATGAAGGGTATTTCCCTCCTCGCTCTTTGAAGGCACAAACAGCCTGAATTGCTATTGATTGTTTAGAGACTGATGCCAAGCTTAGGCGGGCACCCTTCCCCAGACAGCCAAACCCTGCAAACTAAATCAGGGAGCACCTGTAGTGCCACACCTAGCCCTGCCTTCCACCATTTCTTTCCCCTCTCCCCCATCCAACATGCAGGTATCCGAAGCCGTCCTCCACCCCATATTTGACACTGTAGTACAAACTGAGTAGGGCCTAACGTTGCATGCAAGGACAAACTGAAGCAGCCCCTGAATGTGAGGGCTGGGTGCCAAGATCACGGCCGGTCTCAACACAACAGTTCACGTTCAGCTGGGGCGGGGCCACCTTTGCTGTGTCTGCTGCAAAGTTCTGAGGAGGGCAGGGCAGGGCAGGAATCCCCCAGGCCAGCAGCAGCTACAGCTAGTGTAAACGGTAGTGAAATAAATAGGACTCGCCGTCTGCTGAACCTGCGACCCCCGTTTTCAAGGCGTGTGCAAGACCTGACCTAACCCAGCACTCCCAGATCTCGGGAGCCCCAGCACACAACACTTTCTCTGCCTCCCGGCTTTGAATCCTGGGAGAGACAGGGGGAGCCTGCACTTAAAGCCCCCAGCTGCAGGAGTCTAGCGCAGCAGCTGGGCAGGGGCAGAGTCATCCCTCCCCCTTGAGATCCCAGAGCAGAAAACAAGGCAGCCCTGGAAGGGTCCTACCGACCCCCCGGAGCAGCGCTCGGCAGCATCCCGCCCCCTTCCCAAGGGGCTTCTGAACCACTTGTGGAGACTGGTAGCTCCGTCCACCTCGCCCCCCAGCTCATTGATGGCTTGCAAAGACTTCTTTGCACGCCGCCCCCCGCAGCCTCCCCCGGTCTCTGGGGCGATTGACTTGCGGAGAAAGGGCAGCCCCTAAGGAAGCGCGGAGGGGGAGCTCTCACCTGATAAACGCCAGTCTGAGCGCGGGAGACGCCGGGCAGGCTTCAGCCGCGCTTCCGAGCGAGAGAGGCGGGCTGTGTCCTGAAATAACCCTGCAACTAGGGCGGGGGGAGCGCGGGCGGCGGGGGGGAAGTAATGCTAAGCACGGGCTGAGAGAGGAGAGGCACAGCCAGAGAGCCGGAGCGAGGCCGGGCTCTGTTTCTCTTTCTCTTCCCCGGGGAGGAGACGCCTGGGCATTGCCCCGCTCCTGCAGATGCCTAGCACGCGCCCCGCGCCCCACTCTGCGCTGCGCTGCGGGACAAAGGTGGACGGGCACAGTGACCGCGCTGTCGTCACCTGCTCCCCCTGCCGTTTGCCCAGCTGGGCAGAGGGCATGTTGAGAACGGGGTGGGGGTGGGGAGGCGTGTGGCCGGTCCCTTTTTTGACAGATTTCAAGACAACCTCCTTGCTCCTGTTCTCTCTGTTACCATATTCGCTCACTCTGTTCGCGTGCTGCTAAAGTAGTATGTGGCGCGGCCTCTTAACCCCATTTCTGCAGCGGACTAGCCAGGCTTAGGAGGCAGCACTTTTTGAGGGTCCCTCCCTTTATGCCACGTGTCCTCAAAATTACAGAAATCCTCGGGCATCTACTCTAGCTCCTGATCGCTCTCTCTCAGGACAGAAAATGAATCCAGAGTCCTTGTTCAAAGCATCCTGGTATTATAATTGTGTGCAATGGCCTATGGGTAAGATGCTATGTTGATTAACTTCTGTGTTCCAGTTATTATAGCACAATTATGTGTAGTTACCAGTTTATAGTCAGTGAGCATTTTCCTCATCTGTGAAATAAGGGTAATGATACCAACTTCCTTAGTAAAGCACTTTGAAATCTACTGATGAAAAGTGCTATAGAAGAGTCAGGTATTAATTTTTTTATTATGTTTATTTTGAAGATGGCTGATGAGAGCAGTCATTTGTGATCTGCATATAGCTCAACTGCTTGCCACAGAGAGAGAGGAGGGTTGTAACTTGGCACCCAGGGTCAAAGTGCAGAAAAGTCTGTGGAACTCTGTTCATGCTGACTCACCATATCCTCTCCCTGATGGCTGCTGTGTCTTTTGTCCCTTCCCTCAGAGGCTGCACCTCTGCTTTCCTTTGGTGGCTGTCCCATCCCCATCCCCACCCCTGCTTCTCACCACTTTTCCCCTCACCACCTTTCCCTTCCCCTAGTGGCTGTTTCCCACTTTCCTCCTACTTTGGTGATTGCTTATTCCCTTTCACTTTCCTTTTGGCTTCTGGTTCTGTGTTCCCTTCCCTTTGGTAGCTGTTGCCTCCTCTGCCCATTTCCCCCTAACCCTGCCAGCTCCCACTTTACTTCCTTCTCTGGTGGCTGCTCCTTTGCCTCCTTCCCTCACTTCTCTGGTGACCGTTAGTTTCCCCCCCCCCCTTTCCCGCTGGCTCATTTAGATCCCTGGGCTATTGTCAGGAGTAATGGGAGGAAATTTTTAGAAGGCACATTTAAACTGGAAAATGGAGAAAAACGTGCTAATGGAGATAATTATTAGACTGGGGTGTAACCTCCACAGGGAAGTGATGGAAGTCCCATCACTCTGAGCACTTTAAACCAATAAAGCATTAAAAATGTACTGTAGGGTCCACGGAATGGATAAAAAGGCCTGTTGTAAGTCTTTTCCCTTTCTAAATTCCTCAATATCCAACACATCAGCTGGATGTTTCTGCTAAAATGATCAGAGAAACAATTAAGAATGGTGGCAGTCAAATTGTCATCATTAGCCTCCAGATGTAACATCCTATTGTGGTTAATAGAATCTGTTCTACATAAGAACATAACATAAGAACGGCCGTACTGGGTCAGACCAAAGGTCCATCTAGCCCAGTATCCTGTCTACCAACAGTGGCCAAAGCCAGGTGCCCCAGAGGGAGTGAACCTAACAGGTAATGATCAAGTGATCTCTCTCCTGCCATCCATCTCTACCCTCTGACAAACAGAGTCTAGGGACACCATTCCTTACCCATCCTGGCTAATAGCCATTAATGGACTTAACCTCCATGAATTTATCCAGTTCTCTTTTAAATGCTGTTTTAGTCCTAGCCTTCACAACCTCCTCAGGTAAAGAGTTCCACAAGTTGACTGTGCGCTGTGTGAAGAAAAACTTCCTTTTATTTGTTTTAAACCTGCTGCATATTAATTTCATTTGGTGACCCCTAATTCTTGTATTATGGGTATAAGTAAATAACTTTTCCTTATCTACTTTCTCCACATCACTCATAATTGTATATAACTCTTTCATATCCCCCCCTTAGTCTCCTCTTTTCCAAGCTGAAAAGTCCTAGCCTCTTTAATCTCTCCTCATATGGGACCCTCTCCAAACCCCTAATCATTTTAGTTGCCCTTCTCTGAACCTTTTCTAGTGCCAGTATATCTTTTTTGAGATGAGGAGACCACATCTGTATGCAGTATTCAAGATGTGGGCGTACCATCGATTTATATAAGGGCAATAATATATTCTCCGTCTTATTCTCTATCCCCTTTTTAATGATTCCTAATATTTTTTCTAATATTTCAGGCTGTTTGTTTGTAGACTCAGGAAGAACCTGCTAGAAAATTAATTGTTTTAAATGAAAGCTTAAATTATTCAGAAGGCACTGGGGCTATTCGAGAAATGCCAGAACAGTGCTCTGGCCTATTTCTACTCACTTTGAGCTCTGCCTGCAAATATATTTGAATAGGGGAAGCTACAACTGCATAATAATAGTCCTCTGGGCTTATGTTCCTTCTAGGTGGAGTCATTTAAAAAAAAAAAAAAAAGACATTGAATTCCATTTTTCTTCCAAACTGGATATTTTTCTCACAACGGTTAAAGAGAACTCAGTGGAATTTCGGCATTGGCTGGATGCAGGTGTTGATAAACACAGTAGCCAGTATATAACCACACACTCACCCACTTCACGAATTTCAGGGTTTAATTGACATGGAAGATGATAGCACCTTACTTCCATTGTCAGCCTGGTGACACTTTTAAAACACAGGACCAAAAATAAGGACAAAGTAGTGCCTAGCTACCATAGTGATGCATGCATTAGAAAACCATAAATAAGATAAACATTTATATTACTCTTACTGATGGATACAATTAATTTGATTAGACATTCTAATAAGATGCCAGCTGAGACCCAAGCACTGTTCAGAAGCCGTATAAGGATTAAAATAACATTACAGTTTTCATTTAAACCTTTAGAATAGTGCAATTCTATTCTGAAAATGACTATACAAGTGGCTTCATGGGGTTCTGTGTTTATTGTGATGATTTCTGCATCAAATGTGCTCAATTTACAAGTAAAAAGTTGGATCTACTAACTTCTACCCCTGCAAACTCACTTGGGATCTGAAAGTCAACTGGAATCTACTCAGGAATCATCACAGTAATCCTGGTTTAAAAATCTAATTGAAAAAACATGTATCCCTTTATCTTCAAACTATTGTCTTACAGGACTCCCCCCCCACCCCCCCCCCAAAAAAAGATCATATTGGGTTTAGAGCTTAGCAAATGTCAAGATCATGAACATTTTACTTTTTTCTGCTTACATCTAGAAAATAGCTGAAGAGGTAGAACTGTCATTGTGTTAGGCCCTAAATTTGACCAATTATTTTAGATATATGTAATTATTTGCACAGACCATGTAATCTTTTGTGTTCTGTTTTTAAAACAGTGCTGTCAGGTTCTTTTTTCTTTGAATTAAAGAGCTACCTGAAAACTTTTTATGCACTCTATCTGCATTATACCATTAAACAAAACTATAGGACTTCTACTTATTTAAAAAACCCTGCTAAAATTCAATATTTTAAACAAACAGACTCAGTCATGTAGGGTATAAAATTACTACAAACTCAGCAAATGGACTCTGAAGAATGTTTTAGGCACAAAATATATATTAAATGTTCATGAAAATGAGAGACTAATAACTGACTTGAGTCAGAAATAGTGCAGGCTGGCATCGTGCAAGCTTCCTTACTGATCATTGCTAATGCACTTCAGTGCTGACTTGCAACATTCCCTACTATTCTAGTGCCGAGCCACTGGAAAAGAGACTGCCACTCATGCCAAAAGTGTCTAGCTAATAAGCAACTTACTGGAGTAAATAGTTGTCTAGCAAAGATGTGAGTGCTGAAAATTTCATCAACTCAGTAACTGACATTATTATTTATTATAAAATATTGAAGTAGCACCCAGAGGCTTCATTGTGCTAGGGACTCTGCAAACACAGATGAAGATATAATCCATGCCCCAAAGAACAAGGTAAGTATTACAGAAAGGGTAGGGGAAAGGGATACAATAAAATATATACAATTTTTATAAACCTATATTTACAATGTTTTGAATAACAATTATTAATATACAAATAAGTGCCAGCCAACCCCATGTATCTTTTGAGCTATCATTTCCTACAAGCTTACACCAAAAGGTTTTGGGGTAATAAGAGTAAGGAAGAGTGTGGGTAAGGAGGAGTGTGCGGAGCTCAGCTCCAGATGTTCTAAAGCAGTGGTCCCCAAACTGGGGGACACCCCCCGGGGGGCATGGAGGAACATTTGGGGAGGGGCTGCAGCAGGGCCCAGGCCATACTTCCAGTCCCACTCCACCCCCAGACCAGCTCCACCCCCAACCCCATTCTGCTCCCAGCCCTGCTCTATTTCCAGGCCCTGCTCCGCCTCCAGGCCAGATCTGCCCCCAGTCCTGCTCCGCTTCCAGGTGCAGCTCCGCCTCCAGCTCCGCTCCACCCCCGGCTCTGGCCTCAGACCAGCTCTGCCCTTATTCCCTCTCCGCCCCAAGACCAGCTCCACCTTTAGCACCAGCTACTCCCCCATCCCCAGTCCGCCCCCAGCTCCGCCTTCAGCCCAAGCTCCTCTGCTGAGGAAGCCTTGATTGTGCAAAATGGAGGGGGGGGCACAGACAGATTCTATTAATGGTAAGGGAGGGCGCAACTGAAAAATTTGCACACCACTGACCTATGGTGATGGGAGAACCCGTCCCATCAGCGTAAGTAGTAACAACGCTGAAGTGCTACAGTGGCACAGCTGTGCTGCTGTAGTGTTTTAAGTATAGACGGGCCCTTACTCATGAGGATTCTTGCTCTAAGCAAAAGGTGTGATGAACTGGTAACCAATGGAAAACCCCTGGGTGGGATTTGAAGGACTGTTAATCAGTCAGAGCTCTTGTTGGAGACAGGAGGTGATCTTTTGTAAGCTTATTAGCACAAGTATAGGTTCTTTTATTGTTTTTAATATGTTTTCTCTGTAATGCTTGTATTTTAAGAGTAAATATGCTTGTGTAACCCACACACCTTCTGGGTGTGGTGTTCTGTCCCATCTAGTGTTACCGAGACCACTTAGAGAGAGAGATAAATGAGTCTACTCTACAGCCTTAGCTAACAGCCAGTTGGCTTTTAGCTCATGAAGTAGAGGCTCATGCACTAAACTCCTGAGGTCCCAGGTTTGATCCTGCCCACCGATGATCAGGGTCTGTTGGCGTTACACTTGCTTAAAAGAGCTGTGTGGTATCTTAACTGTGGCAATTACACCGTGTACCATCTCTGAGGAGAAAAGTAAAACAGGTTGACTTAGGAAGCTGGACTTCGCTGGGAAGGTCACAGTGTAGGCAGGGAGCTGTGCTGCAGGGAAATACAGCAAAGGGGAGGGAAAGACACGGCTCTCCACCCAAGAGAAGTGATGACTGAGGAGCCTGGAGCCCAGTATGGGTCTCCTTGCTGGGACCACAGAGCGGGAATACAGGTGCAGTTGCCCTCTACTGTGACAGGCATCATGGAGACAGATTTAACCTTATGGATCATCAGTTCAAAGAGATGTTCCATGCAGAAGGAACAATGTGGAAGACTACAAAGGAGATGTTTGTGTGATCAGCCAACAAATAGACGGACAAAGCTGGCATTGTTGGTAGAGCAGAAGAAGTGGAGAGTGACTAAGAAAGAATCAATAGCTGGCAAAGATGGAGAGGCTTAGTTCTGAAGGCTCCTGCAGGTGAGAGCAACAACCTTCACCTTATGGAGTGAAGCAAGGGAAGCCAGTTGAGAGACTCAGTTGGGGTGATGTGGTCAGAGGGATGGGCAAGGAAGATGATCATAGAGAAAGAAGAGAACGTGTTATTGGCATGATATATCATAAGAACCATACCTAGAAGTTTTTTTAATCTAGATTATTAGGCCATTTCTACATTGAGGATTTCCCCAATTCCAGCCACAGAGGCCTGCCACTAATGTATACCTATAGTATAAACAAAGTAATCTGCAATTTGTGCTGGTGCAGTTTACCTTAGCTACACCAAAGGTTTGCACCAGTGCAGCTTCCCTGGTGGCTGGCTACCACTGGCTGAAACTGGGACAAATTCCCAGTGTAGACCAGGCCTAACTTTATGGAAAAACAGTGTCTGTGTGTGGGCCTCAAGCCTCTGATACTTATGTCAGTTTATACAGCGTCCTTGTCTTTTCCACAGAACATTAGAAATAGCAATTTACTAAGTGTAGTACTAGAAAATGATCGGAAACACATTGTTATTTCATATTTGTATTACCCTATGGCCTGTTGTGCTACATGTTGTAAAAACACAAAGGTGCCCTGAGGAGTTTATAGCCTGCATGCCTTTCATTTTCAGTATTTCATGTTAAATATTTGCAATTGTTTTCTGAAATCAAACTTGTTTTTCAGTTTCAAAAGCAGACCTCTTGGCATGGGTACAGCAGACTAAGTTGTAAACTAAGGGCTTGTCTACACTTACCGGAGGGTCCGGCGGCAGGCAATCGGTTTTCTGGG
>NW_020664435.1:7230394-7306328 GCF_002925995.2 Terrapene triunguis | reverse complement strand
AGTGTAGACCTAGCCTAAGAGAGTCATGGAAGGAGTCAAGTTTCCAGGGGCCAAATGAGAGCTGTCCTTGGTCACAAACTGGAAAGGGGATAAGGGATAGGGGACAAGGGGATAATTCTCACTCAATTACTTAGGGTATATTATATACGTACTATAGGGTATCCTTTGATATACTCTATATACCATAAACTGGTAGTGGAACTTCACATTTTCTCTTGGCAGAAACATACATAAATGACAGCCAATAGAAAGTAGGATGGAAAAATAATTGAGTCAGAGAAAAGAAAGTATATTGCTCATAGGACCAAGTTGAGAAATCCTTACTCAGGGTCCGCTCATTCTCTCTTGCAGAATAAATCCCACAGAAGAGAGATAAAGGGGCAGGAAAACATTGTGAGGTTTATCCTATGGAATTTCCTGGCATTGTTCCCTTAAGGGGGAGGGATTTGAGGGGCAATGGGGTCAGGGCAGGGCAAAGCCTCCCAGCCCTGAAGTTTCCCCAGATCTATGGACGCAGGAATGGGCTGCCTGGATAGCTCCTGCCTTCACACTGTTCTGCTGGCCCCTCCTTTCCCCTGTGCATGGCTCCTATATTCTGCAGGTGGTGGGGTTCTCCAGTGACCATTCTTCCTGTCCTAACTGTATTAACTCTCTCCCAGATTTCTGTATGTGGATCCCATGGGGAGAGACGGAAGGTCTGCAGGGGATAGTGTTGTGGAGAATGACCAGTCCCCTGATTCTCTGATTCCTACATCTGTCTCAAAACCCTTTGGGGAACCTGCATTAAAGGTGTGGGGGCGGAGAGGAAGAGGAAAGTGCACAGGTGGGAGGAAATCTGCTCATGGAGGGGGTGGGAGAGAGGCTAGGTCCTGGATAGGGTTAGCTGTTAACATGGTATATAAATACATTATGGGCTCGGAACAGATTATGATTGTATGAGCATATGGCTGTGGAATAAAGTAATTTTGGTTTAACTAATGGTAGGAGCACCCAGAGCTTGGGGAGTGTGCTTCGAGTATCTGGGTCTGATCCAAAGCTCACAGAAGTCAATGGAAAGACTCCCACTGACATCAATGGGCTTTGGATCTGGCCCTTAATGTCTTAGAAATCCAAATAAATAAATAAATATCCTCCTTATAACATGCTTTATGGCCAGTAAGCCTGAAGAAAATTTCAGCAGCAGCAAATAAATTGTAAGATTCACAGTACTATTATATTGCTGATGGGAAGGGAATTAGCTTAGCAAACTGGAGGTTATTTTTCATTCTTTCATTCAAGGATCCTTTAATAAATAGAATCCCCTAGAACTGGAAAGATAGAGGGAAAGAAAACAGCCTTCTTCTGTTCTTTGTCCCCTTTAAGTACCCTAAAGTGTCCAAGTACAGAAATAATGCTTTAGACCAAACAGTAAAGGGAAATGTTAGTTATAGATTATAGTGGTGTGCCAGCCCTCTCCTCCTTCAAATCCCTCCTCAGAGCTCACATCTGCTGTGAGGCCTACAAGAAATCAGCCAACTAATGATGGCTGGGCCGAGGGCAGGGCCGTCCTTAGGCATGCACGGTTACATAGGGCACCCGAAAATTTGGGGCACCACCGGGACAGCAGATAAGAGTGGGTCAGCTCGTGCACACCCAGGATGCACTGCAGTCTCCTTAGGCAGGGGCCGTATTCACAGAGCCAAATGCACTGGTGTGGCACATTCTGCGTGAGGGAAAGGGTACAGGGGTCTCTGCTGGGAACTGGGACTCTCTGCAGCCGTCTGGTGAGCCGGGTGGCTTGGTATCCTTTGCTGCCCCCTCCCTCCCCCCCCCGGGCTGCGAGCCTGGGCTGCTGCAGCGTCTGCTGTGTACGAAGCTCGGTGTGTGTCAGCAATGGGGCAGGGGTCTTCTGGGGGTCTGTGGGCAGGGGTGGTGGCTGTGCTCCCTCGACACACTGGGGTCAGCATGCCAGCTGGGGACTGCCTTCAGTGGAGTCCCTGCCTTCCCCTCCCCCATCCCTCAGTATCTCCCATCCTCCCCCCCGTCCCTCAATATCCCCCCTCAGGTAACTTGGGGGTATACAAGACAAATCAGACTCCTGAAAGGGATATAGTAGTCTGAAAAGATTGAGAGCCCCCACGGTAAATAGATCAGTGGCATTATCCAGTTTAATAAGCTGGGTTTCCAAGGAGCAGAGAAGTAGATATTGGTGAAGAAGGAAAAAAGTCTGTGAAAAAGGATGCTGATGTTAAAGGGTACGTCAACACTACCCGCCGGATCAGCGAGTAGCGATCGATCTATCGGGGATCGATTTATCGCGTCTCATCTAGACGCGATAAATCGATCCCCGAACACGCTCCCCGTCAATTCCAGAACTCCACCAGGGTGAGAGGCAGAAGCGGAGTCGATGGGGGAGCCATGGCCGTCGATCCCGCGCCGTGAGGATGGGAGGTAAGTCGATCTAAGATAAGTCAACTTCAGCTATGCTATTCTCGTAGCTGCAGTTGCGTATCTTAGATCTATTCCCCCCCCCCCCCAGTGTAGACCAGATCAAAGTTTTGGAGACTTTGTGGGATTTTGTGGATGGTTCATGCACAGCTCTAGAGTAGAAGGAAAAAACCTCAACCCTACTTCTAGAAAGTCTTTCTTCACCATTGGACAGTCATTGTAATGGCTAGCCAAACCTGGCATTACAATAAGAATATCATCTGCAAAAATTACTGTAGGGAAGCAGGTTAATCAGTTCATATCCAGTCAAGATTGCAAGTGATCAGAAGTTATCATCATCTGATTACTCAGCTGTCTCTGTAAAATTAACTGGTGATGGAAGTTCAGTGTCATAATTGACATTGTTTATCAGAAAGGATGAGTGACAAAACCTGGAGAGGGTCCTTCTGTAACAAGGGCACATTAGGTTGGAAAAAGAAATTAGCTTGTCTTTGTCTTTGTAATTTTAGTGGGTAGGACTTCTGTACCTTAATCTAGATTAGATGATTCTGTGATGGCTTCATTTTGGTCACTTTGTGCTTTACCTAGGAATAAAACTAGTGTCCTATTTTCCCGCTGCTTGGAAACCCAGCTTATCAAACTGGATAGTGCCATTGATCTATTTATAGTATAAGGTTGATATAGAGTTGTAACTAACGTTAAGACTGATGCCCACTACACATTTAAAACTAAAAAGTGACTTTGTAAAATGACATGAGTTTCCAACTCTACTGTGTCTCAGTCAGGGTGGAGTGCCCTGTAAGGTGTCTCTACACTAGCTCAAGGTCACAGATTCATGGCTATCCTATATTAGTTATTTTAAATAATATTTATGATAATCTGACAATAATTTAAACAGTTATTTCTTTAAAAAAACACCCTTATAAGTTATAATGTCATATCGGAAACAACTTTCCGGGTCACAAAAAGGAAAACAAAAAGATGAAATAGAATTAGCTATAAAAGCACAGATGGGTTCTATACTTAAGTTTGTATGTCATGAAAACAATGAAGTTGATCAAGATCATCAAGTAACTGCCGAAGAAAATTTTTATGCAGACGAAGTTCAAGAAACTCAACAAAACACAGAACAACCATTTGAAACAGATGCAGACACAAACCAAGAAATTACAACAGTTGAAACTGCACTAGCATGGGATATAGATGACATTGGCGGATGGCCGCAATCTTTAAGTAACAAATTACACGACATTATACTTGAGAAAGGCCCTGTGAGAATAGAAGGTCTCGAATATCCTAAAAACATTAGAGGTAGGAAATTCACAGAAAACAATGACTACAAAAGACTTTCTAATGGTGAAATTGTCAACAGACGGTGGCTTGTGTACTCTAAATGCAAGGATGCTGTATTTTGTTTCCCATGCAAGATTTTCAACAGTTGCAATTTTAACATAGCAACCATGGGTATTAATGATTGGCAAAATCTTAGTCACACATTACCGCAACATGAAAAGGCACAATACCACATTGAAATTATGCACAAATGGTGTGAGCTGATTGTAAGGTTAAAAAAACCAGACAACTCCTGATACCCAAAATCAAAGATTGCTGGAGTCAGAGAAGTAGCATTGGCCTTGTGTTCTTGAATGTCTATTATCTATTGTTGAATATCTATCGACAAACAATCTTGCTTTTAGAGGAAGCGTTGATCAATTATACCAGCCCAAAAATGGCAATTTTTTGGGCCTTGTACAACTGCTGGGAAAATTTGACACAGTGATGAAAGAACATCTCTGAAGAGTAACTGAAAATGAAATACATGACCGCTGTTTGGGACCAAGAATTCAAAATGAACTGATCATGCTAATGAGTGGTAAAGTGAGAGACAAAATTGTTTCATTGGTTCCTTTGGCAAAATATTTTGCCATAATTATAGATTGCACTTCAGACATAAGTCATCAAGAACAGATGTCGTTAGTAGTGAGATTTGTCGACATTAGTGATTCAGCACAGATTCCAGTTAAGGAATCATTTATCAAATTTTTAGAAGTAGAGGACAGTACAGGTTTTGGACTTCTTCAAACTCTCATTGATGAACTAAAATGAATGGGATTGTCCGTAATGAACATTAGAGGACAAGGCTACGATAATGGTGCCAATATGAGAGGATGCATTTCTGGCGTGCAAGCTAGATTGCTGGCGGAAAATCCACGAGCCTTTTTTGTTCCGTGTGCATGCCACAGCCTTAATTTGATTTTGTGTGATATGGCCAAGTCTTCTATAGAAGTTATTTCTTTTTTTGGTTTGCTGCAATGCATTTACATGCCCTTTTCAGCTTCCACTCAACAATGGCAAATATTTAAAGCACATGTCAGTGGTATTACCGTTAAGCCTCTATCTGAGACACGCTGGGAAAGTAGAGTAGAAAGTATAAAAACATTGAGATATCAATCTGAGGAAGTTTACAAAGCACTTGTTGCTATTTCGGAAGAAGCCAGAAAACCAAAAGCTAAAAATGAAGCACAGTTATTGGCCTCTGAAATATCCAGCTTCAAGTTTCTAACATCTGTCGTAATCTGGTATGACATTCTTGTTAAAATCTCAAGTGTAAGCAAAATAATGCAGAGTCCAACGATGCAGTTTGATTCAACACTTACCTTACTAAACAACACACAAGACTTTTTAGTGAAATACAGAGAAGCTGGATTCAAAGAAGCACAGGTTACAGCAAGAGAGTTTGCGGAGGCACTAGGTGTAGAACCAAAATTTCCACATCCGAACGAGACAAGAGTTTTGAGGAAAACACGATAAGCGGAATATGAAGGAGCAGATGAGCCCATAGATGATCCAAAAAAGAAATTTGAGGTTGAATTTTTTTAATGTTGTGAAGGACAAAGCAATATCTGCTGTTGATGAAAGGTTTAATACCTTACGAGCACACCATGAACAGTTTGGATTTTTGTATGACATAACTAAATTCAACGAAATAGGAAAACAAGAGCAGCTAATGACAAAGTGCAAGAAGCTAGAGAGCCTCCTGAAGCACAGTGATAGTTTTGATTTAAATGGACTTGAACTATATGAAGAATTGAGTACATTGTCATCAATGTTGCCACATACAAAGTCGGTGATGGACATTGTACAATTTATTCATACCAGCAAACTTGTTGACATATATCCTAATTTGTATATTGACACTTGTATTCTACTGACAATTCCTGTAACAGTAGCATCAGGAGAACAGAGTTTCTCGGAACTGAAGCTCATTAAAAACTATCTTCGCTCTACAATGAGTCAGGAATGCCTGACTGGTCTTGCTATTCTTGCAATCGAACAAGACATCACGTCGTGTTTGTCATACGATGACATTATTACTGATTTTGCAGCCAAAAAAGCCAGAAAGATAGCTTTTAATTAAAAACAAATCCTTGTTTCAATACCTCTTCATAGTAATTTCCAATAAAATGTTGATAAATTAAAAAAATTATATTATTTGCATCATTCTGTCAAGAAATCAGAATTTTTTCTATAGCACTACTTCTTTAGTACAAGTATAGTCCATCAGCATTATAGTGTGCTTAATTTGTTTAAACTGTTTTTAATAAAGTGCATGTGGCAAGTTTTTCAATATTGTAAGCTTATGTTTGTGTTGCTAAGTGCAAGTGAGGCATGGGGCACTAGTTTAATAATACTGCGTAGGGCCCCATAAATCCTAAGGAAGGCCCTGGCTGAGGGAGCAGTAATGGTTAAACTAAGATTCTGTCAGAGCTATTAAAAAGTGTTTTAAATTAAAGTTAAAAATCACTTAGAAAAGTTAGATGCCTGCAAGTCACCAGGGCCTGATGAAATGCATCCTAGAATACTCAAGGAGCTAATAGAGGAGGTATCTGAGCCTCTAGCTATTATCTTTGGAAAATCATGGGAGACGGGAGAGATTCCAGAAGACTGGAAAAGGGCAAATATAGTGCCCATCTATAAAAAGAGAAATAAAAACAACCCAGGAAACTACAGACCAGTTAGTTTAACTTCTGTGCCAGGGAAGATAATGGAGCAAGTAATTAAGGAAATCATCTGCAAACACTTGGAAGGTGGTAAGGTGATAGGGAACAGCCAGCATGGATTTGTAAAGAACAAATCATGTCAAACCAATCTGATAGCTTTCTTTGATAGGATAACGAGCCTTGTGGATAAGGGTGAAGCTGTGGATGTGGTATACCTAGACTTTAGTAAGGCATTTGATACGGTCTCGCATGATATTCTTATCAATAATCTAGGCAAATACAATTTAGATGGGGCTACTATAAGGTGGGTGCATAACTGGCTGGATAACCGTACTCAGAGAGTTGTTATTAATGGTTCCCAATCCTGCTGGAAAGGCATAACGAGTGGGGTACCGCAGGGGTCTGTTTTGGGACCGGCTCTGTTCAATATCTTCATCAACGACTTAGATATTGGCATAGAAAGTACGCTTATTAAGTTTGCGGATGATACCAAACTGGGAGGGATTGCAGCTGCTTTGGAGGACAGGGTCATAATTCAAAATGATCTGGACAAATTGGAGAAATGGTCTGAGTTAAACAGGATGAAGTTTAACAAAGACAAATGCAAAGTGTTCCACTTAGGAAGAAAAAATCAGTTTCACACATACAGAATGGGAAGAGACTGTCTAGGAAGGAGTACGGCAGAAAGGGATCTAGGGGTTATAGTGGACCACAAGCTAAATATGAGTCAACAGTGTGATGCTGTTGCAAAAAAAAGCAAACATGATTCTGGGATGTATTAACAGGTGTGTTGTGAGCAAGACACGAGAAGTCATTCTTCCGCTCTACTCTGCTCTGGTTAGGCCTCAGCTGGAGTATTGTGTCCAGTTCTGGGCACCGCATTTCAAAAAAGATGTGGAGAAATTGGAAAGGGTCCAGAGAAGAGCAACAAGAATGATTAAAGGTCTTGAGAACATGACCTATGAAGGAAGGCTGAAAGAATTGGGTTTGTTTAGTTTGGAAAAGAGAAGACTGAGAGGGGACATGATAGCAGTTTTCAGGTATTTAAAAGGGTGTCATAAGGAGGAGGGAGAAAACTTGTTCACCTTAGCCTCTAAGGATAGAACAAGAAGCAATGGGTTTAAACTGCAGCAAGGAGGTCTAGGTTGGACATTAGGAAAAAGTTCCTAACTGTCAGGGTGGTTAAACACTGGAATAGATTGCCTAGGGAGGTCGTGGAATCTCCATCTCTGGAGATATTTAAGAGTAGGTTAGATAAATGTCTATCAGGGATGGTCTAGACAGTATTTGGTCCTGCCATGTGGGCAGGGGACTGGACTCGATGACCTCTCGAGGTCCCTTCCAGTCCTAGAATCTATGAATCTATGAATCTATAAATAAAATAAGCTGATTTGGATCCATCAAGTTGTGCACCTAATGCTTTGTATGTCTGTCCTTTCTTCCTAATTGTTACACTAGCTTGTGATCTTTTGAATTAGCTTGAAAACTCTTCAGAGCAGGGACTAGGTCATGTGGTTTGCACAGCACGTGATGCAGTGGAGTCCTGATCCTTACTGGGCACAACTGCAATACAAATAATAATTCACAGATGGGGAAAAGAGAGCAGAGAGAATTTAGTGACTTGCTAAGATTTTACAAGTCATTGTCAGAGATAGGAATAGAGAACCCAGGTCTCCTGGCTTCTGGTCTAGGGCCCTGTCCACTAAACAATGGGTTTTCAACCTGTGGTCTCAAACAAGTGCCAAGGGGTCACTATGATCCGGTCCTTCTCATATTGTTATATGGGAGGGTGGTCAGGAGTGAGGTGCCGGGGGATCCTGGTATGAGAAAGGATAAGTAGCATTTTACTACACCACACTGCCTCCCTTCAAACATGTCTTGTTTTAATATTCTGATTTCAGCTCAGCTATCATGGTTAATGATGAAGCAATCATTACTTTCTATTTTTGTACCAATACAAATATATGTTCTGGCAAATGCTACCTTTTGTAGTTACTATTTTCATAGGTTACATGGACATTTAGTAAATGTTTCCATGGCAATTCAGCAACAATTTGTCATAGATGAAGGTTGGTTTTGGTATTCATAGACAAAGGTTCTGCATTTTCTTTTTGTTTTTAAAACCTTTTAAAATGTAACTGTGTAGGAGTATGGTCTATTATAATAACAAGGCTAGCACAGGATTCTTTTTATGTAAAAAAGTTCAGGTTTGGGGGTACCTGTTAAAAATATTCTATTTAAAAAGACTTGTGGAAAACACATTGGGGTGAGATCCTCAGCTGGTGTAAATCACCATCACGCCTTTGAGGTGAGGCATGAGCCTTGCTTGCCTTTCTTTGACTGGAGTCTCAATATGAGTAAGGCCAAGCAGGGAGGGTGTGGTTTTGGGGGGGGTGAGAAAGGGGAGAGGAGGGATTTATTCTTTCTTATTCCCCTGTGTGGCCAAAAATAAGAACTGAGACAAACTAGCCCACTGAGAGTTACTCATCCAAACAAATTGGTCTTACAGTCAGAGGACAACTTCTGGATGCAATTATTTATAACCATGAAGGTACAAGGGGAAACTATTTGCCCAGTTGCCCTGAGAAAAGAATGCAGGCTGCTGATATTCTTGGGGGCTCCTAAACAAGGTCATGAAGAATGTCTAGAACCTTCCAAACAAAGTCTTCTCACCCCCTGCCACTATCAGAGTTAATGTTCTTCTGAAAAGGAGGCTCCAAAGTAAAAAGCAAAAGGACAAAACAGGAATAAACTGGGGAACTTTGAAGGCGATTAACAAAGTGAACCTTGGCACAGTTGCTGGTAGACTTGGCCAGCTTAATAGCTTAGCCATTTTATATATTTCATTCACACACACTGCTGAATGTTACACAGATACACTCAGTTTATCTTTGGAAATGAACTTAGACATTCCACAGGAAATGTGTGGGAAATGAGAACTATAAAACAAACAAACAAAGGAGGGGGGAAAAAAGTCAAGTCAGGCAAACTGCAAAAAGAAAGATGCCACTCACTTTTGTGGCTCTGAAGAGACCTGTTAAGAAAATAGAGCTACATTCTGTTCCAATACCTTTATAATAATATTCCTTTACATTACTTTGTAAAACACCTATACAAACAAATGATTGTATATTACTCTAGGAAAACTGAATCAACTAGTGAGTAGTATTCACAGAACACAGGAGTCTGCTCATGTATTTTAGTCAGAGAGAGAAAGGGAGATGTGGTCCAGGGAGAAGATCAAAGTATAATTTATCTAGCAATTGTATCTAATGTCTCTAGAAATTTGCTATAATGCTCCTTATTCTAGTCTGGGAGTCTCCTCATCAAATAACTAAGTATGCCAAAGTTTGTGGTAGGTTTTGATGCAGCTGAACATCCAATTGGGACTCTACTGAAAACACTAAGAACTAGCTTATCCCTAGGCCTAAAGAGGTCACTCAGTGGAGCAGGAAGAAATGAGGGCTTCCTTGTGTTGCCAAATTAGGGTTACCTCTGAGCACAGGAGGGAGTGGAGAGAACAGAGTCTGCTGTTACACCCCTTAGTAAGCAAATGAGTGGAGGGGCTGAAAAGTGAGGGTGGGAGGCATAGGATGTGCTGCTGGCCCTTACTCAAGGCTTAGCCTAGAAGATCAATCTATTTCCAAAATTATTAGAGATTTAGGACAAGCCTAGATCTCCAGAATTGCAAGCCAAGCGCATATTAAAACTAGATTACCTCCCCATCCATTACATCATCTTAATTCTCCTCTCTTACTTAAGAGTTCATACTTTTTAAAAAAATGTCAAAAACTGATCAGTGCTCAGTACACCACTTTGTTAGTACTAATACTTGCCTAACACGATGGAGAGCTGAAAGGCACACTTAATTAATACTTGTAAAGCACTCTGAGATCCTCAGATGAAGGCATCATACAAATACATAAAATTATTATCTTGCTGTTTACAATTTCCTTCACATTTTAAAAATAGTCATAATATCATCATTTTCTAACTATTACAAATAACTCCCTTGGTTGGTTGATTCCCACACTCAGTGTATAATCTGAAGGGAAATATGAATCCTTTTTGAACTTATGTTGTGGTCTATTTGCCAGAAGTATTGCATTTTTTACAGCCCAGTAAGCTCAGCAAAGACCTTCAGGAGCTGTTTCTGTGCATCTCAAGACATGTCTGTGTTATACTATTAATTCAAGACCAATTCATGTTGTCTCCATAAGCTTCCAACCTCAGAGACGCTGGAGCAAGAGACAGTAAAATATTTCAGAACTGGTGACATGCCAGAAACTGAGCTGCTTAAGAAAAACATCCAGTTCTTCTACTCCTATAAACAAATAAAACTTGCCACGTTATTAATGCTGTTTCTTTGTTTTGGTTTGTTTTTTTTGTTTGCTTTTTTTGCCTTCAGTAAACTTAAAGTAAGGCTCTAAAACTGGCAACACTGTTTTTTTAAAGGGGCTGGAGCAATGCATACCGCTGTATGTAGTCATAAGATCTTATTTGAAGCCTCATGCCAAGGAATTGGAGTCGTTTCAGACTTCATTACACAAGGCAATTTGGCTTCTTTTCAGATCAGTTGCCCTCTTATTCAGTGCCAGCTTTGACTTAATTCCTTTACTAAAAGGAAATATGTTGCATCCTCTTTTCAAAGCAGTTTTTCAAACCAAGTGAGTTATAGGTGCACGTGTTTATATAAAAAGGGTGTTTATAGTTTTGTCGTCTCAAAATAGGAAGGAAAGTTTGCCAAACAATGGGATTTAGTTATTACATAACAAAATATTAGGTCTCAGAGAACCTGTTTAAATAATGTTACCTCACCAGTGACAAACACCATAACCACTTCAAAAAGCCTCTTTTTATGGCTGCAAACCCAGCCCACTTTATAATTTGTGTGAGAGGTAGCTATGTTTACTAGACTTCTAGGTTGCTTTGCAAGGCAGCATGATCAATGTCTCATCATTGGATTGGGAGCCAGGAGACTTGGGCTCTATTAACAGCTCTACTACCGACTCACGCTGTAACTTTTGGGCAACTGGTTTAGTCCGTCTGTGCCTTAGTTTCCCTAGGTGTAAAACTGCGGTAATAATGCTTGCACATCATTAAAGTCATTTGAAATCAAGAGATAAAAAGTGCCAGAGTATTGTTCTTTTTACTAAACTTAGCTACAACTTCAGTGTAAAGCTAAAAGCTAATAGGTACATTGATCATCTAAAAACAATTTAACAATATACTGCATTCTCTGTATAATTCAGAGTATAATTTGAATGTCAGGTGGTTGGGACCCGGATATAGTAGCAAAGAAAATCTTATAACAGTCTGATAAAATGCCTTAAAACAAAGTACACGTGACTAGTAAAATACCAAACACAGATAGAGAAAAGATATGGAAGAAACTGCAGAGTAATTTCTAACCCTAACCCTAAAATTAAGTGTGATTGATATAGCATTACAACTGTATTTTTTCTAAAGAAAATAAAGGTTAGTCCTGACATTAAATTATTTTCCTAACATACAAATGACTTTTGGATGTAAGTTGTTACTGCCACCTCCATTTCTGAAACATTGTAGATACCAGTCAGAAGACAGCTACACAGAAGGAGAGAAAGTCAAAGGAGAAATGATGTATTTATGTACTGTACATTTGTGGGGGCATCTTGAGCAGTTGTGACCATAGATTGTAAACAAGTAGGTGGTTTCAGTCACTCCCTCCCTAGATTTATTTTTAACACATTATCTTCAGCATTTCTGTGTTTTCCCTCTCAACTATGGGCTAAATTCAGGCCTAGTGTAAGAGGTCACATCTGCAGTGACTTCACCAGGGTTGGGTTTGGCCCAAATTATTTTCCTTTGTATGTGTATCCTTGTTAGCAAAATATATATTGCTGGAATTCTAATTCTGATTCCTCAGTCCTCACAAACACAAGTATTAATAGTGGGTCAAATCTTGGTCCCACTGAAGTTGGTGGCAAAACTCTCATTAACTTCAATGGGACTATTATTTGGCCCTATATCCATAAAAAGAAAACACATGACTGAATTAGGTACTTCTGAAAATAAGGAAATAATATCACTGGCTTGATCTGGTCATAGGGCAAGTGGACACTGCCCAAGCTTTCCCACATGTTTCTGTAATGTACCACCACTTGAACTGCAAAACTCATAAGAACTGGTTCTCCTCTCATGCCAGTTTTACACTGGTGTAATTCCATTTATTTCAGTGGCATTAGTCCTGATTTACATTGGTGTAAGTGAGAGTGGAATCAGGCCTCTGTTGTTCAGGTTTTCTTCAAATGATGACCTGGCTCCCTGTCTGCAGGCTGGTCTGCAATCAAAGGTTTTGTAGTGTTTCTGGAGAATTTCAAACTCTTTGGTCTGGGAGAGCCTGTGTTAACCAGTTTCTCTTCTTCGCACCAAGGAGCAATGTTTCCTGCCTCGGTGAACTGAAAATCCACCCACTGTGAGCAGGAGGAATAGGAGGTGGGTGGGCAGGGGACTCGCTAGGGATCAAAGGAAGATGGGGTGGCTAAAAGGAACTGGGGGCCTTACTGGAGGTTGGAGGGAGGAGTGCATTGGGATATATTACTGGGGATATGGGTAGGATAGGGAAGCAGGAGAACCTCTTCCTACGGGGAGATGGGGGGAGTGGAAAAGGCTGACATAAAAGGATATAATTCCACTGATGTCAATGGAGTTACATCTGCCTACATCAATAATGATTTTACTCATACAGCATCTGTGTGTCTGCTAGTTAATTGGGGGGGGAGGGGTATGTTCTCTCCTTGGCAGATAAGTGTAAGGCCCATTAACAGTTATGGGGTTCACAAGTCAGCATTGTAGGGAGAAGAAACCCTTAGCTATATGAGCTATTTCAGAAGTCCTGCTGGAGAATGCTCTCCATATGAATAGTTTGTAAATGTTACTGTTTGTAGAATGGGAAATATAAGACCAGAAGGAAACATGAGTTAATATAAACAAAGGCTAAATTACTTCCTCCCCATCCCACAAGCACAAAACTGCATCATGACTGAAATATACATGCTTGTCTGATAGATTCCTTGAACTCCAGCACAGTGGTTAATTTTTTAACAATCTCCTTTAATGGATTTGAGACTTTAATACAGTGGAATCCACTAACAGTCAGTTCTCATTGTCAGTTGCTAATGTTATGCTTTAGAGAAATCCCCATCTGTCTTCCAGGATGATAATTTTTAGTTATGATTTCCTCTCCCCATTGCCCCGGTCAGATTTTGAATAAATAGCAATTCATTTGTTATGTTTCGACAGCAAGCTACAAGGGTTCCTTTGACCAGCTCTGGGTGAATTTCTTTCAATTCTCTTTTTGCTAGGGCCTGAACCTGAAAGATACTGATCACTCTCTATGTCCACTGACTGCAGCAGGAGTTGAGGGTGCTCAGCATCTTGCAGGCTTGATCCCTAATTTTACAACAGATGTCTGAAATGCAGTCCTTCGAATAATTTATTCTTCATTGTTTACTGCATTATATTATTCTAGAAGAATAAGAAAGTTGGAAGGGAGCACAGGGAAAAGACAAGACATTTTTTCATGAAAATTCTCCCCAGAGCCATTGAAAGGAAAAGCATAAATTAAATATGTTGGGTGAGTTGATGATTTACAAGACTGAAAATCCAAAATCCAGTCCAGGAGTGGATCCAGTCTATTAATGTGTGACTGATAGTTGTTACTACCTGACAGGCTAAGTGAGTTAAGGTTTGTCAAGGCTAATTCCCCACTCTAGCACTTTGAGTGCAGAAGGTGGAGGCCTGCAAGGATTCTAAAAATTAATGCTGGCCGCTCCAGGCTTGTATTAAACTCCCAGGGTTACAGCTTTTCTCTGACCTTGGATTGGTAGATGCTGCCAGCACCCAAGTGCAAAAACCCCTTTGAGAGCCCAGGAAGGTGCACTTGGGAATTCCTTCCTGTGGGGTACCCTCAAGCCCTTTCACCCCCTCCGGGGAAGAGCTGAGAAAGAAGAAAAAAAAGGAAATCAGCTGTTGCCATCAGCTAATTAATCAACATGTACACAAACCTCTTAGGGACACAAAAATCCAATCCTATTCTTAAAAAAAGGTAAATGTTATTAATAAAAAAAGAAAATACATCTGGGAACTCAGGCTATTGCTTGGTTTTAAAAGAGCAACTACAAGGATTAAGCACCAAGAATAGCTTTCTTGAGGTCCACCTTAAAGGTTACAAGCAAAACAAAAGCACCTGGGGTTAGCACAGAGGAATAAAGAGATAAATCTAATCGCATCTTCCTAGAGATTTCCTGATATACTTACATATCTGGGGTTTTAATGAGTAGTTTCTAGATATGATGCTGATGATTTTTCATACCTGGCTCAACCTTCTTACAGCATAAGACTGATAGTTGCCCGGTCTGCCTCTCCCCGGGAGAACAACAGACAGACAAAAGGGGAGTCTTTGTTTCAATTTTAAAAAGTTCTAGCCTTCCCATTGGCTCTTTTGGCCAGGTGCCCACTCACTTCCTTTTACTGATGCATAGCAGTGAGACATTTTAACTCTTTACAGGGAAAGCAATTAGAGAACAGCTACTAAGAGGGATTTTATAGCTACTGGCTGGCTGGGTGTCCCTGAAAGGGAGCTACCCCCCTCCCTTTATTTATCACAAGGTTAGTGACCTCAATCCAGTTCTTAGTGGAAAACTCTCCAGGCCAAACTTCATGATTACATTTGCTATTAATTGGCAATCTCAGAAGAAAGACTAAAGACTGAAAGGGTATGAAGGTGGCCCCATGATATAGGGCCTGTGCTCCAAGGATAGAAATCATATCCGTCCTACTGAATGGAGAAGATTGCACTGCCTATGTGCAAGGAGCAGCATGTGATTGCATCTGCCTTAGGCACAATCTCTCTAGTGCTTTTTGAGTAAGAGCAGCTCCCCATTACCCTGCATAGGTCTGTAACAGCACTGCCAGAGCCTAGCCCTGCATGTATTCAGAATCATATCTGCTTACTTTAGTATGTAAGAACATAAGAACGGCCATACTGGGTCAGATTACTGGTCCATCTAGCCCAGTATCCTGTCTTCCGACAGTAGACAATGCCAGGTACTTCAGAGGGAATGAACAGAAACAGGCAATCATCAAGTGAGCCATCCCCTGTCATCCATGCCCCACTTCTGGCAAACAGAGGCTAAGGCCACTCAGAGCATGGTTTTGCATCCCTGCCCATTCTGGCTAATAGCCATTGATGGACCTATCCTCCATGAATTTATCTAGTTCTTTTTGGAACCCTGTTATAGTCTTGGCCTTCACAACATCCTCTGGCACAGAGTTCCACGGGTTGACTGTGCATTGTGTGAAGAAATACTTCCTTTTGTTTGTTTTAAACCTGTTGCCTATTAATTTCATTGGGTGACCCCTAGTTCTTGTGGTATGTGAAGGAGTACATAACACTCCTTATTCACTTTTTCCACACCAGCCACGATTTTATAGACCTCTAGTATATCCCCCTTAGTCGTCTCTTTTCCAAGTTGAAAAGTCCCAGTCTTTTTAATCTCTCTTCATATGGAAGTTGTTCCATACCCCTAATTATTTTAGTTGCCCTTCTCTGTACCTTTTCCAATTCCAGTATATCTTTTTTTTTTTTTGAGATGCAGTATTCAAGATGTGGGCGTACCATGAATATATAGAGAGGCAATATGATGTTTTCTGTCTTATTATCTATCCCCTTCCTAATTATTCCCAATATTCTGTTAGCTTTTCTGACTGCTACTGCACATTGAGTGGATGTTTTCAGAGAAGTATCTATAATGACTCCAAAATCTCTTTCAAGAGTGGTAACAGCTAATTTAGACCCCATCATACTGTAAACATTAGTAAAAAAAATAGTTTTAAAAAAAGGTAAGTTTTTACTGCTTTTTACTCCCAGTAGTCTTGCATAACTAACACAGCCAAGAGGAAGCAAGCTGGATTCTATTTTTTTTTCTTGTACATCATCAAAATTGTTTACTGAGTTTCAATCCATTATATCTGTGCAAAACCACTACAGACAATAGGACTGCACAGATGTAACTGAGGGCATAATTTGACCTGCTGGTGATAATGCATGAGAAAGACAGATAGAATCCAAACTGACTTTCAGATCTCAGGTTGAGTCTGGACTATAAATTGGGGAGGGAAAGGAACTTTTCTTCTTACTTGTAAACTCAGCATACACTTCTACCCCGATATAACGCTGTCCTCGGGAGCCAAAATATCTTACCATGTTATAGGTGAAACTGCATTATATCAAACTTGCTTTGATCCGCTGGAGCGTGCAGCCCCCTCCCACCCCCCGGAGCGCTGCTTTACCGCGTTATAGCCGAATTTGTCTTATATCAGGTTGCGTTATATCGGGGTAGAGGTGTATATCATCTAACAATAATTGGCATGCAATTAAAATATAACCCCATAATGTCATTTTCACAAGGTCACCTTTTAGTAAATATATAGATCTGTACTTCAAGGAGATAGATAGGGTCTAATGCAGCTCCCGCTGACTTCAGTGGGAACTGGACCGATCTGGTTATCGTTAAAGCTTTATTTATTAATTTGTGTTATTTAAACTTAAGGTATATGAGATTGGACAATAGCTAAAGGAAAGCAGTAGCTGTTAGTTGCATAATGAATATAAAATAACAGGGTAACTTCCGGCTCTAAATGGATGCTGCTGCGGCCTTCCCCATTCCACACAATTGGGCCAGTTCATCCTTGTTCTAGTCAGTAGCATTTTTCTACCCTTAAGAAACAGGTTTTGAAAGGCAGCTGGTCAAATTATTCTGGTAAACTAAGTTTCTTACTACTTTTAAGGGGAAAACAGCCTCTGTGACTTTGTTTTTTCAAAAAATGTTTCTACAAGTAGAAAAACCTATCAAAATGCCTAACCCCGTATGTGTCTTGCACATTCACTGCCTATGTGGACTGAGCACCGCTCAGCACACCATATCTCTCCGCCTGCCAACAGCTCAATGAGTAACACAAACCACTGGAATGTAGAACAAAGGACCCAAAGGAGGAATTTAGCAGAGATGAATAGAAAAAGTGGCTGAGAAGATGTGGAAATTATTTATTTGGCAAAAATCAAGTTAAAGCTACATTATTCAGCTCTCCTGATGTTAATAAATTATTTTCCCAACAGGAAGAAACCAGAATCATGTTGGATGGAAGATAAACACAGCACAGGATAAAACTTCAGAATTGTAGAGTTCTTAAAACAGAATATTCCTTTTACTGAAAATGTCAGAAATCTCTGGAGTCTAATAAATTTAGCAGTGAACTTAGATTTATAGTTAAAATGAGGGCTATTCTTGCTAATGGATTTTAAACTATAACCCTCTGCAAAGTAGACAATGAAAGGATAAATAGTACAATAGCTAGCATGAGAGAACATTTTGTACCAGAAAGAAGTTTATTGCACAGACTAAGTACTATATAGAAAATCCATAAAGACAAATCCCATTCAATTATATAAACCCAAACACAATTAAGAAATGCCCTTCTTCAGTGTTTCTCCATTTCAAGTTTAGAGGATTAAGGGTTTTTTTACTTTCAGGGACAAATTCTTACACTCTTGCACACATTGAGTTTCAATGGGACTATTCATAGAGTGAAGTGCAACTCAGACTGAGTAAAGGTATCAGAATCTGGCCCTGAGCTGTATTGCAAAAAAATGCAAGGCATGTTTATATGGCCCAATTTATTCTGCACTGATTGAAGTAAATGGGACTCCTCGTGTTCTTAAAGTAGGGTGACCAAACTGTGAAAAAACAGGACAGGGAGTGGGGGGTAACAGGCGCCTATATAAGAAAAAGTCCCCAAAAACGAGACTGTCCCTATAAAAACAGGATATCTGGTCACCCTATCTTAAAGTTATACACGTGCTTAAGTACCTTGCTGAATTAGACCCTTTAATAGGATCCTCAACACCTCCAACCATTACTCAGCAACTTGCAGGATCAGGCCACTACTATGGGCCTAATTCTATAAACTGTCTGTGTTTGACTCCCAGTCAAGTCAATGAAAGCTCTGCATGTGCAGAGGGTTTGTGGGGATGAGCTAGATCTTAGGGGAACACCTACATAAACTGTGATTGTGAATTTCTGCTCTTCTTGAGAGCTGCTATTAATCTTGTAAATTGAGGCAATCCAACAGTAAGTATTGACAGAGTTTTGGTTCTTGTAATACCATTAACATTCAGCCAGTAACACCTTTGTATTGTAATAATCAGAGCAGACAAGAGGAGAGAATGAATAAATTCAACAATCAAAAAAATCAAGGAAAAATATTCCAATACATGCTTTTTTCTCCTTTGTTCATTTAACAAAAGAAATCTGTCCTGAGCATCAGCATATCAAAACTGCTAAATCTTTTTACAGTGTTTTACCCTTCCTGCTTGTGTAACAAGAAATCTTTGTGACACTCTGCAGCAATCTGGTGTCTGGGGAATGCAAAGAAAGACTTCGAAATCTTCCAGAAAAAAGACCTCTTACTGCAAGATCCAGGTCAGCATTAATTATAAATTACTATTGCCATATAATGACTTTGCGTGGGCTATGATAGTTACTATCTTTGTCAAGTTATACTTTAGCAATTCCCATATCCTCTGTAGAGGATATTGGTAGGGGTGGGGAGGGGAGAATCATGTGCCCTTGTGATAGGGTATATAAACCCCACACTGTCCCACCAGGGGTTAAAGAGCTGCTCTGGGCTTAGCCAGCCCCATCTCGCCATACCTGCAAGTAGGGTGACCAGATGTCCCGATTTTATAGGGACAGTCCCAATTTTTGGGTCTTTTTCTTATATAGGCACCTATTACCCCCTACCCCAGTCCCGATTTTTCACAGTTGCTGTCTGGTCACCCTACCTGCAAGAGATGCACAGAGTGTAGGAGGAGTTAAAAGGGAGCAGAACATCTTACTTGTGGGCAGACCAGGGAAGAGAAAGGACTCTATTGTTTAGCTCCTGAGAAAAGGGTTGAGGGAAGGCGGGATCTCTCCCTCAACAATCACCTGAAAGTCCCTCCCTGCAGGAAGGGAGGACCTGCTTCTATTATACCTGGAGAGGGAGATGTTTCCTGCTCTCACCTACTAGTGCAGTTTATTTGTGTTAATTCCCTGTGTGGTGTTTATGGACAATCCCTGAAGGGGAGAGACTTGGAACTGACTTGGCTGAAGGGCCAAGGCACCAGAGGAGGCAGCTGCTGCCCCAAGAGCCACTACCCTACGCCCGGCTGTGAAGAGACACCCAGTAGTGACTGACCCCCTTCACAGCCTCCTGTGATAGACTGAGAACTCTGGACAATAGTGGGGTGGTAAAAAGTGGCCCAGGAAGAGCAGCCTTAAGGTTCTCCTGGGTGTCAGACCCTGGGTGTTGCCCTCATGGGGCCCTGTGGGGGAGTCTGATGAAGTGGGAGGGCCTGGGCTCCCCTACCACAAACCCGCTCTGCATGTTAAAGGTCCTAAGCCCTGACCACTAGGCAGTACTCCCCATGAGCAAAGACCATCACAGTCCCAAACAGGAAAGATGTTTATTATATAGTGAATCTGTACACTAGAGTAATTTTTTCCCCGCATTCATAGGCTGTGGCCTCTAATCCCAATAATGTCTAATTCCTAAGAAACATGATTCATTTGACAGGTCTAATAACTACCAACTGTAAGATTTCATGATACACTAGAACTTTGTGGGATTTGGCAATGAAAGTTGTAGTAGTTGAAAATGGATTATATCATTTACAGTACCAACACATCCAAAATAAAAAAGTTATGGGAATGGAGTCCAAATTTAGGCTCCAGTCTGGCAAACTCTTACACATGGGTATGTTTACACATGCGAGTAGTCCCATGGGACTACACACACGCATAGTTCTTCACATAAGAGTTTCAGGAGGACGGCCTTCATTTCTTCTTCAATAAAAAAGCAAAATGTCTATTTCTATTTCATGGAAAATACAATGGGTCAAACCCTGAAGTCCTTTCACAGTGGTAATTTTGCCTGGATGAGGTTCAAGAAAAAAATGAGTAAAGATTTCAAGATTTGGCCTAGGAGATGGGCAAAAGGGCACAAATTGCCGGTGAAACAAGAAGTGCAGCAAACTTTTTCTGGTATTATTACAGATTAATACAGGTCCCAAAGAACCTAATGTGAAAGCTACTGTGTTAACTTTAATAGGAGCAGGATCGGGGTTCTTTGGGTCCGGGGATTGACTCACAGACTAGAGGAAATAGCCAGTGAGAGCTATGAATATTTTAAGATTTAGAACCACAGAAACTGATACACAGATAAAGTGATCTCAGTCATTTTGTAGAACAGGATGAATTGAGTACATTAACAAATCTGGAAAGAGATAGCATGAAGGGATCATTTATGTGTGAAGAAATAAATAAGATGCAATTAAACTATTAAGCATAGGTAAGTCTAATGAGGATTACTTGAGCATCACAGATTATAGTTTGATCAGCTGAATTTGGAGATACAATCAGTATTCAAACAGACTGAAGGAAAGGGACAGCTGCATCTCACTTAGGATCAAATCTTACAGTCCTTATTCAGGCCCTGTTTCATTGACACCCTTGTGATTTTCCTTGCAGTAATGTCAATCACTGGCCCATCTCAAGGCACAAAGTAAAAATAAAAGAACTACATTAAAGTTCTAGCAATGAGAATGGAAAACATTTCCCCCAACAATACATTTTTCACAGGTAAGCTTTATAAAATTCAGCAACAACATGAGATCCTTGACAGGGCCGCCCGGGGGAAGGGGAGGGCGAGGGCAAATGGGGCAATTTGCCCCAGGCCCCGGGCCCTGCAGGGGCCCCCTGAAAATATAGTATTCTATAGTATTGCAACTTTTTTTTATGGAAGGGGCCCCCAAAATTGCTTTGCCCCAGGCCCCCTGAATCCTCTGGGCAGCCCTGATCTTTGATATATCTAAAGAGGCATTAGAGAAGGTGAAACACTACATTTCAGAAAACTAGAAATTAATTTGGCCAAGAAATTTTGATGGATGCCAAAGGGTTTGAAATATGCAGGCATATATATTAACAGATCCTTATGTAACATGGTCAGAGATAACCCCATAGATCAGTATTTACAAACATCCTTTGCCAAGCGGAGTAAACTAATACTTGCAATAAGTAGTCAAGAGTACCATCCTCATTTAAAATATAGGTGAAATCCTAGCCCCTCTGATGTCAATGGGAGTTTTGCCATTGACTTCAATGGAGCCAGGATTTCACCCTTTGTGTTCTGTAAACTACAATATCTTAAAAATACAGATTATGATCAGATCTTTATGTGGAATGGGAAAGACCCATAAAGATAGAACATGGGCTCACTAAAAGGAGCTTTGGACTTGCCAAGCATATATTTTGTAGCCTCTGGCTTGACCTAGATGGGTCTGCTTTTGAGTCCTGCAGCTACCACCTCTCTATGGTTTCCTTTCAAGTTTATGAAGATGGTGCCTCTTACTCAGACTAGCCCAGTTGTTCCTATGAAGCAATTGAAAACAATCTATCTAATTTTGAAGCATACTAGGGAAATTTGGATAATGGCACAAACTGGGTAATGTGATATTAAAACTATCTTCTCAACTGCCAATATGAAAGGAATTCTTTTTATTGGTTGGAGTGGGGAAGGGCTGGGATCAGCATCCTTGTTCAATGTATTTACAATCTTATTAAAGATTGTCTAAAGCAGCACTTTCAGGAAGTACCAGAAATTTCAGCAATTATTATAGTCTTACTCATGCTAAAGAGCACAAGTACTTCCCATTGATGGCCTGATGCTGCAAGGTGCTGAGTATCTACTATTCACTATAACCTGAGATGCTGGTTTCCACAGCCTGCTGCTTTTAAGGCTCCCTGTGAAAGATGGGAAAGCAAAGTTTAAGTGTGCTTCGCAGTAATATGCACTGTTTAAATATATTTCACTAGAAGGACAGCAAGGGAGGCAACATTTAATTTGATATAATTTAAAATTGGGAGTGTTAAGGCTTGTCTACACTTGAAATTAACATAACATAAGAGCGGCCATACGGGGTCAGACCAAAGGTCCGTCTAGCCCAGTATCCTGTCTTCCAACTACAGCCAATGCCAGGTTCCCCAGAGGGAATGAACAGAACCAGTAATCATCAAGTGATCCATGCTACAGCGGTGCTGCTCTAGTACTTCAGCATGGACACTGCCTATGTGAACGGGTAGGTTCTCCCATCGCTGTAGGTAAGCCACCTCCCTGAGAGGTGGGAGTAGGAAGATGGAAGAATTCTTCCATTGACCTAGTTCTGTCTATAGAGGGACATAGGTCGGCTTAACTACATAGCTCAGGGGTGTGGATTTTTCACCCAGAAAAGCAGCCCAGGGAGCACGTTAGTGTTGGGAGCAGAGTCACAGAAGCAGCCCACACAGGGTGACCAGATGTCCCGATTTTATAGTGACAGTCCTGATATTCGGGGCTTTTTCTTATATGGGCACCTATTACCCCCCACACTCTGTCCTGATTTTTCATACTTGCTGTCTGGTCACCCTAAGCCCACAGAGCAGACCTGTGCTGGGAGGAGAGCTGCAGCAACCAGAGCCAAAAGGGCCAGAGAAGCAGCCCAGGGAGCTGGAGGCAGAGCAGCAGCAGCAGCAGTGCTGAGGCCAAGTGGAGCTGGGCAGAGTGGAGCTGGAGCTGGAGCTGGAGCTGGGTCCGGTGAGCAGCTGGGGAGAGCGAGGGGGACCCTGGGAAACAGGCCCAGAGCAGGGAGACGCCCCCAGCCAAGACGCCTGGCAGGCCAGACTTGGAGGGGGATTGTAACCCCGACGGGGCACGGGTGACACAGGGAAGAAAGGTCCTGCCACCTAGAGCCTGAGAGCATGTGGCCACTACCAGAGCAAGTGTCCGACCCACAACATCCCTGCAGCACAGCCAGGGCCTGAGAAGAGGCCTGGGACTTGTGAGGAACAGACTGAACTGCCCTTACATTCCAGAGACACTGGTTGTGATGTCCCCGTGCCACAGAGCGGGGTTACGTGTTTTCCTTTAACCTTTCCCATTTTTCCCTTATTTTTTTTAATCAATTGCTGTTTATTAAATTGTATTTGCTTTGAACTGTATGTAATGATCAGTGGGTATGGGAAGCATCCACTGCAGAGAGAGCACCCCTGAGTGGGGACACCCTAGCCCCTGCCCTAAGTGACCATGGCAAGGTTGATGGTCAAGCCCCCCAGGAATCCTGGGCCCAGTCTTGTTGAGGTTACGAGGACTCTGCCACAGAGGAGAGTGGAAGGGGAGCTCTCGAGGTCAGGCAGGCCTCTGGGTAAAGGAAGTGTACTATCTAAGGCACTGAAATATAGTTATTGTTGCTATATCTTTGACCAAAAGATTAAAAGGACACCAACAAGCTGAAGTGAGTTTCATGTGCTATGTTTGCCTCTGGGACTCCCTGCACATTCCTGCAGTTTTACATTCACACTTTCCTCTTTTAGAAACAATATTTTTCTCTTCCCTGTGCTGTGTGACAGGCTTACACAAACAAAAAGGGAAACAGACTAACTGGGCTATGCCGGGGAGACATTGGAACTGACTGCAAAATGCTGTCAAATGAACAAAGCAAACTGGAAAAGATAGAAATTTTATTTTTCTTTAACCTTTTCCAGGATAGCAATCTTGCATACCATTCACAACAACACTAAGTAAACAATTTTCGGAAAGAAGTTTTAAAGAAAGTTTTAAGTTGACAATGTCCCCTAAAATAATGAGAAAGTGGAAAAATGGTACAATTTTGCTACGGTATACAGAGAAGGCCAAGTTTGCTCTGTACAAACATCTTATTTCCAGTTTGCTTTGTGCATTCAACAGCATTTTGCAGTCAGTTTCAACATCTCCCTGGCATAGCTCAGTTAGTCTGTTTCCCTTTTTGTTTATGTAGGCAACATTTTCAGATGTGTTCACTTAATCAATTAGCTTCAGTGTGTATGTAGGCTGTCTCCCATTAGGTACTCAAATATTCACTCCAAATAATTGGACAAATCAGTTACAATACCAAAGCTTTCTAATCCTTATGGGCAGAGTTCATTAGTCCTATTGAAGAAAATACAGATGGATACAGGAGAGTTGTCTGACATCCAGAATTCTGTTGAGCGGAAGGGATACAATAACAGTCTAGGTTTACATGTCCCTTTGTCAGCTGGGCTGTATTTATATTTTTATTGTATTGTTTAATGTTTGTGCGGCTTGTTTTTTATAATTTCAAAAACTATAACATAGGGTAATAGAAAAGAAAATGAAGGTTTTATGTACTTTTAAGTGACATTCATTTAGTACTACTTCATGATAGGTCTCTTTTTACAGATAGATAAATCTATAATGCTATGAAAATCAGCAAGTAGCCAGCACTGGAAGCTATGGACTCAGGAAGGGAACAAATACATCAAAGTAAAGAGGACTGCCAAACTTGTATATGACATTGAAATGATCCTGGATGCCCTTCAGGACTTAAATCTATTTTTGTGTTTGCGGAAGCTCCTTGATATTAGAATAGTTCAGATAAATCTCTCTCTCAATTTCAACCAGTTTATACTGAACAATAATAAACCTTATTTCATTCCATAAAATGCTTCAGACACAAGCCTGGTAATTTTTTCCATTGTAATTTCTTTCCCCACTGCTGATAAAAACCCAGCACAAATCACAAAGGTACTACATTCTAGATTGTTGGTCGCAAGTTTTCAAACTCAAACTGGTGAGGAAAATAGTGTCCTAGCCATCTGAAGTTTTGTTGCTGTATTTACGAGTCCAGTTTGTCTTCCACATATGGCCCCAGAGCAGGGACAACAACTGAAACCAATATTCACTGCGTTTGTGAATTCATCTCTTAAAAAATATGGTCTCATTTAACAGGCAAGATTGCCTGCCAAAGACCATAGCTAAGTTACCTCACCACAAAGTTCCACATTCAGTCTCAGGAACGAAGGGGCTTAAACCTCTTAGAAACATCAATGACTGTATGGTTAAGATTTATTTTGAGGGTGTTTGACAAATAGCCCGATTGCACGGCTCCGTATGCCCTTCCATTTTAACTCTAGGCTTAGCATAAGTGCGAGTGCTGTGTTACATGGACTAAAGTGACATTAGCCTTGGGATATTCAAAAAATCTTGTGTATCTTTCCCTACATCTCAAGCTACATGAGTGCAGTTGCACAGCTACCACAGAACTCAGGGTTTATGTTAATACCAAACTTGCAAGATACTTGTATCATCCCTCCAAAAAAAAAAAACAAAAAAACAGAAAACCCCCAAACACAACCAGACAAAATGTTCATTAATTGAGGATGTCTTTTGAGATGTCCTGTTTAGCTCCAGTTTACTGGAAAATAACTAAATTAATAAGCAGCACTGTGATACTAGCACCCATTTCTACACACATATGGCTAGATTGTGACCGCAGGCAAGGGGTGGTGTGTAAACTGCACTAATCCAGAAGTAACCTGGGGAGGCACTGTGACTTTAGAGCAGAGGTTGGCAACCTTTCAGAAGTGGTGTGCCGAGTCTTCATTTATTCACTCTAATTTAAGGTTTCACGTGCCAGTAATACATTTTAATGTTTTTAGAAGGTCTCTTTCTATAAGTCTGTACTATATAACTAAACTATTGTTGAATGTAAAGTAAATTAGGTTTTTAAAATGTTTAAGAAGCTTCATTTAAAATTAAATTAAAATGCAGAGCCCCCCAGACCAGTGGCCAGGACCCGGGCAGTGTGAGTTCCACTGAAAATCAGCTCGCGTGCCGCCTTTGGCACCCATGCCTAGGTTGCCTATCCCTGCTTTAGAGACATCTGGAAGTCACAATTTCTTCCCTGCATCCTTCTTGCTCTGGGTGCTAATAGTTTGCTAATGGTCTATTATGGCACCTCCTAAATCAGCTTAGCTGTGCTGGCCAGTGGAGCCAAAGCTCTGCTCTTTCCTCGCCGTGCCCACCTTCTCTGAAGATGGGGCCGCGGGTTAGTAAGCAGACACTTAGGTATTTCTTTACTGTAGGGTTAGCCCAGGATCGTACAAAACCCCGCCTACTGTCCATACACAAAAGACTTTTACCCAGGCTTACATATGGTGTGAACCAGGCTTGCTTACCCAGCTGGGGGTACTGATTAGAGCCTGGATTTTGCTTTCAAATCAGCTCTAACCCACCTACTTTGCAGTGTGGATGGAGGCTGTAACCTAGGTTCCAGAAGAATAGTCCTCTAGTGCCTTCCCACAATCCCCCACAGACTGTTTTTTCTTGCCTTTCTACTGATTGCCTTTTCTGCACTGGAAGTCGCCTACCAATTTACACACACCAGCTCAGCGTTTAAACCCCACATTCCACATGTTCTGCTCCATTTCTACACAGCACCTGACTGAACAGAAAGGCCGGCCAGGAGATCCTCATTCCAGAGTGCTGCTAGCTGGTCAAAGCCCCACACCAAGGTTCTGATGGATTGCCTGCTGATAAAAGCTCACCTTAACTGATCACTCTCCTTATAGTGTGTATAGTAACACGCATTGTTTCATGTTCTCTGTGTATATATATATATCTTCCTACTGTATTTTCCACTACATGCATCCGATGAAGTAGGCTGTAGCCTACGAAAGCTTATGCTCAAATAAATTTGTTAATCTCTAAGGTGCCACAAGTACTTCTGTTCTTTTTGCAGATACAGACTAACACGGCTGCTACTCTGAAATTTAGGGAGATGTTCCCAAAATCATCCCCTGTACAGTAACATCTCCAAGATGCTGTCAGAGGAGAGCATTGAGTCGATAGGAAGAGAATAAAAAACCTGAAACCATGTTTCACAAGGCAAAAGATACCAACAGCAAGTCTGGAAACTCACAGTCAACCTGTTCCGACTACAAGGAGTTTGATCAGTTGCTCAGTCACAACCTGAGCATAGAGCCCAGTGCCAAGTTGCATGGGCCGTTGAGACCAAACGGGTTTATTTTTGGAGTGGGGCCAGACAGACCTTGCTAGTAGGGGGACAGGAGAGGCTGGAACAGACCCCACTGCTGGAAAAGACCCTGTGAGCAGAGGGACTGAAGGATATCCCCTAGGGTTACCATCCGTCCGAGTTTCCCTGGACATGTCCGGGTTTTTCAGCTTTAAATGGCTGTCCGGGGGGGATTTCTAATCAAGTAGAAATGTCCGGGATTTCCCCCTTCCCCTCATGCAGAGTGCGGCGCGGCTGATTGGACGCCTGGCCTGATTGAAAGCCGCTTGCAGCCACTAGGGCCTCTAGCAGCCAGAGTCCCTCCCCCTCCCCCGCTCCCTTCTCCCCCACAGAGCAGCGCGGCAGTGTTTGAGTCCACCTGGAGCCTGCAGCTCTCCCTCTGCCTGGTGAGCGGGGGGAGCAGGGCAGGCGGCGGGGGGGTGTAGAGGCTGCAGGGGCAGGGCAGGCAGGGGGCGCAGAGGCTGCAGGGGCGGGGGGGTGCAGAGGCTGCAGGGCGAGGAGGAGCAGGGCAGGCAGGGGCATAGAGGCTGCAGGGGCAGGGGGGTGCAGGGGCAGGGCAGGCGGGGGGGTGCAGAGGCTGCAGGGCGAGGAGGAGCAGGGCAGGCAGGGGCATAGGGGCTGCAGGGCGAGTGGGGAGCAGGGAAGCACTTAGCGACCCCCAACCAAGATCAGAGTGGGAGGGAGGAGGGGGAATGCAGGGTGCTCAGAGGAGGGGGCAGAGTTGGGGCAGGGACTTTGGGGAAGGGGTTGGAATGGGGGCGGAGAAGGGGTGGGGTTGGGGCGGGGCCAGGGGCGGGGAAGGGGCGGAGTTGGGGCAGGGCCTGGGGTGGGACCAGGGCCCCGTGGAGTGTCCTCTTTTTTAAATGTTTGAATATGGTAACCCTAATGTCCCTGGCCCGGAATACATGCAGCTGTTCAGGGAAAGGGACGGGAACAGAGTGGAGAGGAAGGGGCATCAGAACCATAGCATAAGTGGGAGGGTTTTGCTGGTTTCTGACCATTGCAATTACTGTTATGGAGGGTATCACATGCTGTGGCATGGACTTTGCTTTAGTTGAGGGTGGAAGCCATTGAACCGCCTTCCTGACTTCTCCCCAGACACATGCGATCCCAGGAAGTGTGTATGTGTGTGTGTGTGTGGGGGGGGATTAAACATGCAGCTATAGATTTATTCTAGCGTGCGTGTTATGTGCACAGTTGTATGCATTCCAAACTGGGATTACAAACTGAGATGGATCCATGCCTTGGCACCATCTGGAATGGAGGTCGCAGACAGAATGCATGCAGAGCCATAAGTGTTTTAGTTTACTGTGTGGGTAGGACAAGAACACATCTGCACAGGATGTGAGAAAGACAGACCAATTCTCCCACAATACACTGTGAAACAATTTGTAGAGGAGCACATCTTAGTGCAGTACTAAGAACCATGGGATATACCCCCAGAAATCCTAGCACCTAACCTTGGTTACTGCAGGGCCAGTGTGGACATGGCCATGCAAGTATGACTTGAGTGCCACTAAGTAACGTGGATGCTCTCACTCAGGCTTGACTAACCTGGGTGCCCAGACCTGGGTAAACTGTATTGTGAAGACATACCCTCAGAAGCTACTTACTCTGAAACACAAGGCCAGATTTTCAAAGATCTTTATGTGTCTAAAGCTGCAGATAGGTGCCTAGTGGGATTTACAAAAGTGTCTATGTTAGTCAGGTACATAACCTGCTTAGGCACTTTTGTAAATCTCACTAGGCACTTATATGCATTTTTAGGCATCTAAGTACCTTTGAAAAACTGGTCCCTGGATCCAAGATCTGGGTAAACCCACACAGAGGAGTTCCTACGCCTCCTTACTCCCATAGACGTATAATCTCAGTCTCAGTCAGGGCCAGCTCCAGGCACCAGCCGAGCAAGCTTGTGCTTGGGGCTGCAGATTCTAAGGGGCGGCATTCCATCCAATCCTAGGGTGGCACGAGGGTGACACGGCCGTTTTTTTTTTTGGTTCGCCGCTCCGGCTGCCCTGCGCCCTGGTGGGTTTTTTTTGTTTGTTTTTCTTTTGTTTCGCCGACGACTTTCAGTGCGCCACTGTAGGGGGCGGCAGCGCGGAGGAGGGGAGCACCCTGCTGGGAGCGGGCTGCGCGCTCCATCTGCCCCAGCCGGTGCCAGGTCTGCAGCAAGCCCGGCAGGCGGGAATGGCGCGGAGCCCTCCCAGCAGGCGGCGCGGCGGGAGGGGCCGAGTGGCGAGCACCCTGGCTGAGGGAAGCCCTGGCCGCCCCCCTTCTCTCTCTCTCCCCGCTCCCTCCCCCCTGCTAGCCGGGGCGCACACGCTGCTGCCCAGGGCATGTCTGCAGCGCAGGGAGTCCCGTTAGCCAGAGTGCAGCCGCCGCCCGCCCAGAGGCTCGCCAGCACAGCCGGGGGAGGCAGCCACAAGCTGCCAAGTAAGTGGCACCAAAAGTTTGCACCCTGGTTTTTTGTTTGTTTTTTTTGGTTCGCCGCTCCGGCCTCCCTGCACCCTGGTTGTTGTTTTTTGTTTTTGGGGGTTTTTTTGCTTGGGGCGGAAAAAAAGCCAGAGACGGCCCTGGTCTCAGTATAGATTTGTATTTATTTTGTTCATGCTGGCTAATTTCAGTATAAAACGTGGTATAGATTCTGTGAGGGTGCGCTCTTCTGTAGTCGTTCTACAGACAGAAAGCTGGGGGGCATTTTCAGTGAACACCAGAGGGAAGCAGGAGCACACATACTGAGTCGTGCAATATCAGTATTCACAGCAGACTAAAAGAATGTGCCAGGTAACACCATGTTTCCAATGTGCTAGTATCATGGTACTACCATGATAGTAGAGACAGTCAATATAGTCATGCAAATGCCCTTGGCTCCAATTTATATTGTCCATTTCATGTTACTATAAGAAGGGGTTCAACTAAAACATAAATATAGCTCCACTTATCCATTAGATAAACCAAAAGTATATTCTAATAAAATACATGAGAAGAACTAAAACATAGCTTGATTCTTAACACATGCCAAATATACTATCTCCTGTCTAACTGAAGATAATAAGTATATCTCACTTTTGTAATTTGTACTCCCTTTTCATACCAATCTTCCCTGGCCCTCAAAAGTACATTCTATAAAAGCAAATCTGACATGCTCTAAATAAGCTTAACTATATAAATGTATGCTGACAAGGTAGTGTCCATGAATCTATTTTATGTTTGTCTACAGAGCCCACCACCATAATATCTATTTGCTCCTAAATGTTGTGGGTTAAATACAATCATTCAGAAAAAAAAAAAAAAAAAAAAACTAAATTCACTGACTAATGAAAAAGATCATCCTGGCAGATTGTTTTCCATCTGTAGAAATGATGTACAGTAATATTGCTGTAAAGATGACAAATTTGTCCTTTGCTAATGAAAAGTTGAATTTTACATAATATCCAATTAATCATGGCAAACACAAGAGGTTGTTTCATTTGTCATATCTATTTCATTAGGAATGACCTAGCACAATTTTAATGAGTTACATTTATTACCATGATGTTAATACATTTTACTGAAGTACAGTAATTATAATAGCATGAAATTCAAAATAATAGTCTGAATACCGCACAGGAATTAAGCAGGACAGAGGACTCCTACGACCTTTAATTAGCACCTTGGACTCAAACAGTCCCCTACACTTTGGAGATTTACCTCCAGTTGTTGCCCAATGTACCGCATGTTAGAAAAAGAAACGATGGAATTTTGACACAACCAACCAAAGGAAGTCAATTACATATGCAATTAATCTTCTATCTTCCTGAATTTCATCATACATAATTAAGTCAGAGGACGGGATGAATACTCTTCATTGAATAAATTATTTTAAAAATGTCAGCTATATTGGTAAAATAATTTCCTTACTTTTTCCCCCTGGTATTCAACCAACTCTATCAGTTAGATAACTCTATATCCAAAGTCAAATATTATCATCAGTAAAGTGAGGAAAACAGTAGGAGGATATAATGGAAAACGACATTCTCTGGTGGGTGGATGAATTTCTCAGTATTAAAAGCATTTTCCAGGTACTTCTTTTGTAAACGGACCTTCAATAAAACAGGCAATGGAGATTTCTTAGGATAGGCTCATTCCCAGTCTTGCAATCTTTTCTTATGCAGATCTTCATCAACTTGAAGTGAAAACATGCACACAAAGATTCCTATTGACATCAGCAAGGTTTGGAGCAGGTCCACAAAGCTGATCAGGCATAATCAATAAATAATAAAAAGACTATTCTGCTAACATGCTCCTGGGTAGAGGGCTCATGGCATATTTTTCATTGTTCCCAAATTATTTTGAACTCCATCATATTCTGCTGGATTGCTAACGTGGTATTTAATGACTATACTTTCTCTTTGCAAGAAAATTCTCCTTGGCATAGAGCTATAAACCCATAAGCTTTTCAAATGTATTGCCATTTCAAAAAGAAAAGTAAAACAAATTAGACAGGTGGAACAATAAGTCAAAAATCTCTGTGTGTGGAGCTCTCTTCTTTTATAATTACTATTTCACTCAACGAGGATCAGTAGATATCATCATGACATCAGGAAGTATAAGTGTTTCCACTCTGCACAGCAGCCATCGTTAAATATATTAAATATAATATATTAAACAAGAACATAATGGAACTTAGAACATTTCTAATATCTAATTTCAAAGCTGAAATGCGGTTTTCTTATGAGTTTGGCTGTAGGTATAATTTTCAGAAACCAATGCTGTGTATTTTTTAAAATAGTCTACAATCAAGATTTCAGTAAATGAAGATTAATTCTGAGACAATCTATTGTTATTATATTTCCTTCTTGTTTTGACTCCAGCACCTACATAACTAAATAAAAAAAGCAATAACAGCAGATTATATTGTAACTTTCATTGAAATTCCTAGATAAGCAACTAAAAGGTATCCAGGATAACTTTATCACAATTAATCCACTTTATCACACTGTGTCTTTAATACAATTATTTATGGTCTTCTGGGCTACTGCTTTTCTATACCACTATAAATCACCTGAAGTGTTCCGATATTATGGAAGATTTTATGATGCTATTAGTTATGTAGTTTAGCTGGAGGCCAAGTCTATCAGCATTTTTGCATGAGCTGCATAAATATAGGGATCTACATTGACAGTGAAGAACTGTATTTAATCAAACACAGATTTTTGTGGGGAACTGATGAAATGTTAGCCAATTCCAAATTTTACGTGTGATTCTCCATAAGGATTTGACACGTCGGTCCGTTGTCAAGCCTCTATTTTTGTGCAAACCTCTCCGGCAGCAGCAGACATTCTGTGCATGTAACAAAGGTAGCAGCCCTATATATTTAGGTACACCTCATGCCTCATTCTGGTATCTGAACACCTTAAAACCTATTTGCTGTTTCATTAAAAATATATGATGCAGCAAACAGGCAGGGTTGTAGGAAAGAGAACTTTTGCCATAGAGGCCTGTGTTTCATATTCAGGGGCCTGTGGTTTTTTTGGTAGCAGCCTGGCTCCAACTTGCAGTCTGGAACCCCCTGGTGAAGTAGGTCCCTCCTAAAACTTGACACACTTTCTCTAGTTATATTCATCATACTACATTTAGTAGCAACAGAGAACAGTTTTGAAGCAAAACACTCTGATGATCTTATTAACTGTGGGACAAATCTTAAAATCCTTTACTCAGTTTTTCTCAGTCCTATCAAAATTCATGGGAGTTTTATCTTAGTAAGGACTAGTTAAAAACTATGTGTCCAAGATTGTTTCTTCCTAGGAAAATCAGCTGGACAGGAAAATTCCATGAGGGTTCCCTGGTGGAATTTCTTCTGTATTGTTCTGTCCAGAGGCAGAGTTTGTTCTCTCTTATGGAACGGGGAGGCAGTTCCACTCCCCGAGATCTGGCAATCTCAGGAAATCTGTCAGAGACCACAACCATCTGCCCTAGGGTCCCTTACTGTCTTCCTCTGCTCCAGGGCAAACAGGGACTCTCCAGAAAGTGTTTTCTTCTGGAACCACCCTTTAGAGAGTTCCACAGCAGGGAAAGGTTATACAGCAAAGTACATTCCTACAGGTTTCGTGAAAGGGCACTGCACAGCACCGCCACTCAACCCTTTCCCCTCCCCCACAGATGTGGATCCTCAACCCCATGGAGGGGCTTCCACAAGGATCTGGGGGATAATGGAACAGAGTTGATAGAGGTCCAAAGGATTTTCATCTCCCCAGCCCACAAAGTCAGAGGGGATGACAGACGTGAGCAAGGACTTCAAGGTGTGACTTTTTCCTGGTGACATAGCAGATGAAAGGTAAAATCCCTTTGCATTATTAACAGCAGTCTATGTGTATATAGCTAATTTCACCCTGCTCTCAGGGCAAGGCCCAGAGAGTAGTGCTTAGAACGACCATCACAGAATATGCTGTTCTGAGTATTGCAGCCTCCCCAGTCTCTGTTGTTGCACTGCAGCTCACAAAAACCAACCAAACAAGTCAATTGTCAGAGTTTGTGGAACTTTGTAGGTTCAGAAAGGGCTGGTCATAGTCAGGATTCAAGAGAAACAGTAATTCAGGAACTCCTTGCCAACTATCATTTGATTTTCAAATACATACATAAGCTGCCTTTATGAGTCTATACTGTATTTATTTTGAGGGAGGAGGGTACAGTTTTCTCTATCTTATAACATTATATGTGAGCAAAGAAGCCAAAATGAAAATTGCTTATCCAAAATTGTCAGATGGAGTTCCAGGATTTTGTTGTATGCCTGACATATGTCAATAATATAAGAGGCATATCACACACAAGCTGCTTTTTGGATGTGATATTGCATTTCGGCTGTGGCATGTCAAAAGTCTGTAATGTCAGGGCACAGTCTGACTGGTCAAAGTAGGCACCCCACTGACCCAAAATATTCCCCACAATATTAAGCAACTGTAACAAACAAATCAACCAACCTAAACAACAAATTAAAAAAAATATGCCAAGCACCGTTTTTATCCCAAAAAGGGAGAAGAGCCAGAAACTCCATGAAGTCCACTAGGGACTTCACTATTGCTGTTGATTTCATGGGGGAAATGTGTAATATAGTGATGGCCAGTAGTATGAAACCCTAAGATAGATAATGGTTCTGTCAGGGACAGTCACTATTGCTGGCAGTTGTTGCTGTGGCGGTTCCTGGGATGGGCAGGCTATGAGAGATATTAGCCTGAGTGTTTCAACAAGAAAAAGTCTCCTTAAGGATGTGGACACTTCAGACACGGAATGCCTCTTCTCTATCTCTTTGTCTTGCCTGTATTTAGATTGCTTGGGGTTTGTTGTCTGTTCAGTTGGTGCATAGGTGTATGTGTACATGCGTGCATGCTGGATTATTATTTTAGGTTTTCTCACATGTTTTATTTGGCAGTTACTACTAATCTGGTCTTCACGGCACTGCTTTGTTTGGCTCAAGTAAGCCCTTGCAGGAAGCCCGTGCAAACTGGACCTAAATTCTGTGGCATTCTAGTACTGGAGACTCAATGTTCTGCGGCAGTCTGATTTAGAAACCTCTTTTTTAAAAGTTGACTGAATTAATTATTACCATGAATCATGCAGTCAAGAGCTGGGAAGATGGAAGAGAATTTAGAGCTGGGATGAGCACATCACTGGATATCTCTGCTAAAATTAGCAGCAGTGATGGAGTTGGCAAGAGGTGGAGTCTACGGAAAATTCCAAAGCTGCAGAATACACTGTCTCCTTTCTCTCATTTATATATGAACAACCCTTGGTTCTGTTGAAGTCAAAGGCAAATCTCCCATTGACTTTAATAGGCCCGTGATTTGGCCCCTAATGCATGTAGGATCATGTGTTATTTTTGTAAATTTGGATTATCCTGGACTCAGTGTTCAATTTGCATTTTGGGGCTTTCTCAATTTAAGCCAGATTCTTACCACTACTGGGATCTTCCTAATAAAATTATTAATTTTAAAAGCATCCAGTCATGAACAAAATATATTCTCTTGTTAAGAACAAATACTTATATTCCTGGCCCATACACATATTAGATTCAAAGAGAAAGTGAGATGTCAAACAAACCCCAACACACTCTTTTTGCAGCAGCCACTGATTTTTCCATTTAGCCATCATTTTGTCCTATGATAGGGATAATTTTCTATTGTTACTAGTGGTTACAGAGCATCAGTTGTGACTCCACAGTTAAGGTTGAAGCAAATTCTGCATGATAAGCTGGTTTTAAAGTGCTTGCTCCCCAACTTCTTCTCCAACATTCTTTGAACTCTTGCCTGCAGCATTTCCTCCCAGGATAGAACCAGAGTTCTGGGGGAAAAGCCGCAGCAGCATGCCTGGGAAAAATCAGACAAAGGGGCAGATCTTGCGCTAGTGGAAATTGGCATAGTGCCTTTGGTTGAATGGGACTACACCAATATATACCAGCTGAGGATCTCACCCATTTTTTGTACATTTACTGTTTTGTACATTTACCTGTCATTAGTTGCTGTTGGTTTTGACAGCGGAGAGGTGGGGGGGGCTAGTGGTGGTGGTCCCAGGATATTAGACAGACAAGGTGGGTGGGGTAGTATTTATTGGACTAATAGAAGTTTGTCCAATAAAAGATATTACCCTACCCAGCTTCTTTCATTTTTTTAACGTTTCCAACTGCGTCTATTGGCTCATCATATCTCCAGAATGACTTTGGATAGAATCTCCTAACAGGTTTTGTTCTCTTGGCCTCACTCAGGAGAAATGTTTTAATATCTTAGGTGGTTAGGGCTAGACTGAGCCTTGGTTTCAGGTGCTAAGTAGCTGTGTGACCCTAGCAGCCCTGAAAGGAATTTGACTCAGTTTTAGATTCACTTTGGACTCACTGGACCAGATTCTCCATTTGGGCCAACTTGTACTCACTGAAGCAACAGAGGGGTTAGGGAGGAAGGTGGCTTTAAGCCACCTTTGCTCCTCCTCTATCCTTGGCCCTGCTGAGAACCCCCAGGGTAAGATAAAGCTGCATCCGACTTCTAGCTTACATTCGACAGCAACAGTCCCCAACGGGCCATGCTGGCAGCCAAGAACAGCTAGAGGCCAGCAGCATTCCAGCCACACACCCATAATGCTGGCTTTGCTCCATCTGGGGAACCCCCTATCCCAGGCAGAGGTTTAAGTGACTGCACAAGTTGTGTTGCAGTGGAAAATCATGCTTATAATCTATGAATCACTTGACAAACATTAACTAACCTCCACCCAATGATTTATTTATGAGTTGCAGGCTCCGGTCAGAGGGCTCAAACGAATGTAGCAGCAGAGGGGAAAGTAAGCTGGTACGGTATGGTATGGTGTACTGGCAAGAGCCGGTACACCGCCGACCATACTGGCCTCTGGCAGCAGCCAGAGCCTCGGGCCCTTTAAATCGCTGCCTGAGCCCCGCTGCCAGAGCCCCAGGTAGCAGCAGCAGCCGGAGGCTCCGGCGGCAATTTAAAGGGCCTGGGGCTCTGCTGCAGTAATGGCGGCCAGGAGCCTCGGGCCCTTTAAATCACCACCGGAGCCCCCGGCCGCCGCCGCTGGAGCCCCAGGGCTCCCAGCTGCCGCTACAGCAGCCAGAGCCCCAGGCCCTTTAAATCATGATTTAAAGGGCCCGGGGATTTAAAGGCCACACCTCTTCCGGTTGAGGCCCCGCCCCTTCCGGTTGAGGCCCCGCCCCCTGCTCAGGACTCCGATGTACCGGTAAGTGCTTTAAGTTACTTTCACCCCTGTGTAGCAGAATCAAATGACTGATGAATTTTAGAAAATCATCATTATCCATGTGTGCAATTTAGGACAACACATGTCCAGATGACTTGGCAATAGATAATCTTATAACATTATAAAAATTAAAACCAGTGACTGAATCATCTTACTACTTAGTTTCTAAAACATGTGCACCCAGAGGTAGGGATAGCCAAGCTACTAGTTTGCACTGTATTTTCTTGAACATATAAACTTTAATAATTGTCCCTGATATTCTGATTTTTTTTTTTTTACTTACACATGGATTTCCAGCTGTTTCTATGTGGTTCAAAAGGTGTGCAATATATGCTGCATGCCTTTCTATATAAACTATGGGTTGAAATAGAGGGAAAACCCTCAGATTTTCAATATTGATAATATGGTCAATATTATAATATATGCTTTTTATTATAATATGTGCTTTATATTATAAATTATATAATATAATATAAAGCACATTTAAAAACAAGATGTAGAGTATGTTCCAAGTGGCATTATGCCACTTACAGTGGAGAACTTTAAAAATAGGTAAATGCCCAAGATATTGATAGTAGAGGGGAATCTGAATTACTTCTAGTCTGTCTGCTCCTGCTGATGCTCTTTATGCTGCAACTTCTGATGCCCCAAAAGATTCTGCTCAATGCATGTCCAGTGCCAATGCAAGCTGTCAAGCAATGGAGCAAGAAGAACATTCTAGATTTCCACATGCCAAAATGCAGATAATTAATTTTAATCTCCCCAGGAAACAGAATGATGGTCAGAAAAAACCAACTTGCTGCCAGTTATTTTTTGGCACTGGAGTCTTGAAGAATTCCCCCCAAAAGACAGAAGGTTGGAACAAAACCGTGTCTTCCACCTTGACACTGAAATACAGAATAGGCACAGACAGGAGCTCTATCTAATACAATACTGAATTCTGTAACTGAAATCAGATATTCATTTCATTATAACATTGTTCTATACATTTTTACACTTTCTAAAAAAAAAAAAAAAAAATTAGCCCTCCCTTGACAGGCAAATCCTCAGGATTTGAGATACAGTGCTTCTGTTTTCAACTCTGCCCTGGTAAAAGTCCTAGGAAATCTGGTCACAACCCTCTTAGTTTTGAACAATTTGATCAGGATTAGCCTAAATCAAACAAACAACCATCTATTAAATGAAAGGACATTATCAGCATTACAGATGCTGAATGTTGAAGGTTAACTTATTGAAAGATTTATATACGCTCAAGAAATTAATTCCAGTTCATTTCCAGTTCTAAATGGTTTCATTGTATTTTTCATTTGGAACTTTGTCACCCTCTGGCGATATAACAATAGAAACAGAGACTTCTGAAAAAGGCAAGTTAAATTGTGTAGAATAACCTGAAGCACAACACTATCAGCAAAGTCTTAGAAGGAGTTAGTATTCAAAAATTAATTATTTGGCACAGACAGTAGATATTTTGGGACAAATTTTCAAATTATTTGTGCATGCAAAGTGGATATTTACATGTTCAAATGCCTACCTAATTTTTATGCATAAGGGAATTGTTGGCAGACATAAAACTTAGGCATTTACATTTGAAAATTTAACATGACCACATCAGGGCAAATCTAAGTTAACAGTCATGAGTCAGATGTCATACTGGATTAATACTCTAAAATCTTGTTGGTCATTACATGGGCCCCAGTGGCTCACAGACACGTTTCCTGAAGCCTCCAGCCTGACCAGCGGTATCACAACATGGGTCTGCTGCTGTTGCAGTGCTAGTGGCACAGATGTTCTCTAGAAGTGTCTATAAAGCCTATCTTGCAGGGATGACGTATTCGTGGCTCATAAAGTTACTTCTGGAGAGCAAGCTGTGACACTGCACTCCATATTCTTCAGAGTGATATTATTATGATATGATTATAGCATAATTATGATGCATTTTATACAAGACAGGTCATGTGAGGTGTCATTGGAAAAGTTATGTTTTGCTGAATATGATTATATTATTTGTATGCATGTATCATTTTTGTATCTAAAGTTAGGAATATTGACTATGTATCTGTATTTCAATCATGTCTGCGTGACACCCACAACTAGCCTTTCTGGTACAACAATGAAGAAGTCAGACAGTGCTGATGGCCCATCAGCAAAGACAATGGATCCTGGAAGAACTTAACCTTCCTGTGAATGTTTTGGCCAGTCCGTAAGCAATGGCTGCTATAACCCTGCAAGGGCATGTGACCAGACTGCATGACGCTGGACTCCATCTTGAGATGTCAGTGTTTTTCCACAAATTAAGGTTTGGGACAAAGGGTTCCTGCCATATGCTAAAGCTATATAAGGCAGGGAGTGACATCATTGGTTGTTCTTCACTCCCCACACAAGAAGACTCCTGGAAACAGGCTAAAGGGATTTCTAGCCTGTGTATGAAAGACCTGGGGATTCCAAGCTGTAAAGCAAGTGCAGCTTGTCCCTTAAGAATCTACAAGCCTGCTTGTACTATCTCTCAGGGTGTGAATTTGCTAATTCGTGTCCTATCTTTCTAGTATCTTAGGCTTAGTTTGTGTTTTTGTTTATTTGCTAGGTAAACTGCTTTGATCTGTCTGCTATCACTTATAATCACTTAAAATCTATCATTTGTACTTACTAAACTTGTTTTTGCTTTATCTAAACCAGTGAGTTGGAGTGAAGTGCATGGGAAATCATAGCTCAAGGGCAAAGGCTGTTGCATATTCCTCTCCACGTTGAGGGGGAGGTGAACTGGATAATAAATTCATACTGGTTGGGGTTTGGTCCAGGGCAGGACGGTACCGCTCAGTGGTCCTAGGCTAGGAGGCTGGCAGTTATTTTGGCTGTAGCCTCTCTATTGTTGGTTCACACGCAGTGGCTGCTCAGAAAGCCCGCATGTAACTGCAGCTGGGTGTATCCCTACCTGTGTGTATGCTGGTGGAAGTGTAAGACCGGGAGCGTGTCTGCAGCTTGTCACAGCAGCACAGTGTGAGAGGGAGCCCAGGCTGGTGGGTCAGAGGGCTCAGTAGTACCCGAGTTCCAGGTGGCACCCGGGGGGGGACCCGTCACACAAGCGTTTTTGCCTTTGAAATGCAGTGAAGACACGTACCTAAAGACACTTGTTGACAATGACTAATAAAAGTCCTCATGGTGTCCCAAGATTAGAGTTGGACCCTGGCCAATAGTTAGCGAGCACTAGGTTTCCAAATCAAGATCACGTTGTTTGAATCCGATTTAGGTGAAAAGGAAAAGAATTCTGTGTCCTACCTCTTCCCTCCAGTCTGTCCAAAATAACATTGCTCAAATATTCTACCTGGTTCACCCCTCAGATCACAACTCCACTTCTCTGAATCCATTCATTGGCTTCCTGTCTTTGGCTGCATAAAAATCTCCTGAACTCTTGCCATCCAACACTGTACTCTTTTGCCAACATCTATATCCCGGTTCGTATTTTCACCAACTCTTCCTCTCCCTGCCCATGCTCCTCCCAGTCTTGTTCCTTATTGTTCCCACACGCTCTTTTCCCTATTCTCCCCTTCTTTCATGCTGCTCCAACATTTGGAACAGCCTCCCGACTTCCTGCTCACCAAGTTCCCTCTCTCCCCTCCTTGAAACAATTGCTTCTTATAAAGGTATGCTCCCCAAAGCAGTCTCCTGAATTGAATGTATAAGCAAAGCTAATGGTCAAAAGAGTGAGCTAATTAAGTCTTCCTATCATTTCATAGAGTTTAAGGTCACAAGGGACCATTAGATCATCTAATCTGATCTCCTGAATAGCACAGGCCACTAAACTCCATCCAGTTTCCCATGCATTGAGTCCAACAACGTGGATTAGTTAAAGTATTATAGCAGAGACTAACCTGTTGTGCACCACGGGCAGAGAACAGGAGGGACTGGGGTGCACCATTGCCTGAGGCCCTTGAAATGGCAGAGAATTGATTTGGTGAGATATACCTAGCAAGTGACTGCCTCATGCTGTAGAGGAAGGCAAAACAAACCCCAATGTCCCTTCCAATTTGACCTGGGGAAAGGTGGGGGGGGAATTGCCATTTTTGCAGTTTGGAAGTATTGCCATTTTTAAGGTATGACCCTGACATATGAGTGAGACACACCAGTCGAGTATCTGCAGAAACAAATTTTCTGTCTCACCTCAGGGCACTGCCCCACTTTATCCAGTGTTCCTTCTCCAGCCGTGGCCATCTCTGGTACTTCAGAGGAAGGAGGGGGGAAAACAGAATATGTTGGGGGTGGGAGGAGAGAATATCCTTTCTGACCCCAGCCGGAGACTGGCTGAAGCCTTGAAACATGAGATTTAGGACATAAGACTGGAAGGGACACCTGGGTGACCAATCCCAGCCCCCTGCCAGGAACCGTGTTACAAAATCCCACTCAAATTTATCAGCTCCATCTTAAAACTAATTCCGTTATTTGTCCCCACTTCTCCTATTTGGGAGGCTGTTCCTGAAAGTCACTCCTGTGATTATTAGAAACCTTCTAATTTCCAGCCTACATTTATTCCTGGCCAGTTTGCTCTTGTGCCCACATGGTCCTTTAACTTAAATAGCTCTTCACCTCCTTGGCGTTTACTCCCTCCCCCAATATATTTAAAGAGAGCAATCATATCCCCTTCTTAGCCTTCGTTTTGCTTGGCTAAACAACCCAAGCTCCTTTAGTCTGCTCTTGTAAATAAGCTCTCCATTCCTCCGATTATCCTAATAACCTTTTTCTGCACATGTCCCAGTTTGAATTCATCTTTCTTGAACATGAGTGAACAGAATTGCATATGGCAGTGGTTCTCAACCAGGGATCAGTGGTCCCCGGGGGGCTGCAAGCAGGTTTCAGGGGTCTGCCAAGGAGGGCCGGCGTTAGACTCTCTGAGGACCAGGGCAGAAAGCTGAAGCTGGAGCCCTGCCGCAGTGGGGTTGAAGCCTGAGCAACTTAGCTTTGCGGGGCCCCCTGTGGTGTGCGGCCACAGCAATTGCCCTGCTTGCTACCAGCCCTGGGTTTTATATGCAGAAAAACAGTTGCTGTGGCACAGATGGGCTGTGGAGTTTTTATAGCATGTTGGGGGCGGGGGGAGACTCAGAAATAAAAAGTTTGAGAACCCCTGGATACGGTATTCCATATGAGGTCTTACCACTGCCTTGTACAATGGCAATAATACTTCCCTGTCTCTACTGGAAATCCCTCACCTGATATATTCCAAGATGGCATTTGTCTTTTCCACAGTCACATCACATTTTCAATCTGATCAAGGATTTTTCTCTTCCTGTCTTGAACTGCCATGCAGATTTGCTGTTGAACATTGCCACATTTCACTCTAGAAGTGATTTCCATTCAGTACTATAGTACTTTGTGATCCTTCCAAAGGAAGACAATATAGATTTGGGTTATTCAAAATAATCACAATGGGAAATTTAAGGTCATGTTGTTTAAAAGAATTTTCCCCATAACATTAGACTTTAATATTGTGCTTGTGTGATCTAGCATAGTATTGGTTTACTAGATCAGGGTATTTTAAAATATACTTTATTTTATGTTAAAATATGAAAATGCTTATGTGTAAGTACATTTTCAAAACCTGTATTTTATTTGACATTGGATTTTCAGGAAAGCAATGGTATGAACCACACAAGTAGCATTTCATTAATCCACATCTGGTATGCAGGCAGTTCTGACCATATCCCTAATGCTAAACGTTTTTCTCTGATTCTTGGCAAAGTTTTAAATGATCAACAGAAACTGTGTCTGCAAAGTGAATGTATTAGTATATAAAGAAACAGTGACAAAAGACTGAGCTAAATAGACAAAACAGACTTTGTGCTTTGGGGCTCAATACTTCCTGGAGCTGAGCACCTCCTAGGAGGTACTGAACTCCCTCTACTCCCATTGATTCATTGGGATTTGAGAGTGTTGAGCACCATACAGCAGGCATTCAGTACCATGCAGGATCAGGCCCATGGAGTAGGATGTTATAGGTTTAAAAAAAAAAAAAAGGCAAGGCAATTGTTGCACCTCCTTAGAACAGACCTCTAAGAGAACCTTGATCAATGAAAGGAAAGAGACTAGCAAAAATGGAAATCAGATGATAACCCAAATTCACCACTGGCGCGTGAGTTCTTCATTTTCTGGGTGCCTAAACTTGATACCTTGGGGTCTGATTTGAAGAAGTGCTGTCACAGCTGCAACAGAAGTCAATGGGAGTTCTGTTTGACTGTGCAAAGTGCTGTATAACACTAAGTACTCTGAAAAAACAGGTCTTAGGTGTTTCAAATTGGGCACCCAAAATAGGAAACCTAACAACCCTTCTCTGCCTCAGTACCCCATGTGTAAAATAAGGATATCAACCCCTCATCTCATGGGGGTATTGGGAAAATAAATCCAATGTTTGTCAGTCACTCAAATTCTCTACTGATGAACGCCATAGAAAGCCTCTGAGGAAATTAATAATGTTGTCATCAGAGCAGAGTTTGAATAGTGTGCAGTAAATAAGACCTTGGACCACGCACTGAACAATGAACACAACAAAATATTGAGTAGCTGCTCACTAACTGAGCACCTTCCTTTCTGTGTATTGAAAGAGGCAGAAGTCCTGTGGGGGGAAAAAGTCTGTGACCATGTAATTAAAGACTGTATTATTATGCATATGCACAAAGGGGTCAAATTAAGGTTGTATAGGCAACCTTAATCTGTCATTTAACTTTTGAGTGCTTTCTTTTACCAGTGTGTGTGTGTGTGTGTGTGTGTGTGTGTGTGAGAGAGAGAGAGAGAGAGTGTAAAATGAGTTATGCAGTTTTATTTGTAGCCCACTTCTGGATCTTAAACTCTGCCCTGAGCAATACAAAGCAAATGTCACACAGTTTATACAGAGAGCCTCTAGCATCCCAGCTGTCTTCTATTTTCTGAAATCACTCTCTGTAGAATACCAAGGTCCCAATCCCAATTGGAAGAAGAGGTGACATTCTCATTGACTTCAATGGGAGAAAGATCAGGCTCCAATCCAGTAAGAAAAAAATATTTTTATTTCTCCCCTGTTCCAGATTAAAACAGTAACACTTATTCCCATTCAGATCAACTCTCTCAAAAAACAGAAAAAGCCTTCATAGAATGGGATTCACAAAAAATGACTCCTTCGCCTGGTGGTTGTTGTTGTTGAGCCCAGAAACCTTTACTCAGCTACAACCTCGGTTTTCAAGGCAGCAGTGTTTGTTATCTAAATATATAGCCATACTGCGTTAGCTGAGGCAGGTGTACATGACCAGGCCACAAACTGAGTGCCTGAACCGATGAGGTTCTAAGTGGCAATCAGAAGGCATTTACCATGCAGGACTTGACCCTAAGTGAGTGGCTCATACAACACTTTAATACAGGACTTCCTGGTTCCACAACTTCTTATGTAATTATTAAACACAAATGACATCACCCTGCCTCCTCTCCTGTACTATAGTGATGCATGGTTCATTTGGAGACCACAAGCCAAATACACTTCTGGCCTACAGAAGCACAACTCCCAAATTCAGTGGGGTTTCCACCTGCTTTACATCACAGTTGAATTTGGTCTCCAGTCTCCAAGTACCATAATATTGCAGAACAGACTGCTTTTTCACTGTGCTAGTAGTTTCCCCAGTAGGTGCAGTATTACTCTCTCTAGCACATTTAAAAATCCTACCAACATGACCTGAATCTTTTTATAGGTAGCAAATATTGTTTGGAAAAATAAAACAAATTCATTTACAGTGGTTTATTAAAAGTAATGGTTATGTCGAGACAACACAGGGGAAAATCTCAGTTGGTCTTTTGGAATATTGCAGGCTTGCTGCTTCAGTGAGATTACTGCAGCACACCCAGTTACATAATGTAACACGAAGTATTGACACACTAATGTAACCAGGCACAGTTCCAAAAATGTGTGGTTTACTGAACATCATGGCTTAAAGAATGGAGACTTAGTGAGCCCACTGCAAATGAACTTCAACTTTACAAAGGGGAAAAAGTCTTTTCATTGTTCTTCCTTCAGACATGCAGCTTGACCCTTGTAAAGCAGATACCATTAATGTTAACTCTGCGTAGAAACAAGTTATTTTCCATTCCTCTTTCATCTCTCTAGAGAAATAACTAAATAACTTGATAATCCATGTCTGTTTGTCATGTCATCATTTCTTATTTCTTTCACTCCCTCACCTCCCTTTTGTCTATTTATTTGTGAGGCTTCTCCCCCCCCCCTTCCCCTTTTGCTGCTTTTACCCCCATCTTTATTCTTCTTTTTAACATCTCACTTTTTCATTTGATCTTCTTCACTCCGCGTTTGCATAATACACAGGATCTTGGTGTGATTCATGGAAGATAGGTCCATCAATGGCTATTAGCCAGAATGGGCAGGAATGATGTCCCTAGCCTCTGTTTGCCAGACGCTGGGATTGGGTGACAGGGCATGGATCACTTGATGATAATCTGTCTGTTCATTCCCTTTGGGGCACCTGCCATTGGCCACTGTCAGAGGACAGGATACTGGGCTTCATGGACCTTTGGTCTGACCCAGTATGGCCGTTCTTATGATTATGTGGCATGCAAATGACCCCATGATTCTAAAACTGCCACACAGGTCCCTGGCTGGGTCACATGGATGGCCATCCAGAAAGCTTGGGGCTTTGTGAAGAGAGGATCAGGAAGCCGGTAAAGAGACCAAAGATGATGCAGGAAAGAATGGGTGGCTTTTGGAGATGCACATGTCTTGCAGTCCTCCAGGAGCAGAAACTGTGCTGCAGCATAGCAAACAAGATCTGCCAAAGCAGAGTCAGGACAGATTGGACGGCTGTGATGGAAGAGCAGGATGGTCCTTCTCCTATGCACCATCTGAGCTTAACTCAGACAAATTAAGTTCTTAAATTCACACCAGAACAGGGGCTTAAGTGTTCCACAGAGCAGATACCCCCTCCAAAAATCTCCATCCTACTCAGCTTTCACTTGAACAGCTACCCAGATGCAACCTCCTATCAGGCCTCCCCTATTTTAAGAGATGATTTAAAGGGCAGCCAGAGGAAACCATTTACAAAATCCGGGAATTATGCTACATATTCTTGAATGCCATGCAGGGCTGGCTCTACCATTTTTGCACAACCAAGCAAAAAACAAACAAAAAAAAGCCACTTGGACTGCCGCCCGAACTGCTGAAGCGGGGAAAAAAAAAAAAAAAAAGCCGCTCGGACTGTGCCACCCCAAGAATGGATGGAATGCCGCCCCTTAGCATGTGCCACCCCAGGCACGTGCTTCCTCCACTGGTGCCTGGAGCTGGCCCTGATGCCATGTGCCGGCACTTTAGTATTTAGATACAGACAGTCATAGGGTGTTACAGGAGTGCTCCATCACTTGAATGGCACCCAGGGAATGCCCACTTTCTGCTGGATGCTGCTGCACAGCCCCTGGGAAACAAGGATGGTTTAGACAGAGCCAGTTGGTGGCAGGGAAGCTAGGAAAGGAGCTTGGACCCAGACTATGTTGTAAATTAAGCAACCTTGCAGTTTGGTGTTCATTTAATGTACTCATCGTATGTAGCCTTCTATCTCCCCTGGTCCCACCAGAAAATACAAATTCAATTAAAGATCAAACAAAGGGAAAATGCCAAACAGCGAGAACGTGGGGGAAAGATTCCCAGTTAGATGACACAGGCTATGTCTTCACTGCAGAGTTAATTCAAATTATCTACATTTGAGTTAACTGCTCTTGAGTTAGCCTCGCTTGAATGAGAGCAGCCGCACTTGAGCTGCACAGTGTGATTTCGCTGCAGTGATTGCATTCACCGCACACTGACTGCATTACCACAACTCATCAGCTGTGAAATCAAGCTGTAGTCCCTACCCCTGATGAAGCAGCCAATCCAAGTTAAAAGCACCATCAAGTTAAGGAATTGTGTGAGAGAATGGGACTCAAGTTAGGACCAGCACTTTGAGTTATAAAGTGAGTTAACTTCCCTATGAAGATGAACCCATAGTGATAAAAATGCCTGCAATGTATCTGCAGTAGGACTTCCATGGGCAGTAGCCCCCATGGAACTGAACCAATGCAAAAAACCATTTTCCCCAGTACAGATGCACCTTGAGGCTGAGGCTACATTTATGAATTGCACTATTGCAACTAGCACTGGTGAGAGTGAACTAATGTAAGTTACAATGATGTAGTGAGCCCATACTAAGCTCCCGTGTAAGGTGCACCCAGTGTTCCATATCCACAACAACTGCTGGGCTTGTGGGTGGCACAGCTCCTAGGAACAGTGGCCAGTCTATGGTATATAGTGTGCATTCACATTCTGTTCATATTTAGGCAAAGGGTAGCTTAGCTGCACATCTTATACTAGTGTCCTTTCCTCTAGGTTCTCTTTTGCAGATTTCAGGAGAGTGGGAGTTGCGGCTGGGGCAGCAGACAGGGTGTCATGGCAACCCTTAATAAAGAAAGTACATTCTTGTGTCACAAGTACACAGTTTAGATTGCTTGCTCATGGGGTAGGAACAGTGTCTTCCTATGTATCTGAAAAATGTCTTGTACAATGGGGCTCCAACTGTGATTCAGGAGCTACAGCAGTACAAAAATATATGAGGAGGGGGACACATGCTTGTGTCTGTGGGTATGCAACCACATGTGCTACCCTTGGAGTTTATTATTTGTTTTCCACAGGGAGCAGAAGTTTCTAAATAAAGTTTGCATTTTTCCGTCTATTTTAGAGTCCTCCTGTGCTGCTCTGGGCAAGCTGCACTGACAGAAGCACCAGGTAGAGCTAAGAGCAGCTGGTACAGCCTCAGCTGTTCTCAGCTTGGTCTGACCAGCATTGGGAAGCTGGGTAGAGCCATGAGTAACCAAGTCCCACTTCTGCTGTTCTCAGGCCTGCCCTAATCAGGGCCTGGAGCAGAGCTGGGAGCAACCAAAGTAATGTCTTGGGTGTTTTCAGGCGAGTATGTACCCAGTAGGTGTGCGATTTGACAGACAGCAGGACCAGATTGCACAGGGAGGTCCAAATGCACAGTTGCAATTGCCAGCAGCACCTGCTGCCTATACCAGCACTGTGAAGGTGCAGGGCAACAGTGATGGATGACAGTTTCTTATCTTTGCTCAGAGCTAGTGCAATCTCCAAGGAAACCTCCAAGTTTGTTTGTCATTATGAGGGGTATTACAGAGATGCTAGGGGACTGCAATGCTAATATTCCATAGTGTGCAGTGTCACTGATTTATAGTGAGGGAAAGCACGTAAAGTAAAATCATTGCTGAAATTCTATCCATACAATCCCACATTCTGTCTGGGTTTAGGCTTCTGAATATGCAGGAGGAGCCAAACTCAGATTTCAAGGACTTATTTTCCCCTCTAAAATAACTTCATCAAAACTAGCAAAATAAATACTACTAAGGACAAAAACTCCTTTAACAAGGGATAATCGTGTTTAACGTAAGGCGGTTGCATGTTCTGCCCCCAATAGAATGATAGAAGTAAAATATTAAGCTGATACTTCAGTAGCCAAAAGTGACCAAATAATAAATAAAAACAAGTATGCTTGCCACATGTGTTCATGGCTCTTCAAAAGTCTTTTCTTTCTTTCTCCTGCACTGCCATCTGGTGGTGTTTTGTCAAAAAATGACTGAAACACAGTCTATAAAATCAGTTTAAATAGCTTTCTAGGGACACAATGTTCAGAGTTTCAATTCTGTTACTCATAGGCTTGTCTTTGCTTAGTTTTCAAAGTGTTTTGGCTGCTGTGGCATAGACATAATGTGATTCTGTTTGATCGCTCATATGTTTTATTTCTGCTATCCATAAAGGCTCTGAAGTCTGATTCATTGGTGGTTAGTTATTACATGCAGGTAATTGTTAAAGTTAAATCCATTTAGATTAGAACCATTTAGATTAGAACCTCCGAGAGTGCAACTGCCACCCCCAGAATGCCGCCCCTGCAATTGTGCTGCCCCAAGCACGTGCTTGGTTTGATGGTGCCTAGAGCCGGCCCTGGATATATGAAATGTTTGTTTTTTCCTAGTAGTCACTCAGGACCATAATTCTCCTATCTTAAAAAAAAGCAGTTTTTTGTCTATCAATTCACCCAGTAAAGTCCTGGCTGAAATCAATGGGAAAAAAAGAACATTGACTTTAATGAGGCCACCCATGAAGTTTCCTTTTCATCCTGCTAATGGAGAAGAAGGAAGGGTTTGTCCCTCATGCTGTTGAATGGGCAGGGAACTATAGCCCACAAACAACTGTGGATGTCTTGTGTGCTGCATGGCTCTCATCACATTTGCCATGTTGCCACTGGCTGATTCCCAATACAGATAGCCAGCAACAACCATTTAAATGGACTTTAAGCAGCTTTAGGGGACCTGTAAAAGAAAGAAAAAGGTTTGTGCCCTATGTTATTCTTCATGAAATATTAAAAAGGCCTAAGAATGCAAGGGGAGCTGGTTCCTACTTAGTAGTACTTTAGAAAGTCAGGTCTTGCCTATCCTGCAAGATTCTGTGGATGACTGGAGAACTAGAAGAATGACATCTGGGAAGAGCAACCTGATTAAGAAGGTACATGGATTTTTTAACTTGGGCTGTTTACAGCTCAGAGGGTTTTGTCTTAGTTTTTGTAGACACATCGCTAAATCCCAAACCTGAGAAAAGCTCTCTTTATTAAAGAGTCAACACCACAGGCTCATCCATTAAGAGCAGAGTAAACTCCCAACCCAGATCTGAGTTCTCCAAGAAGTCCTCCAACAAAAACAAAATGAAAGAAGACTTGACATCCCTGCTAGTTGGTGTAAATATCCAGATGGATCTAGACTTATCTGCACACAAACTCATACTGAAATAACTACATTGCTTATTATTCACACCTTTTCTTATTTCAGTTCAAGTCTGTGTGCTCCTATGAAGAATGAGCTATTCTGATTTATCTTTGAAGGGTCCCTGCAACAGGACTGGCCACCGCCTGAGCTACAGGTCACTACAGTCCCCTGCTACCAATTTCTCCCCTCTTCCAGGCCCCTTAATAATCTCACAGTTCACAGGTAGTTAAAGCATTCCTCTCTAGTGGTCCCATTTATTGAGTTCTTACATACGGCCCTCTGAGCCCCAGTTCAGTCACTCTCTCCCTTCAAGTAGGGAGTCCCTTCTTCCCAGAGCTATGTCCCAACTCAAAGTCTCTCAGGCTTTACCTGGGTAGAGCTCAGTCCTCTTCAGCCCCCTCATTTCCAAGCTCTCAAGACCTTCTCCCAATCAGGGTCTCTAGTATAAGCTAGGCTCAGTACGTCCAGGCTTTACCTGGCTGAAGCTCAGCCTTCCTCAGCCCTCTGGTTCTGGCATCCAGACTTAAACCCTTCTCTTGGGCAGGGTCTCTAGCAGGAGCCTCCTGTTCACTGCAGCTCTTCTCTAGCACCACTCCCTTGTTCATCTCTGCAGGAGCCTTTCACATCTCTATAACCTCCCTCCCTCCTTCCTTTGCCCATCCCCTCATTGCAGCCACCTGCTGTTCTTTATAGGGCAATCACCTAATCTTTCTCAGGTTTGGCTCATTCTGAAATCAGGGTTGTCTAGCTCCGGCCCTCCAGCCCTTAAAGGGCAAGCCACCCTCTTACAGTCCCCTTTGGTCCCAAGTACATTTCCAATAGGAAAATTATAGGTTCGACACAGGAGTATGCTGCACAGCACAACCATAACCTAGCAGAACCCCCTTCTGTTTCAGATCACCAAATTTCACAGAGCTTGTACCCCACCAAGCTCCTATTATTATGACTTCCTTCCACTTGCATTGCACTTGATCCATTGTATCTTATATTATGATTGGCAGTTCTGCTCCTATTACTTGTATTCATAATGCTTTTTGAATTCCTAGTCATTCTGTATATTTCCTTTGCATAGTTTGGTTAGCTGTAGTTTATATGGCTATAAGATAGACAGTTTTCATACCTCACTAGTCAAGCATAAAAGATTACAGTAAATCCTGTTATTTTCACAAGTCTGGTAACAAGTGCATGATGGCATCATCAGTGGTGGAAATAACACATTTATTTCTGCATTCCTGATTTCATCATTTACGTTTATTTCTTCAGGGGAGGAAGGGTGTGGGATGTCACAAACTATCACACTGTGGAGAGTCTTTCTCCTACTTGGAATTCCTAAATGGAGAGACAGTACTGTGTAAATTCAGAAGATTATAGTTAAACCTCTCTAGTATATATTTACCACTCCCTATTTAATATTTATCTGACTCTAACATAATATTGTCCCGAGGTTCTCTGAGACCACAGGAGATAATTAGTTTCTTGACTGAACGTTAGAAACTGAACATTCTGAACGTTAGTTTCTTCATATGTGATCTCTTTAAGATATTACATCATCCAAGGGTTGAGCCCAATTCTCATATCTATATAAAGACCACTTTACACTGCTCTGGCAGTGTAAAAGGGTCTTCAAGTGAGACTAGTATAATTTTCTCCCATATTAAGGCCCCTTTACACTGCCAGAACAGTGTAAAATAGCCTTAATGCAAATGAGAGTCACGCCCTTTATCTTAGAGGGAAGGGGAAGGAAGCAGGAGATGCAAACTTCAAGCAATGTCAGTTCTTCTTTTTCATTTTTCTTCTACATTCATCATATAACCTCTCTGACCAAACACTGATACATTCATATATTTTGGCACACGAGTGACAGTGGGTCTATTCTTTATCAAATGTTTGTCTAAAAGGGCTCCATTCGGCTTTAGAAACAGGTTTTGGTTTCTTAGGCCAGCTTTTTTCCCACTGATTATACTTTCTATGCGTTATTATTTTTGATATACTGGACTTTTTTTAAAGCTGGGTTGCTCATTTGTCAGGTGCAGAACTCCCTCTATTTTGAAATGTTCCAGTGTCATCACATACATGAGTGCTGGGTATTTTATTCCCTAGCCTCTCTGGAAAACAGTAAATGATGCCATTTTGAATAATGTCAATGTAACATAGTGTATCTGAGTTTGGATTCATGGTGTACAACAGCAGAATGCAAATTATTACCTAACAATTTAATTTTCCCCCAGGAAATAATGCTTTCCGGGTCAGCAGCTGTCATCCAGGAAAGCGTTGTCTCTTCTGGAAGTAAATTTGGGTGCACACGCTTACAGCATTTATGTTCCTCCATTAGCAAAGCTCCAGCAGTCTGTTCCATGCTTTGACAGCTCATGCAGTTCTGGGGCTCTCTGAATATTGAAAGGACACAATTACAAAAAGCAGCCCTTGCTCCCATGCAACCGTGCAGACAGTGCATGCAGCATATTTGTGGAGTCCTTGGAGACAAAAGAGATTTTTGGTACAGTGGTGACTCATGTTAATTGCACAGCTATCACAAGATAATGTGATAGTATTAACATAAATGACTATATATTACCATTATTCTTAGCACTCAGTATTAAGTGCTGGCATTTATGATGGTGTTCACTCCTTCTAGTTCATAAAACAAAATCTGAAAATATCCTGGTTGAGTTTATTTTCTAAGGGTTTTGAACAAGCTTCAGAACCGTGTGGGCAATGTAATACCATTAGCTGCCTCTACCCACAAGTAGCAAGTGAGTAACCTGATCTGCTAATTACCCTCAAAGATGAGGACTGGCAGTTCTGTACTCAGTAAGTGAAGAAATGTCATTTTAAGAGGTATCAGTGTAGTTACCCTCAACAACTGCTAGGCAGTCAGAGTACAACTAATTTACAATATTTGGCCAAACTGCACTGTGCAGACATGCTGACTGTGGTAGCCCACATTAGGTTCCTAAATTCTAACAGCTTTCTTTAAAGGACATGGGAGAGGGTAGGACTAGTAGAGATTCTCTTTGCAATTTTACCTGCTATATGTGCATACTGGGTGTGAAGGTAGCTGGATAGAATGAGAGTCACTGGGTGCTGAGGAAGGTGTGCTGGCTGAGGGACGCTGGAGGTCTGTTAGGTGCTTCCTTCTCCTCCCGCTCCCCCAATCCCTCCTCCGCCCTACAATCAGCTCTGGAGAAAGCTACTCCACGGCATTTTGAAGTGCTGCTTCTGATGGAGCTGAGCACTGTCTGAGGAGGGAGCTGCCACAGAGTTGGGTAGGGCAAGGGTGAGCAGAGCAATGGAAGCGGCCATAGGGAGGGAGCAAAGCTGCTTCTTCCCTCCCACTGGATCTTAGCACCCATTGTATATTGAAGTGTGTAGAGCCCAGCAGGTGTGCCCTCATGACTCACCTGTGGGTCACTCCCTGCTAATTGAGAGACATTAGTGCAGACCATTGATGGCTAGCACCCGTGGCTTCAGTCCCTAAAACTGTCACTGGTCTCTCAGATTAGCAGTGGTCAAAGAAAACTCAGGAAAACAAATTCTAAGACAAACAAGTAGACAAGGGGCAGGAGTACAGCAAACAATATGATAATTGGCCACATCTTGTTGATACACGCTTTGGGATAAAAGCATTTTTAAACTATCCCTAATTGCCCCTCAGCCATGTTAAATCTCACATTGAAGATTTACCTTCCCAAAATACAACATCATTGGAAATTGTACTGTTTTGAAGGGTCGGTCAAATGTAAATCAGAGTTATTAGAACTTCCTGTTTAATAACGGTACATATTTAATATGCAGCTTCAGGTGTCTTCTTTCTCCCCAGGGCTGCAGACTTGGATTGAAATGTAATTTTAAAAGGGATGTCTCTCTCCAGAGACAAAGAGGAAGAATTTTATGCAGAATGGCTTCCCTCCTGCCCAGATACCATGCAAGAAGATTCAGAGAAGATTTCATTATATCTTACCATGGACTAACTTACAGAACTCTTAACGCCCCTGTATATAATTTTGGAGAATCCACAGGACCCACATGGACTGAAACACTGGACCCTTTTGGTTTAGTTTTGTTTAAAACCCAGAGAGGTAAAAATGTAACATCCTTTGTGTTAATGTATCACATTGCTGCTGACTGAATATGCGTGGAGTAACCAATAAATGACATATTTTAAAAAATAATCAATATCATCTTTAGAAAAATTGGCTGATAGGGGTACAAAACCAGCTGTACTGAATGGTGCAGTTCAGTATCAAGTTCTCAGACAGCATTTTTTTTACTTTTGGGGGGGGGTATAAGAACGTTAAATATGGCTATTCCTCTGATAGCCCATCATTAGTTCACCAGACACAAGTTTAGATTCCATTTCAGAGCAGTTGATGAATTCACAGGCACAGAAGTCATCACAACGCAGTATCCGAGAGCAAAATGAACCGAACAGACTTTGGCTAGTGGTCAGAACTTGTATCTTGGAATGCACTGTATAAGTCAAAATGTTCCAATGACACTTCATTAGGAACACTGCCTAGAAGGATTTTTTTTTTAATCTCTTGTGGTAGGGCCACGCATGGTCCAAGCAGCTGGAGTGCCCAACTGAGCAGAGAAACCTTCTCTGAGCTTTCAGGTTTATTTATAGCTTTTTTTTTCTAGTGCAACTGAAGTAAACCCCAGGATACCCATGCCACTGTCTGAAATGAAAAATGAAAACTCTGAAGAAAGAACTTGAATAATACTAGCTGAAGTTTTTACCTAGGGTTTGTAGCATATTGGATTAAATGATTTCATTCCATATTCCATAGTACAGAAATTAGATAAGAGAAACAGTAATAATAAAAGTATAACAGGGGATAAGTTGTGCATGTGTTTGGATATTTTTGTCTCTTTACTGACTATTTTAGGTTAGATTTCCTTTGATTTTTTATGTCTATTTTTGTACTCATTTTAGTAAATTTTTCAAAGGCCTTCAAGATGTAGGGAACTCTAGAAATAAACGTTTGTTGTTGTTACAGAAATTCAAGGGCCACATGCTCTTCTCCTGTGGCTTCACCTCGGAAATGGAAAATCTGCTCAAAAACCTTTAGTAACTTACTGAATTTCTACCACATGTCCCTTGCATGTTACCTAGAAATAGCTTGTACTAAGCTGATGCCTATTGCAGACCATGAGATCCGTTTCCACCTATAAATAGGGAAGTCGGCACATCAGAGGCAACTTGACAGACTGGCACAACTCTAATTCTCCTCCCATCCCTAAAGCAGCCAGTGAAAGTCTTGCTGTGCTGAACAATTCTTGGTAAAGGAAGCAAACAGGTGAAAGGCTCGTCTCCATTTGAAAGACGTTAAATGTAAGATCATCCTCATGTTAATATTGCTAATGCCTGCAGTTTCCCAATCAGACCCCTCCCTGTGTTTGATGAAGGGATGGGGTGAATGACTAAATGGATCCCCTCTGAACTCCTGTATCAACTTGGGCTGTTGGAGAATGCAGTGAGAAAAAATAGTTATGCCCCCTTGCAATGCTGAGACTTGTTTATGGCATATGTATATCATCTTTTTCTTCAATACTGATTATAGCAATTGCAATGTTTTATTATTTTATTTCCTTCCCAGTGCAGGAAGCAGGGCAAGAATTATTTTCGTGAGGAAAAGGAGATTTCAGTGAAGATTTACAGTCAAGCAGGTGAAAGTTGGAAAGCAAAATATTCCTCGTTCCTGCTAGTAATGACTCAAGAACCAAAATCAGAGGTGAATAAAGGCTTGTGTGCGATGAGCTTGTTTCGCGTGTCCATCTCTGTGGCAATCCACAAAGGCTATTCATTCTTGTAGAGCTCACACTTTTAGTTCTGGAGGTCCTGGGTTCAATCCATGATGTGTCAAACCACCACATTTGCAAACAAAATAATTAAGATTATGCAGAACAAAACTGTTCCTGATTTTTCAAAAAAGGAGGGGATGTGAAAGACATTAGCATCCAATCTCCCAAATATTGAATTGAGAATGAAAATGGTGACCAGTCATTGCAAATAGTAAAGCTAGTAAGCGCACCATTACACTGAAGAGGAAAAAGAAGGAAGACTGCCGCGATTAGATGTCTGTATAACCAGACGAACAGCCTGAATGGTAGCAGGCACTGTTTACAAAAATGAAACAAACACAGACAAGTTTGATTCACATGCCTCAATAAGCGCAAAAACATTTGTAACAAGGAGCCTTACAAACTGAGCAATTAGTGCTATGGAAACATCCTGTGCCTTATGAGCTCAACAGGATCGCAAACTCAGTGAAACGCAATGAGCATTCAGTCTCGCCTGGACACCAAAGCAGGCCATGCTTTCAATTCCCTAACAAGCAACAATGGAAAAATCAACAACCAACCATGTCTGACATTCCCACTACAGCTAGCATCTGCAAAACAGGCCAATAAATGCTTGAGCAAAACTATATAAAAGCCAAAGAGAGAGGCCCAGCAAGACCATTCTAAAAACCTTGAGAGTTTCACATCAGACCAATGCAAAATGTTTACAGAAAAATTGTGTTACATTTTAGTAAGAAAAAGTATAAAAATAACATCAGTAATGGATATCCAGTTACTGGACTATATTGCTAGCAAGTATATCTATCTATCTATCTATTTATAAGCACATCTTACAATATTATAGCATTATGTAAACCTGGGAGCCTCTTTCATATTGTTCTACTCAGAGGTGTGTTTAATTCCATGCAAAGACAGTGGTCTAGTGCAGTGCTTCTCAAACTCTTTCATACTATTAATAATTTCTTAAGATAAAGATCATCTTGAGGATCACCTACCCACTTACATCAGATCCCCATACCTTCCCAGCAGCACCTATAGTGCTGGATTACATGAAAATGTGATAAAGGCAATATTAAGGAGCCAGAGGAAAATAAACTCACTTTCATGCAATAAGTGCAGCTGCTAGGTAATATCTCTGCATTTTGTATTTGTGCTGTTTAATTCCTGTCCATGGGTATAGAGCTTTCCATTTATTACTACTGTTCTCTCCTCATTGCTTGCAATTCCAACTGCTTTTGGTTCTAGCCTCCTAGTTTGGTGTCCTCTGCAGATTTGATCACAATTGAATGAACAGCAGTCACCCGATATAGAAAGACATGAAGCAGCTGTATAAAAGAAACTTGCTTTTTGCTGTTCTTTATTATAGGTTCAGTTAGACAAATAAAAGCTCAGAGTTCTAGAACAGACTACAATTAGCAGCAACTATCACTGGTTGAAGAGCGATGTTTGCTTCACCTTAGTGACAGAAGTAATGCTGCAGATCACATGGGAGTGCTCTGTGGATCACCACTGGAGAACCCAACTACTGGTCTAATAGAGCAGACTGCTGTATGTCAGAACTTGTGGGTCCGACTCTCAACTCTCCCTCACGGTGTGGCCTACACATGTTTACCTGCCACTCAAGGGTGTTATGAGGATTAATTAATTGGTTGAGAAGAGTTTTAAGATCACATGGTGAAAGGTTTTCATATATGCTAAGTATTATAAATCTATCTCAGTTAAATGCAATCAGTTTACTATATAGCTGCCTTTATTTCCAAACTAGCTTATAGATCCCTTGGTAATCATTACATTTTCTGGTTCCAGCTTCTTTTGTTTGTAATTATGCAATATTTGTAAATAAATTCAAACATTTAAACTATTTTAAGATGCATATTGATTTATTTTATGTGTTAGTCCTGGAGCTCTTTACCAAATGGCTACCGGTATCAGCAAACAAAAGAGATGTATGTTTGGTTTAACATATCTGATTGGCTAATGGTTTTCATTGCATTTCAAGGTTATATGTTTTTTTAAATTATATGCTAGGCATAATCCCAAGCAGCATCACTCATTCTGGCTCCCGAAAAAAACCAGTGTCATGACATTGACTGGTGCTGCAAAAATTTCATCACCAGAAGATGGCACTTGCTATATGTGCTATAACACTCCTGAAACAATGAAGTTGTACAGTCTGCTGTAAGAGTTTTAAGAGACCTGTTAAATCACTGATTTCATCCCATTCCCAGTCCAGGATTTAATCCCTAGATAGAGGATATATAAGACATTAAACTGATAATACGCTGGACTCCCACTGGTTTCTATGGGAACAGAACTGGGCCCTTGATCTTAGGCAAAAGGACAAGCTGAAGCGCTATTTAATTTGTTACAACCCATACATTTGTATGGAAGAGTATTTCTATTATTCTCTCTCATCCATAGTTACTAGAGCTGTTCAAAATTTTCATTCAAAGCTTTTTTCCAAAGAAAATGGCCTTTTTTCAAAACTGAAAACTTTCACAAGAGTCTTTTAATTTTATTTAAAAAAAATACCACTCTGTTTTTCCTCCCACACCAAAACATCTGAATGTTGAAATTTTGAATTTTTGTATTTCCTCCTTTTCCTTTCTGCCAATTATGCCAATAGAATGAAGATGTTTGTTTGTTTGTTTTTAGGGTTTTTTCCCCTTTTTCCCTTTTCTTTTTTCCCTGCTATCTGTAACTTTTCAAAACTTCCTCTACTTTGGAGCAGTTGGAATGGCAAAAGGAAGAAAAAGGCAAACGAAAAGAAGAAAGGAAATTGAAAAAACCTGGACATCATTTATTTTATTGCAGAGGGGGGAAATAAAGGAGAAAAGCTCTAGGTGGTAACTTTCATTTGGTACTTAAAGAGTTTTAAATAGTTTGTGTATTATAGCAGGTTCCTAGCAGTGCCCACTTACACCTGTAAAATAGTTTCCATTCTAACCTCACATTTCCACATGCTCATGACTCCCCGAAACATCAGTCTTTTGGGGTGAATTTTCCTTGTGAAGAGTATGTCCTTGGGGCTCCCTAAGCCTAAGGGTTCATGGCTGCAGAAGAAGGAGATAAAGATAGGGAAGTGTGGCTGTATGTGGTATCATCCTCATGACAAACCCATGAGAAACTACGGGAATTAATGCCAAACCTGCTAGCACTAATTCCTGAAGATCCCCACATGTCAGCAAACCCACACAATAGAGGAAAGACCATTTGCAGGTCAGGACGTTTTGGCAACATGACTCCAGCTGAGTGCTGTCAGGAGGAAAGAGAGGGGACAGAGACTAACACACAGCCCTCAGGGAATATCCTGAGGACCATGAGATTTTTCTATAAGGAGATCCATATGCTTGAGTGATGCGTGAATAACAATATTTCTTGCTCACTTTCTAGGGAGGCAAACCCCATCCATCTGGGACAATCTGTACCATACCACATGTCCTAATGTCAGAACTTTCGTACCGTGTTACATTCTGAGCAAAGGTAGCAAGAAGTAAAGAATGAGGAGAGTATCAATTGGCTTCCAGAAAGTCTTTGGGGACTTATGCAGGTAGTATGCACTAACTTTCCTATCGGGGGGTATATTTTTGTAAGGCCTTGTTAAACTGGAGTCCAAGAGTTGGCTGAGTCATGACTCCCTCTTTGCTTTCAGAGAACTCTAGAGGAGAAGGTGAAAATTTGGGCCTGATTCTCCCACTGCTCAAACGTGGCATAGCCATTTATAACTAAGTAAAGTGAGGTTTGTAATGCTAATAAGTACGGATACGATTTTGTCACTGTAAAATTAGGCAAAATTCATGGAACAGTCATGGTAAAAATGTACAAAATGAGGGTTTGGTCACAGCCACAAAAAATGTGTAACAATTTAACAATAAAGTATTACAGTGTAATATAGAGGTGTTGACACTGACCCAAAGGCTGGGTGGCCTGCTGAGGTGAGTTGGGGTGGAGGTGGCGCTCCCTCCCCAACCCCCGCTGCCCAGGGCTGAAGCCGCCCCCAACTGCCCGGGACTGAAGCCCAAACCCAAACCCTGCCGCTGGGACTGAAGCTGAAGCCCGAGCCCTGCCGCCCGGGGTTGAAGCTGAAGCCCGAGCCCTGCCACCTGGGGTTGAAGCACAAGCCTCACTGCCTGGGGGTGAAGCCCGAACTCACGGACATCTCTTAAAATCATGGACTCTGTGACCCCTGTGACAGAATCATAGCCTTGCTAATAAGTGATTGCAGAATTTGGATTGGTAGCGTTTTACACCTACATGGCACTTGCGGTGCACAGGTGTAAATGACTACACACGGTGTCAGGCAGGAGAGAATCAGGTTCAGAGTTTGTGTTAGAGGAGAGCCCTGGGAAAAGTGCACACTCTACCAGGGAGTTCCTGGGCCCCGAACTTTCTGTTACCTCAGTATAAATCAGGAGTAACTCTGGACCCAATTCCCCACTACCTTGCACCTTATGCATTTGTCTACACCTTGACAAAGATGAATGGAAAGTGGATATGGAACAAAGCCAGACTAGATCGCTAGTGTTTCACACCCACTGTGCATAGGCATAAATAACTGGACAAAGTGCAAGGCAGTGAAGAATCAACCCCAATGGAATTAAAATGATGTAAAAGAAGGAAAGGAAAATTGTGCAACATCTCTTCAGACAAATAGAGACTCTCTCTCCTTCCTCCAGCAGTGGCAGCCACTTGGGGACAAGAAGCAGCTCTTTGGCGAAGCTGTTTCCTGTCAGCTATTAAGGATCAGCTTTTAGAGACTCATCACCTACAAACTGGGTTTATATCAGCCATAGAGTAGGAAGGCACAAATAACTAAATTTCCTGTAATGATGATTTTTGCTAAACCAAATTTTATGGAATTACTGAGGAATAAGATATATTTTCATGGGATCATTTTAATCAAGATGAACTTTGCGTACAGCATGCTGTTTGTGAATACACTTAACTAGGAACAGTAAACATGGGTGCCGCAGAGAGACTTTTACTTAGACTAGTTCTATACTGTAACAGTTCTACAGAGAGAGAACAGACAGAGACTTGGTCCTAGGATAGCTGGACCATAGTTTAACTCAACTTTCACAGGAGCATTATGGTGGAAAGAGTTCAGGAAGCTTCTTCCCAACAAGAGCACATGTGCAGAACCCAGGCAGAATGCTGACCTAGCGCTCAGAGATGGGTAAGGAGCTAATTATTTATTGCTCCTTGTATTACAGTAGCACCCAGAGGCCCCAATCCGGATGGAGGCCAACAGTGATGAAAAGTCCATCCAGGAAGCTTGCAGCAGTACAAAGTTGTCAGTACCTCGCCTCTGCTGGTGGGCCCCCCATGTAGCTAACACAGCTTCCCATATGGGCAACACTGACTGATGAGGGAACCAGCGAGGGAGCCTGGGATGCATTGACTGAACAGTTTCCTCCACTGGCTCCTTTGGAACCTCTAACAGCAACTCAAGGTGCACCCAAAAAGAATCGTCTAGAGCTGGTGTTCTCACTTCCACCCTCACAAGGATGAATTCAACCTTCCTTTCACTGGAGCACAGTGGACCAGGCTGGCCTAAGAGGTGCAATTTGCACCTCCCTGCACCAGTGAGGGTGAACTTTACCCAATATATAATTACTATTGGAAATTTGACTGCAGAAATTAAAGGAAAACCAAATCAAATAAGGTATTATACACAACAGCAAATATTGCACTATTTTATATTGCTAAGAATTGGTTTCAGAACAGAGCATATAGAAAATACTGATATTAAGTATAATGCAACATACTATAATTTCACTATAACAAATGTTTTGCCTCGTCTGCTGCTCTCAAGAATCCCATCTTCAGCCTTCACACTTCTAGCAAACAGCTGCTCTCTCCAGGGCCTGTGACCCCTTCATGTATATTCTTCCTCTTGTGCATTTCTTTGTGCCCTCTAGTGCCTGCCTCTACCACCAGGTTTGATTTAACTTTTAGCTGCTGCTCTCCTGGACTGCTGTCCCAGCACTATATCAACAGTCAGATCTAATATAGATGTGTTATTTTCACCGATGCAACAATTCATTCTTTTAAACTCACTACTTTAAAATATGTTAATTTCCTCAACATTCAAAATTATAACCTCAGGCACTGACTTCAGTGGAAACAACCGCAGGCCCCTTATTTATGTAGGAGGACCTGTAAGCACATAGTCACCATGCTTTTCATTTGAATCAATTTATTAAAAATCTATTAGGCTAAAAGGTTTAGAATACTTAAGTTGGAGGGCAAATCAAACGTCGACAAAAAAATCAGTGCAAACATTAATTTGATTTGAAAAGCAACTGAGCAAGTGAAAATACCATAGGTTGAAATGTAACAATATAGGGAAAATATATAAGCTCAACATTTCATATTATTATAAATACACCAAATCTGAAAAAAACAATATTAAGATATTTATGGCCACTTTAATAGAAAACGCACAATTTATTCTGAATTCTCAGATACAATATCAGAAAGAGCAGGTAGGGCATTACACTGTACAGATTAAGACTGCAAATTTGAGAGGTGTGGGCCACTCATAACTTCCATTGAAATTGCCCAAGTCAGTTAACGACAAAGCCAGGAAGAGAAACCAGATCTCCTGACTCACAGTCTCCCATGTTAGACCACATTCCCCCTCAAAATTAATAATGGTATTTTGCAATTGTGTCTTCCATCCATGCCTCTCAAAGCATTTTGTCATGATGAATAAGTATTATTGTCACCATTTTACTGATGGGGAAATTGAAGTGATTTGCCCCAGGTAACATGGTGAGTCATTGGTAGTTACCAGAACAGCACTGGCTTCCGACCTGCAGTCCACTAATTAGGTGCCTGATCCAAAGCCCATTGAAGTCAATGGGAGCAGTGGCGGATTTAGAGTTAGTGGGGCCCTGTGCTCAGCTTCATTTTGGGGTCCCCCCACGGGACCATGAAAAAGAACATTCTCTCTTATCTCCCCCGCACCCAGTTTTTCATTCTTTTTTTCTTCATCCTCATTCTATATTATAAATCAGGGGTCGGCAACCTTTCAGAAGTGATGTGCCGAGTCTTCGTTTATTCACGCTAATTTAAGGCTTCGCGTGCCAGTAATACATTTTAACGTGTTTAGAAGGTCTCTTTCTATAAGTCTATAATATGTAACTAAACTATTGTTGTATGTAAAGTACATAAGGTTTTTAAAATGTTTAAGAAGCTTCATTTAAAATTAGGGTGACCAGATGTCCCGATTTTATAGGGACAGTCCCGATTTTGGGGTCTTTTTCTTATATAGGCTCCTATTACCCCCCACCCCCTCTCCTGATTTTTCACATTTGCTGTCTGGTCACCCTATTTAAAATTAAATTAAAATGCAGAGCCCCCTGGACCGGTGGCCAGGACCCGGGCAGTGTGAGTGCCACTGAAAATCAGCTTGCATGCCGCCTTCGCACGCGTGCCATAGGTTGCCTACCCCTGTTATAAGTAATAGGAAGTAAATGAAAATAAAGTGAGGTACCTTGATTGTTTTTGTAGTCTAACTTTTTTTCACAGACCACTTGAAAAGCGCTGAGGGTCTCGGCGGACACGTAATGATCTTTCCAAATATTATTTGTACCGTTAGCTAACTATTGTAAAGTGCCTTGGATAAGAGCACTTTATAAAAAAAAAAAAGTAATAACCTTTCCTCAATCCACCTGAATGGAGTTCTCTGACCACAGCTTGAGAACTTCTGGTCTAGATGAAAGCTTCTATTTGCATTACGCTAACATGAAAAATGTGTAAAAATAAAAAGTATAGATGATGTATGAATGGAAAAATAAAAGTTAACTTCCTCGGAAGAAACTTATTCAATTTGAAAAAAAATATTTATTCAGATAGCTTTTTTTCTACACTTTTTCTTTACAAAATCATCAGTTAAGTCATCATAAGTAATATTTTGTAAAGAGGCACTTTCAATTGTATCTAGCGAAACCACAGCTTGTGTAGTCGCAGCACAGCACTGGGAGAGAGCTCTCCTAGTGTTCTAAAAAGCCCACCTCCACGAGGGGAATAGCCACCAGCGCTGGGAGCCCGTGGGAGCCACTTTTTTCACACCCCTGAGCGAGAAAGTTGCAGCACTGTAAAGTGCCAGTGTAGACAAACCCTAAAACAATCAGTTTAGTCGTAGGAAGGATGCACACTGTTCTCTGAAAAAACTCCAAGTAAGTCAGGCTGTGGGGCCTGCAGCCCCTGTTCTGCACTGCCAAGCATGGAATCAATGACTTTTGTTGTATCCTTCCCATATTAGGTATTTTCTTATGTTCAAACATTTGTCTGCATGAAGAGTTGCATTCTGCTCTCATGGGCTGCACTGGCAGGGGTGAACGAGAACAGTACTGAACACCCACCTGAAGGTGAAGGGGGCACGGTTCCATCGGCAGCCACCTGAGCGCCCTGCTGCCTCCGCGCACTCATCTCTGCTGGCCTCCCGCGGGCTCTGCGCCGGCTCCTGCGCCAGCCCCATCCCCCAGCCGTCCCCCTCCCCCATGGGCTGCACCCAGCTGCCGCTCACCAGGCAGCGGTGAGTGGCGCAGGCCGGAGGACTCAGGAGGAGCGGGGGCAGCCACTAGGGTGACCAGACGTCCCGATAAAATCTGGACTGTCCCGATATCCGCCGGCAGCACTGGGGTTTTTTTTGTTCAGCTGGCAGGACTCGGCTTTTTTTTGCTCTGGTTTCCCCTTCAAAGCACCGCTTCCTCGGGGGGTGACCAGATGTCCTGGTTTTATAGGGACAGTCCTGATTTGTTTTTTTGTTTTTTTAAATAGGCTCCTATTACCCCCCACCCCCGTCCTGATTTTTTCACGCTTGCTGTCTGGTCACCCTACTGCAGCCGGCTGCACGGCTGCCCTGTGCTCCTTCTGCATCCTCCAGCCCATGTTCGCGGCGCTCGTTGCCACCTGTACCTCCCACCTGCTCCCCTGAGGCTGCAGGTGAGCCTCCCTCCCTGCTCTTCTGCCCCCCATAGTTTTTGCCCCCATAGTCCCCCCCCCCATGGAGCGGGCTGCCCGAGTGCCCGGCCCTGGGGCCCCTGTTGTTGGGGGGCCCCAGGGCACGGTATGGTTCGCAGTAAATCTGCCCCTGAATGGGAGTCTTGCCATTGACATCCATGGGCTTTGAATCAAGCAATCATTGAGGTATTCTGTCTCCCTGTTTGTATGTGTGGATGTGAGCAGACCCCAGAGCACATTCTTCGGGTGCACTACAGGCCTCATTTTCAGCCTCTTAAACACAACTGACTACTGCAACCCCTGGTGTAGAGCAATATCTAACTTGTTACCACATAGCTCTCTTGTTAAATGCTAATTAGAATACTTGTTAACTGATTATTCAAAATGTAATTACACATTTAGTGCTAATGTAATTTTGGGTTTCATTCTATACCAACCAGACTTACAATCTGCATATTCATGAGCTTCAGAGGGTGCTCATTTAAAAGTCAGCTGAATTTAATAAACATGACAAAAACTGGCTTATTGTATCCAAATTAAAGCTCAAGGCACATCATTTAAAGTGTTACCCTGTTTTATGTTCTTGGGTTACTGAATCAAGGATCATTTTTCTAAACAAGTCCACACGAAAGACTCCTAAACAAGATCACAGCATGTAATATGGAAATGTGAGAATGAATATTCCATCAGAGCAGTAATCAATGTCTCACTTGATATTAATGCTCAGGGAAATACTCAACCTCAAATACAATAGGCCAAATTCTCTTCTCAAATACACTGGTGCAACTGGCCATATATGTCAATAATCAAAAGGGGTATTGTCTCAGTATAGGAATGCCAGAACCTAACCATTTCAGACAAAGTAGTAAACCTGCATATTGTTTAGCTGTATGATTGGATTAAGACTGGAAACAGTGATGCTTACAGGAAATTGCCAACTGATAAAGAAAACCAGTGCATTTATGCTTTTGAAGAAACTTATTCAGAACCATTGGCTATGCCCATAAGTAATGTATGTAACCCATGTGCTGCTATTCCTATTACCCTTGTCTTCCCTCACATCTGTGCCCTCATTGTGTGTTACACTCACTTGTTACATCTTGTCTTAAAGTAGATAGTAAGTTCTCCGGGCAAGGACAATGTGTTTGTACATTGTCAAGTATAGTGGAACCCCAGTCCTGCTTGGGGCCTTTGGGCACTACCACAATCATAATGATAAGTAATTAGATTTAAGCCAAAAATCATCCTTGTTCACTTCTAAGGAGTTTTGCCTGGCTAAGGACTAATCAGGGCTCAGCAGCTCTCCAAAGGCAAGTTAAAAATCCCATGAGACATTTTTAAAAGAATGGAGGTAAGTGGCCGTGTCTTGGCCAAAAATTCCCTCTTTCATTATAATGATTATTTCAAGGCTTTGTGAGCTTTTGGTGAGCACATGATGAGTGCTTGTTTGCCTCCACAGTCACTGAATTACTCATTACTTTGTAAACAGCTTTGGGATACTTTGAGTGTGCAAGATGCCACATAAAACCAAGATCTATTATACTCAATTTACTTGTTTGTACGTCATAACCAATGAAATGGGGAAATCTGTAAGTTAAAGGAACATAAAACCAATTAAAGTCTCAATTCATCAAGATTAGTGCAGCATTTCTCAAGTGTTTGTTAGAGGAAATTCATGTATGGCCTCAGCAGCGCCAGCGTGCATGCCTCTTCATAGTGAGACAAGGTGGGTGAGGTAATATCTTTTATTGCCCCAACTTCTGTTGGTGAGAGAGACAAGCTTTTGAGCCACACAGAGCTCCTCTTCAGGTGATGCTCTGAGCAAAAGAAGAGCTCTGTGTGGCTCGAAAGCGTGTCTCTCTCACCAATAAAAGTTAGTTCAATAAAAGATATTACTTCACCCACCTTGTCTCCCTAATATCCTGGAACCGACACAGCTACAACTACACTGCATGCCTTTTCATTGTAATTTTCACAGAATTGTTTTTTATTCTGTATGAAAACTATGTTATTAGAGTATTTAGGTTATATGGTGACGGACCCAAAAGTCAGGAAATCCCATAAAGCAGTGGTCACCAACCCGTTGATCGTGATCGACTGGTCGATCCTGGAGACTCTCCCAGTTGACCGCGATCTCCAGCCGCGGCAGCACAGCAGGGCTGCCTGCTGCTAAGACAGGCTCCCTGCCTGCCACAGCCCCACGCCATTCTGGAAGCAGCCAGCATGTCCTCACAGCCTGGGGGGAGGGAGGGGGCAGGGGGGCAGGGGTCTCCGCACACTGCTCTTACCTGCAAGCACCACCCCCGCAGCTCCCATTGGCCGGGAACGGGGAGCTGTGGCCAATGGGAGCTGCGGGGGCGGTGCCTGGAGAGAGGGGCAGCACACAGAACCATGTGCCTCCCTCAGGGGCTGCAGAGAAGCATTGGCCCCTTCCAGGATCGGCGTAGCCACGTAGTGCACTACTGGCTGGCAGGGTGGCCTGGCTCGTGATGCCACCGACCAGGAGCCACCCGAGGTAAGTGCCCCCCTCCTGGAGCCAGCACCCCACACCTCAGCCGTGAGCCCCCTCCCGGATCCAGCACCCCATATCCTCTGCTGCACCCTGAATCCCCTCCTGAACCCCAAACTCCTGCCCCAGCCCTTACCCCCTCCCAGAGCCAGCACCCCATACCCCCTCCTGCACCCCAACACTCTGCCCCAGCCGGAGCCCCCTCCTGCACCCATACTCCCTCGCAGAGATTGCACCTCCTCACCCCTTCCTGCACCCCAACCCCCTGCCCCAGACTCAGCCTGGAGCCCCCTCCCACACTGCAAACCCCTTGGCCCCAAGCCCAGAGCTTGCATCCCCTCCCGAACCCCAACCCCCTGCCTCCGCCCGGTGAGAGTGAGTGAGGGTGGGGGAGAACGAGAGACAGGCGAGGGGATGGAGTGAGCGGGGTAGGGCTTCAGGGAAGGGGCAGGGCCTTGGGGAAGAGGCAGGGTAGATCCTGGGTTGTCCTTAAATTCAAAAAGTGATCTTGGGTGTGAAAAGGTTGGATCCCACTGCCATAAAGGCTAATGATAGAGATGGGGGTGGGAAATCATAAGAGAATTCAGTTTCTAGGAGTTCAAAAATCAATCAGCTTCCAAAAATTGCAAGTATTATGTATGAATTCTATAGTCTGGAACTGTGTAGCTAGACACTACCTGAATGTTGACAATCTTGTCCAAAAACACTGGAACCCAACTGGGCACATATTGCTACACAGATGTCTGCAGCATGTAGCTGAGTGGAACTCTATAGCTCCAGCCTTGACTGAGGCCTGCTGAGTAGTGAGGAAAAACTGCACCATAAACTCTACTTGTTTATTTGTATAGTGTGAGGCAGACTAGGATCCTGGTGAGCTGTGGTGCTGGGAGAAGAGGCAGTGACTCTATACCCTACAGGGAGCATCAGGGAAGCTTGCAAAAGAAAGTGCCTGAGCTGAGTTCCTAAGGACATGGCTACACTTTGAGTTAGAGCGCATTAAAGCAGCCCAGTGTGCTCTAACTCACAACGCATCCACACTGGCAAGGCACATGGAGCGCTCTGACTCCGCAGAATAATGTTTGATGCGCACCCGCTGGAGCGCCGTGGCACCAGTGTGGACACCCTGATCTGTTAATGCGCTCTGATCGGCCTCCAGAAGTGTCCCACAATGCCTGTTCTAACCACTCTGGTCATCACTTTGAACTCTACTGCCCTGCCCTCAGGTGACCAACCGTCAGACCCGCCCTTTAAATTCTCTGGGAATTTTGAAAATCCCCTTCCTGTTTGCTCATCCAGCCGTGGAGTGCTCTCAGCGAATCTTTCCAGATGACCATGCCTCCACGCGCCAGGCGATCCCCAGTATGAGCAATGGTGAGGTGCTGGACCTCATCAGTGTTTGGGGGGAGGAAGCTGTCCAGTCCCAGCTGTGCTCCAGCCATAGGAATTACGATACCTTTGGGCAGATATCAAGGGACATGATGGAAAGGGGCCATGGCCGGGACGCACTGCAGTGCAGGGTTAAAGTGAAGGAGCTGCGGAATGCCTACTGCAAAGCCTGTGAGGCAAACCACCGCTCTGGTGCTGCCCCCGCGACCTGCCATTTCTACAAAGAGCTGGATGCGATACTTGGGGGCGACCCCACCTCCACTCCGAGTACCACCATGGACACTTCAGAGCCCAGTTCAACAAGGCAGGAAGAGGAGGAGGAGCAAAGTGGGAGCGAGGGTGCTGAGGCGGAGGAAGACACCCCGGATCCCTAGTTGCATGCAGCCAGGAGCTGTTCTCAAGCCAGGAGGAAGGTAGCCAGTCACAGCAGCCGGTGGTTGGGGAAGGACAAATACCAGAGGAGGTTCCCGGTAAGCGGCTTTTATTTTGGGAAGGAAGTTATTCGGTGCGGGCTCTTGGGGCGAGGAGGGTTAGGGCTGCATGCATGCCTAGATGCGGTAATCGGCCTCAGTGATCTCTTCAAAGGTCTCAGCCAGAACTTGGGCAATGTACTTGCGCAGGTTTCTTGGGAGAGCCACTGTGGTCCTTGTCCCAGTCAGGCTAACATGTCCACGCCACTGTGCCGTGAGGGGCGGCGGGACCATTGCTGCACACAGGCAAGCTGCATATGGGCCAGGGCAGAAGCTGCATTGTAGTAGAATCCCCTCCCTTGCTTCCTAGGTCACCCTCAGCTGCGAGATATCTTCCAGGATGAACTCCTGTGGAAAATACGGGGACAGGGTTCATTATGGGGCCCCCTGCAGCTGTTGGCTCTCCCCAAGGCACAGAAACCCAAAGGACAGTACAGCAATGAAACAATCAGTCCCCCTTGACCCTGTGCTTACTCACCATTTTGGGGCTCCTGTGGGTTATGTGCGCTCGCTTTGGGACGGGCAAATTATGCTATTATGTAGACTGTGTTTGCCCTCCTTAAGTATGGGGGAATCATTGCTCTGTCTGGTGTGAATAATGCTGCCTCTGTTAAATGTTGCATTTTGCCTTTACAGATGAAACCTTGAGATCTCAGCCGTCCATGTTATCACCAGCTGAGAGACTGCAAAGAATCAGGAAGAGGCCACGTAGAAGCAAAGAAGACATGCTGAATGAAGTAATGCAGCAGTCACTTAACAAGAATCTAAAAGCACAGGAGTGGTGGGAGAGTGAAAGGAGGCTCCGCTAGCAGAATGCGGATCGGCGGCACAAAAGCGCGGAGTTCCATCAGCAAAGCATGGATCGGCTGATAAACATCATGGAGCAGCACCAAGCGGACTCGATCCAGGCTCTGGTAGCCATGCAGGTGGAGCACTACCGCGCCCGCCCCCCCGCAGCCCTTGTCTCAAAACTGTCTCTTGTGCCCTCATGTCATCTCCAACCCACTTTCCCCAACATCCGGGTTCTTATCACCACCAACTGCCTCCAACACCTGTATCTTCACCACCCAGCCCTGAAAACTACGACCCTTATCCACTGCACTCAACCCCCATCACCATGCAGTATAGCCATCCTAAAGTGTAGCACTCATTGCACAGCACTCCAGACAGGAAGGCTGAGTATGATAACAGGACATACGCAAATCTGTGATTGTACCATTCCCCACCCTATCCCCTTGCCCTTTCTGTTTCCCAAGCAGTTGTGTTTCTTTTCAATAAATGAATTTTCTTTTCAATAAATGGATTTTTTTGGCTTTGAAAACATTCTTTATTATTGCATAAAGTAAAAGATACCTTAGCCCAGGAAAGCAACAGGCACTGCAAGTCAGCGTAGCAAACACAGATTCCTATTAACATTGGAACCACTGCACTTCACTCCTGTGCAGGGCACCAGACATTACTGGTGGCTTTCAGCCTCAAATTGCTCCCTCAAGGCATCCCTAATCCTTGTAGCCCAGTGCTGGGCCCCTCTAATAGCCCTGTTCTCTGGCTGTTCAAATTCAGCCTCCAGGTGTTGAACCTCCGAGGTCCATGCCTGAGTGAAGCTTTCACCCTTCCCATCACAAATATTATGGAGGGTAATCACGCGGATATAACTGCAGGGATGCTGTCATCGTCCAGGTCCAGATTCCCATACAGAGAGCACCAGCGACCCTTTAAACGGCCAAAAGCACACTCCACAGTCATTCTGCCTGTTGTTGAACCACTCCTTGCTGCTGTCAAGGCTCCCTGTGTAGGGTTTCATGAGCCATGGCATTAAAGGGCAAGCGGGGTCTCCAAGGATCACAATGGGCATTTTAACTTCACCTCTGGTGATCTCCTAGTCTGGTAAAAAAGTCCCGGCTTGCAGCTTCCTGAACAGGCCAGTGTTCCGAAAGATGAGTGCATCATGCACCTTTCCAGGCCAGCCTGCGTTAATGTCAATAAAACACCCATGATGATCCACAAGTGCCTGGAGAACCGTAGAGAAATACCCCTTCTGATTAACATACTCGGAGGCTAGGTGCGCCGGTGCCAGAATTGGAATATGCATCCTATCTATCGTCCCTCCGCAGTTAGGGAAACCCATTTGTGCAAAGCCAGCCACAGTGTCATGCATGTTACTCAGAGTCATGGTTCTTCTGAGCAGGATGCAATTAATGGCCCTGCAAACTTGCATCAACACGATTCCAACGGTCGACTTTCCCACTCTAAACTGGTTAGTGACCGATCGGTAGCTGTCTGGAGTTACCAGCTTCCAGATTGCAATAGCCACCCGCTTCTCCACTGGCAGGGCAGCTCTCAATCTCGTGTCCTTGCGCTGCAGGGTGGGGGCGAGCTCAGCACACAGTCCCATGAAAGTGGCTTTTCTCATCCGAAAGTTCTGCAGCCAGTGCTCATCATCCCAGACTTGCATGACGATGTGATCCCACCACTCAGTGCTTGTTTCCCGAGCCCAAAAGCGGCGTTCCACAGTGGCGAGCATGTCCGTGAATGCCACAAGCAATCTCGTGTTGTATGTGTTACTCGAGTCGATATCATCGTCAGAGTCCTCCCTGTGAGTTTGGATCTTAAGGAGTAACTCGACTGCCAAACATGATGTGCTGGCAAGACTTGTCAGCATATTCCTCAGCAGTTCGGGCTCCATTCCCGCAGACCGAAAGGGAAAACAGAGCGCACCGCACAAAAAACGTTGACAGATGGCGCCAAATGGGGACGGAAGCAGAGGGATTGCTGGGATGCGATCTGATGCATCACGGTGTGTTGGGACAGGAGCCAGAATGCCCCACGCCCCCTGCCCCCTTCCCACAAGCCACAGCGCCAGAATGGGAACATATGCTCTGTGGGATAGCTGCCCATAATGCACCGCTCCCAATGCCACTGCAATTGCCGCAAATGTGGCCACGCCAGTGCGCTTGCAGCTATTGGTGTGGACAGACTGCAGCACTTTCCCTACTGCACTCTCCGAAGGCTGGTATAACTCAAAGCGCTCTACATCTGCAAGTGTAGCCCTAAATCCTGCACATGTAAACCCCTAGAGCAAAGAATCTGTCAGCCATGTGCCTTCCCCAACTTTGAAGATCCTTAGGTATGTTAAAGCAGGGTTCCTTTGGCAAAAATGGTGTGTGACCATGTAATTAAAGATTGAGTTGAGGCCTGGCCTGACATGAGTAATCAACACCTGGAAGGAGGCCTCATTTCTTGGAGAATGGAAGTAGGGACCTAAACAGATCATTAGATTGAAAAAGACAGAATGTCTGAGCCAGCTAAGATAAGAGGTAGAACACTGCAGGGAACCATTTACTAACAATAGACAAGATAAATTAGGAATGTAAAGAGGTCAGGCTTGGACAATGCATGGACAGAGTGTGCTGCACAGGGATTTGTTCCTGCAAAGCAACCAAGCCAAGCCAAAAATGTGCGATGCGATGTATAGTAAATGCAATGAGAGGTGTAAATGTATATGACGGTAGAGGATTTCTTTGTAACTTTGGAGCTGTGGTACACCCAATACCCACCCCCTATGCCTGAATCTGATCAACTCTGCATAGCTTTGCTGTATGCCAAATAAAGGTACCTGAGCAATGAAATCTGGAGTTAAACTGCGGTTTTTGGATCCCAGAGAACAGGATGAAGTGTTCTCCCAGAATTGGACAAGGTGTTCCAGATAAGCTGACGGGAGTATTCTCGGAGGGAATCCTAAAAAAAGACAACACAAAAAGTAGAGTCTACAACACTGCTCTCCTGGAACACTGCGGCCGATATGCCAGAGAACCTGCACATTCATATGCCCCCTCAGCTCCACAGAGAAGAGGGCAGGTCTCCATGGCTGACTAGCCGTCTCCTGTGAAGATCTTTAAGGGAGCTGCACCGTCTCAGACAGGACAGATGAATGACAGATCTGAAATGGAGCTGTCTGCTGGGCTGCATCTCGGCAGCTGTCATCTGAGTTCCTCCCTCTGGGGCAACTGGGAGGGCTCAAGGGGTAACACAATCCCCTGATAACCCCTAGCCCTAAAATCAACAGAAAAACACTGTGCCCCTATCTCCATCACACCCTTTCTCCCAGTCACAGGGTAGCTGGTACCCGTGAGTAGACCAGGCCTAGTGTCCCCTATGTCAGAACAGGTGAGCCCCCCTTGAGTTAATTAAAGAGGGAAGGGCTACACCTGAGCCTATAAAGATCTGTCAGAGGTCAGAATTGGAGGAGAAATTGATATATATGTGATAAATAACGCAAACATTGTCAAATGTGTACAGATGGGTGTAAAGATAATAAAACCAGGAGAGTAGGGACAGCATTCTGCATCTCAACACTTGGAATAAAGACTATCCATTTTTGTAGTTGTTATGACAGCTAAACTGGAAGGGATAATGGTGGTGTTATATTGGATACTGAATGTGCAGCCTACCTCCCTTGTCATCTCATCAGATTCACTGTTAGGACTACTGAGAGTTAAAAATGGGACTTCAGATAGCAGAAATTATATAATTAATTAGATATTATTACTAACAACAGAATTGGCAGAGATGGGAGTAAACAATGAAACAGCATGGATTCCAGAATAAGTTGGGTTACCAGGAAACGAGGTGGCAGACAAAGTAGAAAAAAATGCTGTAAAAATGAAAAAAATGACCTAAAGATCCCTAAGTTAACAGGAGTTTAAAAACCTAATAAAAATTTAACTAAGGGTATGTCTACACTACGAGAGTAGTTCGATTTTAGTTAAATCGAATATGTGCAATCGATATTAGAAAGTCGAACGTGTGTGTCCACACTAAGGACAGTAATTCGACTTTGTCAGTCCACACTACCAGGGAAAGCGTCGACATTGGAAGCAGTGCACTGTGGGCAGCTATCCCACAGTTCCCGCAGTCCCCGCTGCCCATTGGAATTCTGGGTCGAGCCCGCAATGCCTTCTGGGGGAAAAAAATGTCTCGAGGGTGCTTTTGGGTAACTGTCGTCATCCAATCGTCACTCCCGCCCTCCCTCCCTCCTTGAAAGCGCCGGCGGGAAATCAGTTCGCGCACTTTTCTGGTCAGTGACAGCGCGGACGCCACAGCACCGCGAGCATGGATCCCGCTGCGACCATCGTGGAGATGCCTACAGTGATCCTCGGGGACCCATCCTACCCGCTAATGCCCTGGCTCATGAAGCCCTATACTGGCGCCCTGGACAGTGAAAAAGAACTCTTCAACTACCGGCTGAGCAAGTGCAGAATGGTGGTGGAGTGTGCTTTTGGCCGTCTCAAGGGGAGATGGAGAAGCTTACTGACTCGCTGTGATCTCAGCGAAACCAATATCCCCATCGTTATAGCAGCTTGCTGTGTGCTCCACAATCTCTGTGAGAGCAAGGGGTAGACCTTTATGGCGGGGTGGGAGGTTGAGGCAAATAGCCTGGCTGCTGATTACGCCCAGCCAGACAGCCGGGCGATTAGAAGATCCCAGCGGGACGCGATGTGCATCCGGGAGGCTTTGAAAGCCAGTTTCAAGACTGAGCAGGGTACCCAGTGACTTTTAAGTTTGTGGACACAGAGGCTGAACTTGCCCCCGTTTCTTTACCCAGTTACCCCCTTCACCCCCTTCCCAAAAAATAAAATCTGTTCTGTTTTGCTAATGAACACCGTTGTCTTCATTACTGTTTTCGCGGGAATGTTTTAAACCTGGGTTTAGTGTTGTGATGCTAATGATGCTTCTAAACTGCCCTCCCCCACCACAAAGTCACAGAGCAACCCCGCCCCCCCCCCCCACAGAACATGAAAGCCACCTCCCAGACTGACCAGGGTAACTAGTCACTGCACTGTGTATGTGCCCTGCTGCTGGACCTGCCCCCTGCTAAAGGTGACTGTCCTGTCTAATTACCAAGCCCCTTCCCCCCCCTTCAGACAGACTCTCCTCCAAAAGAAGAGGATGGAAACAGTAATGAACAGAAACGTATTTTTTATTAACAACCACACATGGAACGGGGGGGTGAAACTTGGACGGGGTCTTGTGTGAGGCGGGTAGGAAAGGACTTTTCAGATTTTGGGGAATGAGAGCCTTCTAGTGCTATAGCTGTCCGCTGGGGTGGAGTGAAATTTTTCACGGCCCCTGCCGCCCCTCCGTGTTTGGACTTTGGGTGAGGGGGGTATGGGACTTGGTGGCGGGGCAGGGCGGTTAGAGAGAGACTGCAGCGGGGCTCTCTCCTCCTGCCTCCGGTCCTGCAGAACATCCACAAGGCGCCGGAGCGTGTCCGTTTGCTCCCTCATTAGTCCAAGCAGCGTTTGAGTCACCTGCTGGTCCTCCTGTCGCCACCTCTCCTCCCATTCCATGTTTGCCCGGTGCATTTGTGACAAGTTCTCCCTCCACTGTGTCTGCTGGGCTGCCTGTGCTCGGGAGCATCCCATTAGTTCAGCAAACATGTCTTCCCGTGTCCTCTTCTTCCTCCTCCTAATGTGCGCTAGCCTCTGGGCAGATGTGGCTGTGGGAATTGGAAAAAGGGAGTGAATTCCTGAGACAGATCAATGTATCTGTGAACAGAGAACATAGTCTTTCTCTGTGAACAAGACCATGCAGAACACCTATCACACGCGCACTGAGGACAAGGTCGAATTTTCGGCCCTCGCCTACAGTGCCTGCGGTCTTGCTGTGGCGAGCTGAGGAGTGGGGCAGGACACCGGACTTTGTCTAGCTGGCAAACATGGTAAGCCGTAGACTTGTGGCTGCTTAAAACTTTAAGAGTGGCACTGGCCTCCTTTCACATAGAAAGCAATGCGAGTCTCTGCTGGCAGCAATCCTGCAAGCATGAACTCTG